>NC_080570.1:33988795-34295767 GCF_030247185.1 Malaya genurostris | reverse complement strand
ATTTTTCTGCTTTGCCAATTCAATCTTTCTCGGAACAAATTCAGAACAACGCACAACGAATCCCAAAAAAATTTGCCTAGTTTTTCATCAGCAAAATCCGTGTTGTTTTCGACTAATTGTTCAAATCAAGTTTATCCGGCTTATTCGGGTGTTCCGTAATTTGTTACTTGTCAAATTCCGAGACTCTTCAAGCGTGTTGTTGTTTCTGTGGTCTTTCAAGCCAGTTGCCATATGCCTGAACCTATCAATCTGAAGCGATTCGTGATATCAATTA
Organism: Malaya genurostris; assembly: GCF_030247185.1. Lineage (NCBI taxonomy): Eukaryota > Metazoa > Arthropoda > Insecta > Diptera > Culicidae > Malaya > Malaya genurostris. The sequence continues at coordinate 34,295,493 of NC_080570.1, read as the reverse complement.
AATCGCAGTACTCGCCATAGAATTGTCCTTATGACTAAGAAACGGGACAGAAATTGTGAAATGTCGGTATAAGAATTTTACGACAAAACTGACTTAAAAAGGCCTGCTACAATAAATCTTTGCAGCTTGTTTATAGACAAATCGGTAGATCTGGCATCTCTGCTCCCAACGGTGTCGGGTCTACACTCTACATGAAACATACGAACAACTGAGTAATTAATTGAAAAGAAATTATATGGAGAAAAACTGTCACACTGCTCTTTGACTATACTGACAGCTCACTTACAACCACAAATGCATGTTTGCCATTTTGAAATTAGTTTTAAGTGCGATTCAGACGATCAGTCAATTTCCGTCAACGTTAACGGGACTTCGCCTGTGGTTTTGATTTGTTTAATGCTTTCATTATTGAAAAGAATACACGTTTCGGAAGTAAAAACGTTTCGTGAGGCGTGCTTAGTGTTTTAACAAGTGTTACAAACAGCTCCTTTTCATTAGCCATTCCTTGCCTATAAGGGTCACCTGATATAACGTGTGAATCGTACTTTTGACGAATAATTCAGGTCCAGGATCCAGGTCCAAGCATAGAGTTCAGAATCAGAGTTTAGAACCAGAATTCAGGTCCAGAACCCCGATTCAGAATTCAGCTACAAAATTTCTTATGTAGAATCCAAGTGCAGGTTTGGAATCCAGGTTCAGCATTCAGATCCAGAATTCAGGTCCAAATCTAGAGTTCAGAATCAGAATTTAGATCCAGAACTCAGGTCCAGAACCCCAATTCAGAATTTGGGTCAAAATTTCAGGTATAGAATCCAAGTCCAGGTCCAAAATGCAGGTTTTTGGCTCAGAATCCAGTTCCATCACACCGGTTTAAGTCAAAAATCGAGGTCAAGATCTAGAACTCAGATTCTGATGCTTATTCTAAGATTCAAGTGCCGAATCCAGGTTTTGAATTCAATTCCAGAGCACTGATCTAGCTTCATGAACCAAGTCCAGAATCTAGGTTCAGAATCCAGACTCAAAATTCAGATCCAGAAATCATGTCCAAGTTCAGGTCCATAATTTCAGGTTCCGAATTCCACATCCAGGGTTCCTGAATCCATGTTCAAGTCTAGCATTCAGATACAGAATCCAGGTCCAGGATCTAGAAGAAGAATCCGGGTTCTGTTCCAGAATTCATGTACGAAATTCAGATTCAGAATTCAGGATCAGGTATGGAACCAGAGCCCAGATTTCAGGATCTGCATCCAAGACCTGCTTAGGTTTAGAATAAATTTCACGTCCAGAATTCAAGTTCAGGTCCAGAATCTATATCCAGAATTCGGGGCCAGGTCCTGGTCCAGTTCTAGGATTCAAATGCAGAATTCAGTTTCAAATTTTCTGGTCTATAACCCAAGTCCAGGTTCTGCATCCGAGCCCAAATCTCAGGTCCAATATTCAAGTCCAGGTATACAACTCAGGTCCTATTCAGAGCTAGAATTCAGGCCCACAAGTCCGTTTCTCAGAGTCTAGGTCCAAAATTAAGATCTTGAATCCAGATTCAGGCCACGAACTTAGATCCAGAATCCTAGTCCAAGTCTAGAGTTAAGAATCAGAATTTAGATCTTGAATTCAGGTCCATAACGATTAATAATTCAGGTCCAAAATTTCAGGTGCAGAATCCAACTATACGTCTAGAGTCCAGGTTCATCATTTAGATCCAGAATCCAGATCCAAATCCGGAGCTCACAATCAGAATCAGAATTCAGGTCCAGAACCCCGATTCAAGTTCAAAATTTCAGGTGTAGTATCCAAGTGCAGGTCCAGAATTCAGGTGCAGAATTCAGATCCAGAATACTGGTCCAAGTTTAGAGTTCAGAATCAGAATTTAGATCTAGAATTCAGGTCCAACATTTCAGGCGTAGTATCCAAGTGCAGGTTTAGAATCCAGGTTCAGCATTCGGATCCAGAATCCAGGATCAAGTCTACAGTTCAGAATCAGAATTTAGATCCAGAACTCCAATTCAGAATTCGGGTCCAAAATTTCAGGTGGAGAATCCAACTCCATGTCCAAAATGCAAGTTTTTGGCTCAGAATCTAGAGCCAGGTGCAGAATCCAGTTCCATCACACCGGTTTAAGTTCAAAATCGAGGACCAGATCCAGAACTCATGTTCTAATGGTTAGTCTAAAATTCAGGTGCAGAATCCATGTCCAAGGTTTCAAATTTAGTTCCAGAGCACTGATCTAGCTTCACATGCCAGGTCCAGAATCTAGGTTCAGAATCCAGGCTCAGAATCTTGGCTCAAAATTCAGATCCAGAAATCATGCCCAAGTTTAAAATCCAGATTCAGAGTTTCGGTCAAAAAATTGCAGAAATAGAATCCAGGTTCATAATTTCAGGTTCCGAATTCCACATCCAGGGTTCCCGAATCCAGTTTCAAGTCTAGAGTTCAGATACAGAATCCAGATGAAGAATCCGGGTTCAGAACTCAGAGAATCCAAAATAGGTCCGAAATCTTGACTCCGAATTCAGGTCCCAAACTTCAGATCAAGTTCAGGTCTAGAATCCAAGCCCAGAATCTAGGTCCAGGTCTGGTAATTCACATTCAGAATCCGGTTCAGGTCTAGGATTTTGGTCCAGATTTTAGGTCCCGAGTCCAGGTCTAAAATCCGAGCCCAGATTTCCAGTTGAAATCCAGTTCGAGTCTATAATATCTAGGTCCAGAATTAAGTTGTAGGATTCAGGTTCGAATTTAGGTCCAGATTCAAAACCCAGATCTAAAATTTCAGGTCTAGAATCTAAGTCCCGAATTTCAGCACCAGCATCCAAAGTCTAAGTACAAAACTCCAGAATCCAGATACAGAAATCGGATTCAGAATTCCCGTCCAGAATCTAGTTCAGGTCTAGAATTCAGAATCCAGATCTAGAATTTAAGTCCAGGTCCGAAATCCGAGCCCAGATTTCAAGTTCTAATCCAGTTCGAGTCTTTAATTTCTAGACCTAGAATTGCGATCAAAAATATTCCAGGTCTGGACACCTAGACCAGGTTCAGGTCCAGAATACATCCAGGTCCAGAATTCAGTTGTAGAACTCAGGTTCGAATTTAGGTCCAGATTCAAAACTCAGATCTATAATCGAAGTCCTGAATTTCCGATCCAGAATCCGAGTTTAAGTACAAAACTCCAGAATCCAGAAATCGGGTTCAGAATTCCCGTCCAGAATCTAGTTCAGGTCTAGAATTCAGAATCCAGGTGTAGAATTTAAGTCTAGGTCCGAAAACTGAGCCCAGATTTTCAGTTCTAATCCAGTTCGAGAATTTGATTTCTAGGTCTAGAATTTCGATCAAAACTTCCAGGTCTGAAATCTTAGACCAGGTCTAGTATTCAAAATTGGAATTCGGACCAGAACTCAATTCCAGAATCCAGGTTTAGGTCCTGAATATATCCAGGTGCAGAATGCAGCTGTAGAATTCAGGTTCAAATTTAGGTTCAGATTTAAAATTTAGGACAAAAAATGTCAGGTCATGTATCTAAGTCCCAAATTTCAGGTCCAGAATCAAAGTTTGGGTATAAAATTCCAGATTCCAGGTTCCGGAAACGGGTTCAGAATTCAGATCTGAATTTAGGGCCAGGTTCAAAATTTAGGTTCAAAAATTGCAGCTCTCTTCAATACAGATGGTCTAGTAAGCAATTTGTTAAGCTCGAACCCGATTCGTACCCGATCGAAAGTAAAAAAAAACCTTTATCTACATTCGACCCGGACCCGGGAATGATTTTTCATCCAAGCCCGACTCGTACCCGATCAAAATAAAAATTTTTACTCGAACCAGAATTTTTGTTTTTTGAAACCCGATCCTATCAGGTTCTTTTTTCGGGTTCTGGTATCAAATTTGTTTCCGAAAGCGGATTCAGGTCGGGTTTCGGGAAAAAATTACCAAAACCTCTAGTCTAATCTTCAGGTGCAGAATCGAGGTCAAGAATTCAGGTCCAGTGTTCAGATCTGAATTCAAAATTTATGACCAAGTTCAAAATCCAGTTCTACGATCTCGGACTTAAGTCAGTCAAGATGAGGTGAGGCAAGATCCAGTTCCAGGGTCGAAACCATGGGCCTGGATTTTAATCAGGCCTATTTGCATACAAGCTTCACGTGGTCGATTGTTCTTTTTTTAAACCAATTTTGTTATTGGATCTTTTTGTCAGTCATTTTTTTGAAGAAGAGGAGCTTCCATTTTCATCCGGCAAGTGTTGAGGGGCACTTTGTTCGTGGCTCGTCCTATCATCCATTACTTCATCGTCGTCAAATGCCTACTGTGAATATTTATACTCCTAATGTGCCTAATGTGCTAAAAGCTTTTCCGATGTGTTCGAATTTTCTCGTGCTCAATCACGAAGTATAACAATAAAGCATGTACTGTTTTTTGATTTTTTTTTCACCCGAACGAGTTTTAACCGTTTCAGTACCTCCATTGTACTTATCTCTTTGTTAGAAAGATAAGTAGGTTATCTACGATTTTGACAAGAGACTTGAATTTCACTCTGAAAGCCGGAGCCGATTGAATCGTTTACCAAATCGGAAAACTGCCTATTTCCCATCGAAGGGCATTTCAAATTCTTCGTACCAGACGTGATTCAAGGTTAGAAATTTTTTCAAGATCATTCCCAAGCACCACTTGAATCAACCTGTCCCGGATCCGGCCGAACCAAATATATTTTTTTCGGAACCCTCCTCCAGTCTTTAACCGTAGAATTCAGCTCCAGCTCCTTAGGATGCAAGTGAACCTAACCTCCCACACTGTGCCACTTTAGTCGGTCCTCTTCGGACGCAAGACCCAAGCCGACTTCTAGCAACAGTTAGGGAGCAGTTAAGTCGAGCAACGTTTCAAGGACTCACTCGACTCGGCTTATTGGTAAGTATCGAGTCCGGGGGAAGGGAAAAAAAATAGCTCACCTCATTAAAATTCCGGATCCGTGGCAGCTTTATCACATATCCCAAACATATTCTCGAACCAGAATACAACTTTCACGTCGTCATTGTGTTTCAGACTCAGTTTCGTTTGTCGTAGGTTTCTGGATGTTGGGTCGCCCAGGGAAAATCTGCGAAGATTGGAAATACGAGGAAACATTATTAGAATTTTCAATTGGTAAGCAAACACACACAAGCGAGATTTATATTTCGTTTTGCGCGCACAAGAAGAAGTGGATGAGGGAGGGATTCGAAATATATTGGAAAACCAATTTCAAGCCGATTGTGTGAGAATTTGCAAATTCATCAATTGCTACGCACGACCGACGAATGCCAACCGACTACTGCTACTACTACTGATGGTGGTGGCAGGAAGGAAAAGGACACTCCACGTGTCATAGGCAAATTTACAGTGCCGGAATGGGATTCTACACACATACGGTTGATTTCGATTCCGGACTGCTGGTGAGTGAAATATTGTAGAAAAAGATTCATTAATTCCGGATTATCCCGTGGGGATCCTCTTTCTAATGGCAGAAATCATCACCCACTGCACAGATGACTGACAGTTGGCTGGTCTCTTCCGCTCTCTTTCTCTACACTGTGCCAAATAGGTGCGGATGCGTAACGGTGCCGGTTGATGTGACTAACAGGACGATGGTATCCGTCCATCCGTCCGTCCCATCAACTTCCACAGGGAGTGCCGAGACGCCGTATGTGGTTGGTACATTTTCACTCAATATTTGCGCGATGATGAATGGAAAAAAAAACTGAGCCGACGGCTCGGCAGGATAACAGAATAATATTTTTGCAATCTTGCCAGGCACAATAAGGAGCAGAGGCTTTCAAGTGGGATTTTTCTGTTATTTATGTTTTGGATTGGAGTAAATGGTATTCCGGAAAAAAAAAATCCGGTCCGATTTTGGTTGATGACGATTGTAAGTAAGTTTTATCAAATTTTGAGAAACGAGCAGTGAAAATTTCTCAAGGACGGATCAAATTTTGTTTCTAAATTCAAACGTGCCGAGATTTTTTTTAATAGAACATATTAAAATAAATTCTACGTGGCATTTTCATTGCAAAATTTCACTTTCTTGATGCATTCTGTAAAAAAAACACATAGAGCTTGAGACACGAAACTAACCTAAAATAGAACCAGACCACTTATTTTTTTTTCAAGAAGAAATGCTTCTTAATTTTATGGAAAGAAAATTTTTTATAACGACCCAGACGGAAATGACAGATTCTCTTTGTTTACTTTCACTTTCGATTGTTATAGTAATCGTAGCAATCCTTCTCTCTGTTTGCAGAGAATCTCAACTGAAACTGAATCAGTCTTTTGCACGTAGGTTGTAATAAAAATTCTTTGCAACTGAAAACCTAGTGGTGTGATAATGTCTTTCTCTTAAATAGTCAACAGGACATCCCGGACATAGGGGACAGTTATGTGTGGAAAGGCCCCATTGTGAGCTTATCAAATAGCCTAAAAGTAGTTTTCAAACACGTCGAAGACATTCTAAATAAGCCTAAGTTTATCGAAATTTGCTGATTATTTTCGAGAAGTTTGAGCCAAAATTCGTTTTTATTGTTCAACATAATTGCCATCAGAGGCGATACAGCGATTATAGCGATCTTCCAACTTTTCGATACCATTTTTGTAGTACGATTTGTCCTTTGCCTCAAAATAGGCCTCAGTTTCAGCGATTACCATTTCATTGCTTCTATATTTTTTACCAGCGAGCATTCTCTTGAGGTCTGAGAACAGGAAAAAGTCACTGGGGGCCAAATCTGGAGAATACGGTGGATGAGGGAGCAATTCGAAGCCCAATTCGTTCAATTTCAGCATGGTTTTCATCGACTTGTGACACGGTGCATTGTCTTGATGAAACAAAACTTTTTTCTTCTTCAAATGAGGCCGTTTTTTTGAAATTTCGTCCTTCAAACGCTCTAATAACGCTATATAATAGTCACTGTTGATGGTTTTTCCCTTTTCAAAGTAGTCGATGGAAATTATACCATGCGAATCCCAAAATACAGACGCCATAACCTTACCGGCCGATTATTGAGTCTTTCCACGCTTTGGGTTCGGTTCATCGCGTGCAGTCCACTCAGCTGACTGTCGATTGGACTCCGGAGTGAAGTGATGGAGCCATGTTTCGTCCATTGTTATATATCGACGAAAAAAATCGGTTTTATTTCGATATAACAGCTCCAAACACTGCTCAGAATCATCAATTCGTTGTTGTTTTTGATCGATTGTGAGCTCACGCGACACCCATTTTGCACAAAGCTTTCTCATATCCAAATATTCGTGAATAATATGTCCAACACGTTCCTTTGATATCTTTAGGGTGTCAGCTATCTCGATCAACTTCACTTTACGGTCATTGAAAATCATTTTGTGGATTTTTTCACGTTTTCATCGGTAACAGCCTCTTTTGGACGTCCACTGCGTTCATCGTCTTCGGTGCTCATATGACCAGTACGAAATTTTGCAAACCACTTACGAATTGTTGCTTCGCCCGGTGCAGAGTCTGGATAACACTCATCAAGCCATTTTTTGGTATCGGCGGCACTTTTTTTCATCAAAAAGTAGTGTTTCATCAACACACGAAATTCCTTTTTTTCCATTTTTTTCACAATAACAACTAATTTATGTACGTAAATTTATAGTAACCCTGAAGATGAAGGAATATACCTTCGAAACGTTGGCCGTTAACGTAAAATAAATATTTCAAAAGCAACAAATGACCAAAAAAGCCAATTATTTCAATTCAATCCACAAAAGTGGTCGTACCCATTTCTCAAAACGATTTTTGAACGGAATTCCAAAATTCAAGCTGGGCTATGTACGTTTAAGTTGCAGAAGTCCACAGGATACGATCACAAAAAGCCGTGCTCGGAAGTTGTACGACAAGAAGTCAACAGAATCAAGCTACTGCAGAATGGATGATGAGAAACATGCGAGAGGCTGACTTCAATCAGATTTTCGGAAACCTGTATGGGACAGCTTAGAATAAGTGTGATATTCCCTAAAGCCTCTGGGAACAGAAGATGTCGAAGTTCGCCAAAAAGACTTTTAGTTTGGCAAGCGATGTGTACCTGCAAGAAGCGGAGTATGCCGTTCGTTCTCGCCAACACCATGAATGGGCAGGTGTATTTGGAAGCGCGTCTCCATAAGCGGTTTCTTCCTCTGCTGAAGGCTCACGATGTTCCCACGGATGTTCTGGTTGGATCTTGCATCATGCCACTACACGAAGAAAAATCTGAACTCTCCATACGCGAATTTCTGAAGTTAAACGGTTTTTTAAGTGAATTTTCAGTTTTTCGGTTTTCTTGTTTTGTCTTTGAAACGCAAGAAACTTCGAGAACTGGTGTTATCCCAAAACAAATTTTCAAGTCAACTCTGACACCTGGAAAATATTAACATTACACCAGATCTCATGCATTTCTAAGACATTTGGTATCAGCAAAAAAAAATTCGATTTCGGTCATCTCAAGTCCCACACTAGTTTTTTTATAATTGTTTTTGAGATTACACCAGATCTCGACGTTTTATGCATTTCTAAGACATTTTGCAACAGAAATATTTTTTTTCAATTTCGTTCATCTCAAACTCCCCAAGTCCCAAAGTCTAAGACATTTGGCATGAACAAAAAATTCTTAAGTTTTGCGTTTTTTTCTACGCGGATTTCCGAATTGAAAGAAGCCAAAAGTCGTTTTTTTTGTCAAAAACTTTGTCTAAGATTATACCAGATCTGTATGCGATCCATAGGTTTCATGCATTTTTTAAGATATTTGGCATCGAAAAAAAAATTTCAATTTTGGAAAACTCAAAATTTTTCAAGTCGATTTTTCAAAAAAAAAAAAAAATACAAGATGACATGCCCCTAAAAAATGAAAAAATATAGATTCAAATGAAAGGCCGTATGGTCCCATGGATCGATATTGAATTTTGTCTTTATCCGACTTCCGGTTCCGGAATTACAAGGCAATATGTGCAAATCCATGAGAAAATGCGCACTCAATTTTCTCGGGAATTTCCTAACCGATTTTTACAAACCAAGATGCAAATGAAAGGTCCTGAAATTCATTAAAAAGTCCATGGAAAGTTTATTCAGATCCGACTTTCGGTTCCGGTATTACAGAACGATTAGTGAAAATTTTCAATTTCATTAGTATTTTTTCACAAGCGATGACGAAACGAAATGCAAATTTATATGAAATTTACTGGTAAATTCATCTTGTTGACAGAGCTTGTTAGTTAGTGGATATATAAACCTACTTTGGGACTACTAATCCCCGGTTTGCGCTTCCGGAAGCATCGAACATTGTAAAGAAAAGCTCCAAAACCGAAACTCGCTTCGATGTCTCAGCAACGGTTAAACCGATTTTTACAAATCATGATACAAATTAAAGCTCTCAGTGTCTTAAAAGATACTGTGCAATTTCAAACAAATCCGACTTCCGGTTCCGAAATTGTAGGGCAATGAAAATCGAATCTCTCAAACCGCCATACAAAATGATGCACAATCGGTCACGCGTGCTGGTACGGAAGAAGAAAACGCCACCGCCTAGCACACAGTGTGCTTAGTTCAATTTTGTATAACATGCAAGGTTTCCACACTTGAATCTATATTAACTTGACATAACCGTTTACAAATTGAAAAGGTGATGGTAGTTTATACCAGAGAAAGTTTTTAATTTTATTCAAGTTTGAAAAATAAATCTTAACAGAACCTTCTAGTGATGTTTTCGAAAATATAGATAATATGAGAAAGGCATCATTACACCACTAGGTGGATTAAAAAAGGTTTTTTTTAGGTTACACCAGATCTCGACGTTTCATGCATTTCCGCGAGACATTTTGCATCAGAAAAAAAAATTCGTTAGTTTTACGGTTTTTTACGCGGATTTACATGAAGTTACACATTTTTGTGTGGGTATGTATTTCCCACGTAAAAACAGATCTCACTGTATAGAATAAATTAAGAAAATATTTAATTGAATAATGTCAACATTGTTGTTGTTTTCTCCCAGAAAATGTACGGATTTCAAACCGTACACCCTTTAAGAAAGATGGTTTAAGTGTAGATGGGTAGAATTAGGTCCAAGTAAGTGTTTATTTTTTCCCTGAAAGTTTCAAAAATGCTCGAATTAATTTTTTTTTGTGTTCATTTTTAATCATCTTTAATGCTTCGGGCTTTTAAAATCATTGTATGTATAGCATACCATTAGTTTCATTCAGTTGTATCTCTAAAACTTTCTATATACCAAGATGCATGTGTTTCTTTGACAAAACTTCAATTTCAATGGTAATCGATCTTTTACAGTCATTTCAGTCATCTTTTGCGAAAGTGAGTGAAGCAACAACTAATTCAGAAACCACACCAGTTCATGCGTCATCAATCCGAACTGCATTAGTCACAGCCGGAGCTTCCGAAAATAATCGTTTGAGCCACCGTGGATTCCCCTTCACGATTGTCAATCTACTGCCCACTATCAAAGCAAGACAGCGCACAGTGAGGAAAAAACGATCAAAAACGCGACTTTACTTAATAATTTCATAAAAACATAAGCAAATATTTTCAAAATGAGTATTTCTTATGCAAATTTTTCTGTAGAATCGATTTATGATAGTTAGAAGATCCGCAAAATTCACTATCATGCCCGTTTTGCTCCAATTCCTCTTTTTTCTGACTTTACTTTGAAAACTAACTGTGAAACTCAGGAAAAAATTCAATTCAACCAATCGGAAGGTATTCCTGACATGCTCATAAGTTAGATAAATGGATTGTTTTTAATAAGATTGACCGCAAACAACTGTATTCTGTTTTACCCCCAGTCATCTTTTTCCATGAATTTACAGAAAAAAATGTTTTACTGATCGGTGTTTGGACCAATTTTGGTTCAACAAGACAGTTCTATGTTTCGCATATAACCTCAAATAATAATTCACAGATGATGTTCATGATCGCATGCTACGTGCTACATCGTTTTACCCCAATTTTCCCACTAATATAATTTTATGTTGAATTCAGATTTAAAATCCCGAAGCAGATCCAATATGACCTACCAATATTGGTTCATATTACGTGCAAAACATCTGTTATCCAATTCAACACAAAGGAAAGACAGTACTAGCCAGTTTAACCCGTTTTACCCCAATTTATTTCATAAGTCGTATTTCTGGTTAAACTTTCTTTCGCATACCGAAAGCAGGCTGATTGCGGTTGATGAAAATCGATTGATATTACGAAGAAAGACCTGAAAATAGGATTACAAATGAATTCAATGACCGCACGAATCTTGCTATACCGTTTTACCCCAATTTATTTCATAAGTCGTATTTCTGGTTAAACTTTCTTTCGCATACCGAAAGCAGGCTGATTGCGGTTGATGAAAATCAATTGATATTACGAAAAAAGCCCTAAAAATAGGATTACAAATTAATTAAATGACCGCACGAATCTTGCTATACCGTTTTACCCCAATTTATTTCATAAGTCGTATTTCTGGTTAAACTTTCTTTCGAAATCGATTTTACTGATTTTTACTGTCTTTTGGAATCGATTTTACTGACCATTTTACACCAAAAAAGTGCTTTGTGGTCAGCTGTATCATGCCTCCAAAAAAATCGTCGCGTTTTTGGTCCATTTTTCCCCACTGTGCAGCGGCTTCGATGTCCTAATTGGTTGGTTCGTACCCAAGTGGATGTGAAGATTAAGAGTAATTAGCTAATTAGTAGCATTCCCTACGACGTTGAATAATTTACTCTGGATTACTTCCCGCTAGTCGCGCATCGATCGGATGATTCGGAGAACTTGTCTGTTTTCCAGTTGCCTCAACCGAATCGAAGGTGGGGTTCCAACAGGTTGGATATTTTCCAACGTTGGAAAAAAAATCGCTCACTTCTCTAAACGTTTGCTATTCTTCTGTTCGTCTACTCCGGCTCAGTTCAATCAGCCACTAACTCAATTGTATCCAGCAAAGGCTTTGGCAAGGAAATCTTGAAGAAATTTATCTACCCTTCTTCCATGTTGAAATACAGAAAGGCGTCTCCCCCCCAAAAAAAAAGAAACCTTACCATACTGATATCAATATTTGCCGAATCGTTTTCAATATCGTCGTTTTTTGGGTTTTTCCCTCAACCACCCAACTGGGAGCGATACAGTCGTAGCATGTTTTCCTTCTTCATTTGCCCAACATGTTTCACATATGTTTTTCCGCAGAAACAAAAAAAAAGTAAGAACCTCGTTTCTTTTAGACGATGATTTCGTGAGTGTAGGAATATTGTTGTTTCAGTATTTTCCGGATTTGTGATTTCGTTGTTGACACAGGACTATCGCTGTCTATTCTGCCGAGGCCGGGTGGGAACTAAGAAAATGAGTCTGCTGATGGTAATGTCTCCTCTGCTCTCTTCGGCTCCGAATCGATTCGAATGTTCATTACTAACTGTTCGAGCTCGTCGTCGTCCCGAACACAACCCCTTCCGTCTAGTGGCCACTGCACGGAGTCATATTCAGTTTTCCAAGCGACACCCGGCTTGTACTTCGATATTGTTCGACAATGGATGGATACGGCAAATGCACAGCGCCAAGCCAACATCACTTTCGAAATCTGATCTGCTTGATTGCATACATGCAGGCACATATTCAATAAATTCTGTATTTTGCATTCATCGACAAAGATACGAATCGGCACCGGTTCATGCTTTTTTTTGCATGCTCTCGTGTGATTTATGTTATGAATGTTGCTATCGGAGTATATTTTCCCCATCAAACATTTGTGCCTTTCCGGTTCGGGGTTTTTTTTTTGTTATAACTTTCGTACGAATAAACCCTGTGATCGGTATCCGAAAAATTACTGAAACACAGGCTCGTTTCGATGTACGATTCGGGCTTTTCAACACCGATAGCTTTGTCGTCCGTGTACAGATTGATAATTGGATTTTTTTCAACACTGCCATACAATACCGCATGTCGCAGCAAGGCACAGGCACCCTGTGAACCGTATTCGTATCAACGGAGTTGCCTGTTGTGTGTGAAGTGCTATACGCTTTCGGAAGTATTTGCAATCAACTGCAAACCGTCGGGAAGCATAAAATAAGCTCCAATCGATGGCAAACATTCATTATCTTTTATTCAAATCAATTCCAATAACGGAATGACGACTATATAAATGCGTTAATTTTGCGTTTCGTCTTCGATTCATCAGTGCATTAGCAGCTTATCTTGAACTACTAATGCAAACGAACGGTTCAACATTAACCACTGAGGAGACATGCCGAAAGAATACAAGAATACAAGAATACAAGAATACAAGAATACAAGAATACAAGAATACAAGAATACAAGAATACAAGAATACAAGAATACAAGAATACAAGAATACAAGAATACAAGAATACAAGAATACAAGAATACAAGAATACAAGAATACAAGAATACAAGAATACAAGAATACAAGAATACAAGAATACAAGAATACAAGAATACAAGAATACAAGAATACAAGAATACAAGAATACAAGAATACAAGAATACAAGAATACAAGAATACAAGAATACAAGAATACAAGAATACAAGAATACAAGAATACAAGAATACAAGAATACAAGAATACAAGAATACAAGAATACAAGAATACAAGAATACAAGAATACAAGAATACAAGAATACAAGAATACAAGAATACAAGAATACAAGAATACAAGAATACAAGAATACAAAAATACAAGAATACAAGAATACAAGAATACAAGAATACAAGAATACAAGAATAAAAGAATACAAGAATACAAGAATACAAGAATACAAGAATACAAGAATACAAGAATACAAGAATACAAGAATACAAGAATACAAGAATACAAGAATACAAGAATACAAGAATACAAGAATACAAGAGTACAAGAATACAAGAATACAAGAATACAAGAATACAAGAATACAAGAATACAAGAATACAAGAATACAAGAATACAAGAATACAAGAATACAAGAATACAAGAATACAAGAATACAAGAATACAAGAATACAAGAATACAAGAATACAAGAATACAAGAATACAAGAATACAAAAATACAAGAATACAAGAATACAAGAATACAAGAATACAAGAATACAAGAATACAAGAATACAAGAATACAAGAATACAAGAATACAAGAATACAAGAATACAAGAATACAAGAATACAAGAATACAAGAATACAAGAATACAAGAATACAAGAATACAAGAATACAAGAATACAAGAATACAAGAATACAAGAATACAAGAATACAAGAATACAAGAATACAAGAATACAAGAATACAAGAATACAAGAATACAAGAATACAAGAATACAAGAATACAAGAATATAAGAATACAAGAATACAAGAATACAAGAATACAAGAATACAAGAATACAAGAATACAAGAATACAAGAACACAACAATACAAGAATACAAGAATACAAGAATACAAGAATACAAGAATACAAGAATACAAGAATACAAGAATACAAGAATACAAGAATACAAGAATACAAGAATACAAGAATACAAGAATACAAGAATACAAGAATACAAGAATACAAGAATACAAGAATACAAGAATACAAGAATACAAGAATACAAGAATACAAGAATACAAGAATACAAGAATACAAGAATACAAGAATACAAGAATACAAGAATACAAGAATACAAGAATACAAGAATACAAGAATACAAGAATACAAGAATACAAGAATACAATTATTTTTGCATATATTGGTTTAGAATAATTTTTATTAATTATCCTATTAATAAAATTGACTTTGAAATTGACTTTGAAGAAGTCAAGTGTAGACTAAGTATAATAAATTGGCGGAACATACTGAGTACAGAAGGAAATGTCGACGTCGAAGTAAACAAATTATATCACATTATGAACAAAATATTAGCTGAAACTTTGCCCATGAAAAGAAGAAGAAAAAATCATAACAGCAAATTACCTGTATGATTCAATTCACAACTAAAACATTTGAAAAATAGGAAACAAAAAGCACACAAAACTTACAAACAAGAAAAAAGTGACGCTCATCTTCAAAATTACTTAAATCTATGCAATCAACTCAAAATAGTCATTAACACAGCACACGAAGAATACAACCGCAAAATTGAAAACGAAATAAAGACTTGTCCTAAGAACTTTTTCAACTACACAAAAACCAAACTAAAAAGCAACAATTTTCCATCTCAAATGCACCTCGACGAACATGTAGGGAAAAATAGTACAGAAATCTGCAATCGCTTTGCAAATTTTTTCCAAGAAGTATATACATCTTATTCAGAAACTGACCGTGACCGTGAATACTTCTCTTTCATACCTGCATTTTCCAACTCCATCTCTGTAACATAAACTATCTATCAGAACATGACATTTCGACAGCACTGAAAAACTTAGACGCCTCAAAAGGGCCTGGACCTGACAGTATACCACCAATATTTTAAAAAAATCTTGCTGAAGAACTTACACAACCACTACAACTACTTTTTAACTTATCACTTAATAAATGTACTTTTCCTAAAGCATGGAAATCTTCCTTCCTTGTACCAATATTTAAAGCTGGTGCAAAATCTAACTTTCGGAACTACCGTGGAATAGCCATTATCTCATGCATTCCAAAATTATTTTAAAAAAATTGTAAACGAAAAACTTTTTCATCAACTTAAAAATGTAATAACAAACAAACAACATGGCTTTTTCAAAGGCCGCTCAACTACAACAAATCTCTTAGAATTTATGACATTCACTCTGAATGCAATGGACGCCGGAAACTACGTAGAAACTCTTTACACTGACTTTAGCAAAGCCTTCGACCGTATACAAACTACAAAAATATGGCATAAAACATACTCTTCTGGAATGGCTCAAATCATACTTAACGAATCGTGTTCAGGTAGTCCGCTTCCAAAACATTCTGTCTGAACCAATTAATGTAACTTCTGGCGTACCTCAGGGTTCTCACTTAGGGCCTCTCCTTTTCATTTTACATATAAACGACATTTCCTTCATACTCAAAAATCTGAAAGTGCTTATATATGCAGACGACATGAAACTCTTCATGGAAATTAAAAATATTAACGACGCTGTAATATTCCAGAACGAAATCAATCTATTCCACATTTGGTGCTGCAAAAGTCTACTCCAACTCAATGTAAAAAAATGTAACTCAATAACTTTCAGTAGGAAAAATGAAACTATACCTATAAAAATACATCTAGGAAATCAACTTGTAGAAAAATGTAAAATTGTAAGAGATTTAGGCATAATCTTAGACTCCAAGCTCATTTTTGTGGAACACTACAATACCATAATCAATAAAGCTAATAGCATGCTGGGCTTTATTAAACGCTTCAGTCATAACTTTCAGGACCCATACACAATTAAATTATTATACACTACATATGTCAGACCTATTTTGGAATATTGCAGCCTAGTATGGAATCCATACAATATTATTCACGAAGAACGCATCGAATCTATTCAAAAACAATTTCTTTTATATGCACTTCGTAAATTAAACTGGACAGCATTTCCTCTACCATCATATGAAGCACGCTGCATGCTCATCAATATTCAAACACTTAAAGAACGCCGCGACTTTGCAATGCTTTATTTTATCAGCGACATTATTTCTCAACGCATTCAATCAGCTCCATTATTATCGCAATTAAATTTTTATATACCTAGCCGTCAACTACGTTCCAGGAAATTATTTTTAGAAAAACAAGCTAGAACAAATTTTGCAAAATACAGTCCAGTCAATCGAATAATGCGCCATTACGATCAATACTGCGAACATCTTGACCTTACTATGTCAAAAAATCAAATCAAATCTCAGCTTTGTCGTAGAAATAATGCGTAGTATGTAAGTGAACATTGTAAACAATTTATATGTAGTCTACATTTGCTTGACGAAATAAATAAATAAATAAATATTTTGTTCTCTCGGTAACCGAATGCCGAGAGAATAAAAGGTAAACAAACTAAACCACATTTTAGAGCAAGAGCAAAATCAAATTTTTCTATTAATCAATGAGTTTAAAATGTTCAAGTACTCCAAGCTGGATACCAGTCATATATAAGCAGTTCATTTCAATCGTAAAGTTTGTTCAAACTTGTGTATTTATTTTTCATGGCACGTGTTTCGTGTTGAGGTAGGAATGAGCATTCGATTGCTTTCAAATCTTTTTTAACTACCGTTCGAACTATGAATCGATAATTAAAACTTTGCAGTAGATTTTGATGCAAATGAATTTTGATTCGTACTAATTGTCTTTAACCAGAAAGTACTCAACATCTTCTGACGAAGTAGGGCTAATGAATTTTTGTTTTTCTTTTTTGTCGCAACAAAACGAAACTGAAATCGACCCTAAAGCAGCAACACGTCCCTTCGTTTCCCTAAGCCTTAAGGGTAATCCTTTTTAGCACCTAAAATCTCCTAGCAGATTAATATTACGTTGTTAGTTAGTTTGCCGAATTTAGCTGGTAGTGGTGCTGCGACCTTTGAAACGGAAAGAAACTGTACCCTCAATCATCAGGATTGTGACGAAGCATCAGCAAAGATTTGTGTCGGTTGATTACTGGCTACCGGATTTGCTGTGTGTGTGTGTGTGTATTTTTTCTCTTTCCTGACGATTAAGCCACCCTCCTTTCTTCACCCCGGGGGTAAGATTGACTTCTTGCGTGACTGGCGTAATTTGGTGGAGCTCCGCCGTTAGAACCCAGAAGAAGTGTGCGGCTATTATACTTAGCCAGTGGCTCGAAGTTATGTGCTAACTAACAGTAAGTCGACGTCCAAATTGTGAAATTAATAGCAGAAACTAGTACCTGCGAACGTCGGCAAAACTAAGTGCGGAGTAATTGGTTTCGGATTACGGGTTATTCGGAATCGTTCTAACTGTGGAGTGATGGCCAACCGTGGTTTTGAAATGGCGAGGGAACACCAAAAGCGATATTAATTTTCTAGAAAATATCCCCGAATGCTTGGTCGATTGTGACAAAGTTGGTAGGTAAATTCGTCTTAATGTCAGAGTGGCAGTAATTTAACAAGCTAGCAATCGGTCTACCTGGACGAAACAACCTTGACGGGAATTGTCGTGGTTCGGAACCCGGCCATATTCGTTGGTAACCGCACCAAACACACAAGACGACATATGTTTCCCGCTGAATCACCAAATAGTGCCATGCTTATTCAGCTGTTCCCGGTTCGCCCAGCGATATTAGCCACTGCACAGACCACAATTTCCGCAGACCTTCGAACACCTTCCCAAGGCCACCGCATCGCATGCAAATTAGACTTCATCCATACCAATCGGAAGTCGTGGTAAAGCGCTATGGATGCTCTAATTTTATTCTGCTTCTATTACCTGATTACTGGACTGGAGCCCGAGAACGGGTTTGAAAGTAGACGAAGAAGAAGAAGAAGAAGAGAAAAAAAAAACGCACACACCCAGCTTGGTGTTCAAGTGAGAATTGAATAAAAATGTAAATATTGGTCGCTGTGGAATTAGAGCTCGGCACGAAAAGTTTTCCTTATTCCGTGCTACGGTTATGTTTTTTTTTCTTGCTGACGATTGCCAGGACAGGTATGATGATGTGGTTAATATTATAACTGGCAAAGGACGACCCGAGTGCTTCCCCCATAGAAGGGTTCGGAAAATTGCTAGCTTTCTATGGGGGGCGGGGAGGGGTGGTGATTATCGGTTTGCTGACAGAGGAATCTTGTGGTCATGAGGAGCGGTTGGGCGGGGTTACACCGGTAAAAACTATTATTCCATCTGCAATGACAGACGGATATGGAAAAATGAGTGTTTTTACTGCTACGGTTTCATTTTTCTTTTTCTCCACCGCTTCGGATAACAATCAACAGTGTCGGAGTTGTTGAGTCGTTATTGGCTTCAACTTGCAACATGCGATGTGGATATTCAAATGAAAGTTGATCTGCCACTGTTTGCATTAGTTTTTGTAAGTTTTTTTTATTGATCTGGTAACACGACAGGTTTCAGTTTTTTGTTCACTCTTCTGTGAATTTAACTGTTGATATAATGTAATAAAGTGGAAATAAATATAAACATCCCGTACTGTCAGTTGTCAGAGAGGTCATATACAAACGCTGTCAAGTTCCTATCTCATGCCTCACCATAAGTTCATAATGCCATTCGACCCATAGAACATCATCGATTGGAAACTACAGCCCGAATTGAGTAATTTTAAGACTTTGTTTGGAAGTTACTACTTGGAAGTTATTACTAGCAATACTAAAAGTCTCGTCAGACGAATTAACAAATAAAAAAAAGCAATTCGAATTAGTTGACGAATCGCCATATTTAAAATACCGATTTAAGATTGTATTCTTGTATTCTTGTATTCTTGTATTCTTGTATTCTTGTATTCTTGTATTCTTGTATTCTTGTATTCTTGTATTCTTGTATTCTTGTATTCTTGTATTCTTGTATTCTTGTATTCTTGTATTCTTGTATTCTTGTATTCTTGTATTCTTGTATTCTTGTATTCTTGTATTCTTGTATTCTTGTATTCTTGTATTCTTGTATTCTTGTATTCTTGTATTCTTGTATTCTTGTATTCTTGTATTCTTGTATTCTTGTATTCTTGTATTCTTGTATTCTTGTATTCTTGTATTCTTGTATTCTTGTATTCTTGTATTCTTGTATTCTTGTATTCTTGTATTCTTGTATTCTTGTATTCTTGTATTCTTGTATTCTTGTATTCTTGTATTCTTGTATTCTAGTATTCTTGTATTCTTGTATTCTTGTATTCTTGTATTCTTGTATTCTTGTATTCTTGTATTCTTGTATTCTAGTATTCTTGTATTCTTGTATTCTTGTATTCTTGTATTCTTGTATTCTTGTATTCTTGTATTCTTGTATTCTTGTATTCTTGTATTCTTGTATTCTTGTATTCTTGTATTCTTGCATTCTTGTATTCTTGTATTCTTGTATTCTTGTATTCTTGTATTCTTGCATTCTTGCATTCTTGTATTCTTGTATTCTTGTATTCTTGTATTCTTGTATTCTTGTATTCTTGTATTCTTGTATTCTTGTATTCTTGTATTCTTGTATTCTTGTATTCTTGTATTCTTGTATTCTTGTATTCTTGTATTCTTGTATTCTTGTATTCTTGTATTCTTGTATTCTTGTATTCTTGTATTCTTGTATTCTTGTATTCTTGTATTCTTGTATTCTTGTATTCTTGTATTCTTGTATTCTTGTATTCTTGTATTCTTGTATTCTTGTATTCTTGTATTCTTGTATTCTTGTATTCTTGTATTCTTGTATTCTTGTATTCTTGTATTCTTGTATTCTTGTATTCTTGTATTCTTGTATTCTTGTATTCTTGTATTCTTGTATTCTTGTATTCTTGTATTCTTGTATTCTTGTATTCTTGTATTCTTGTATTCTTGTATTCTTGTATTCTTGTATTCTTGTATTCTTGTATTCTTGTATTCTTGTATTCTTGTATTCTTGTATTCTTGTATTCTTGTATTCTTGTATTCTTGTATTCTTGTATTCTTGTATTCTTGTATTCTTGTATTCTTGTATTCTTGTATTCTTGTATTCTTGTATTCTTGTATTCTTGTATTCTTGTATTCTTGTATTCTTGTATTCTTGTATTCTTGTATTCTTGTATTCTTGTATTCTTGTATTCTTGTATTCTTGTATTCTTGTATTCTTGTATTCTTGTATTCTTGTATTCTTGTATTCTTGTATTCTTGTATTCTTGTATTCTTGTATTCTTGTATTCTTGTATTCTTGTATTCTTGTATTCTTGTATTCTTGTATTCTTGTATTCTTGTATTCTTGTATTCTTGTATTCTTGTATTCTTGTATTCTTGTATTCTTGTATTCTTGTATTCTTGTATTCTTGTATTCTTGTATTCTTGTATTCTTGTATTCTTGTATTCTTGTATTCTTGTATTCTTGTATTCTTGTATTCTTGTATTCTTGTATTCTTGTATTCTTGTATTCTTGTATTCTTGTATTCTTGTATTCTTGTATTCTTGTATTCTTGTATTCTTGTATTCTTGTATTCTTGTATTCTTGTATTCTTGTATTCTTGTATTCTTGTATTCTTGTATTCTTGTATTCTTGTATTCTTGTATTCTTGTATTCTTGTATTCTTGTATTCTTGTATTCTTGTATTCTTGTATTCTTGTATTCTTGTATTCTTGTATTCTTGTATTCTTGTATTCTTGTATTCTTGTATTCTTGTATTCTTGTATTCTTGTATTCTTGTATTCTTGTATTCTTGTATTCTTGTATTCTTGTATTCTTGTATTCTTGTATTCTTGTATTCTTGTATTCTTGTATTCTTGTATTCTTGTATTCTTGTATTCTTGTATTCTTGTATTCTTGTATTCTTGTATTCTTGTATTCTTGTATTCTTGTATTCTTGTATTCTTGTATTCTTGTATTCTTGTATTCTTGTATTCTTGTATTCTTGTATTCTTGTATTCTTGTATTCTTGTATTCTTGTATTCTTGTATTCTTGTATTCTTGTATTCTTGTATTCTTGTATTCTTGTATTCTTGTATTCTTGTATTCTTGTATTCTTGTGTTCTTGCATTCTTGCGTTCTTGTATGAAGAATTTTTCAATTTCTCCTAACCAAGATCAAATTAAATTCAAGGATGCTTTTTAAAATTATTCAACATGTTTCATGTGCAAAATATTGCTCCATATGATTGTAAACAGGTGAAAACGATCACTATTTAAAAACCGGTGAAACTAGCATCCGATCATTGCTATTCAGCATTTGAAAAATCAAGTTTCGTCTTCGACTCGTCCGTGCAAGACAGTTTATGTTGTACTGTTTGCGTCACCTAACTTAGCAATCTAACAAAAACCACTGAACAGACGTAAAGTTTTTGCACCGAAGTGCAATGTCTTTACTGACGTACGCGAAAGGAAACAGGGTTTCGACTTTTGTTGCCGAATCAAAAATGATTTGAGAATTTATCTGTTTAGTTATAAATTTTTTTGGTCGGAACCTGAACTTAGCAAAGTTTTTTCTTCGAAGACTTTGTGGTACTGAATGACAAGAATGCAATAGAAGACAGATGATGCAATAGATGATTGAAATTTATTCAAACCTTTATGAATAAGGGTTAAAAATTCATATCACAAAAATCCAGAAAGCGTCCTGCTGCAACTAACCTGGAAAAAAGGAAAAAAAGGAAACAATTAATGTCTTTGTAAACAATACAAATACATTTTTGAGATTTTAAATAATACAATACAGTTTTGAGATGTTGCGAAAATAAATTGTAAAGCCCAGCAACAGTTGCTTTGTAGTGATCCGAAATCGAAACATCACTTAAGGCCATCGTCCAAGTACCATGCGTGGGTGGTTTCATGAAATTTTTGATGGAAAATTTGGAAAATTTGTCAAAACCTAAAATACACAGACCTTAGAAAAACTTTCATCTTTATTAATAGCTCCTTACCACATTGGGTGAGAAACGATAGAATATCCTTTAATTTTAGCTCCGCATACACAGACTCAACCTAGTATGGAGAACCAAAAACCCGGATACGTAGTTGCGTCAATGCGGCACAGTTACATATCAGATGATATGAAGTACCGTAATCGCATTCACACAAATCATACGAATAATACTCTGCACGCTGAATAGTAGTCCATCGTGCAATGTAAAAATTAGTTGGTTGGTAGGGAACATAATCACCTATTTTGGGACAAAACTTCATCAAAATTCAAAATTTTGGAATTTTGGATTTAAAATTATTGAAATCAATTTTTTTTCAGTGTAGAACTCGTTTAGCAAATTTTTCAGTACTTTTGTTTGACTAATTTTGTGAAAATCACTAGCATAACGTATTTTGTATCACTATAATAACCATTTGAAAAATATATAACAAAAACAATTCGCCCTTTTCAAAACACAGTCTAGATCAATTTTGGGAAAAACAAAGTAGCCAAAGTGGCACTTTGTGACAGAGCACTTTCGTAATTTGAGAAAGTGTTGCCAACTCCGAGTATTATATTACATGAAATTCGTCAAGAAAATTGTTGAAAATAAACATTCCCAGAGTAGTTTTCAAGGTATTTAGATATGATATTCAAAGTTACGTAGTGATAAAAGCTTATGGGTAATTGAATATTTTATTTCAAATAACGTAATTAAATTTAACCAAAATCTGAATCTGACCAATCTTTATGGTCGTTCTAAAATCCTAGATGGCGACCTCCTGTTTTTTAATATTCTTCGAAAACCACTAAAGTATGAGTATTTTAAGAACGGATTTGATGAGTAGACATCGTAAAACAATGTTTGAGTTCGCCTAAAAATCAAAAATGGCGAATTCCGGTTTATTGACATTACTTGAAAAATCCTAAAAAATGAGTATTTCCGGAACGGATATGATTAGTGAAAGTCAAAAAAAAAAATGAATGTTTGAGCTCGTTTTGAAATCCAAGATGACGACTTCCGGTTTATTGATAGTACTTAATAATCTTACCAAATGGTTGGCGTCAATTACGTCAAACTAAAAGTTAATAAATCGTTACCAAGTGAGATTTCCGGAACGGATTTGATGAGTGGATTTCAACACACCAAGTTTGAGTTAAATTTGAAATCCAAGATGGCGACTTTCGGTTCATTGAAATTTTTTGAAAAATCTTAGAAAATGAATATTTTCGGAACGGATTTGATGCGGGAATGCCAACAAACCGAAGTTTGAGTTCGTTTTTAAATCCAAGATGGCGACTTCCGGTTCATTGAATTTTTTGAAAAATCTTAAAAAATGAATATTTGCGGAACGGATTTGATGCGGGAATGCCAGAAAACCGATGTTTGACTTCCGACTTTATTGATATTACTAAAATCTTTAAAAATGAGTACTTCCGGAGTGGATTTGATGGGTTGATGTCGTAAAACAATGTTCGAGGTTGTTCAAGAATCCAAGATGGCGACTTCCGGTTCATTGAAAATTCTTGAAAATTTTTACAAAATGAATTTTTCTGAAACGGATTTGATGAGTGAATGCCAAAAAACAAAAGAAGTTTGAGTTCGTTTTGAAATCCAAGATGGCGACTTCCGGTTCATTGATATTACTTAAAAATCTTTAAAAAATGTGTATTTCCGAAACGGATTGGATGAGTAGATGTCGTAAAACAATGCTCGAGGATGTTCAAGAATCCAAGATGTCGACTTCCGGATCTTTGACAACTTTAGAAAAATCTTACAAAATGAATGGCATAAAATGATGTTCGAGGTTTTTGAAGAATCCAACATGGCGACTTCGGGTTTATTGATATTGCTTAAAAATCTTAAAACATAAGTACTAAAACGGATTTGATGAGTGAATGCCAAAAAAAATGAAGTTTGAGCTAGTTTTGAAATCCAAGATGGCAACTTCCGGTGTATTGATATTACCTAGAAATCATTAAAAAATGAGTACTTCCGGAAAGAATTTGATGAGTGAATGCCAAAAAACGAAGTTGTTCGTTTTGAAATCCAAGATGGCGACTTCCGGTTTATTGACATTTCTTGAAAAATTTTAAAAAGTGAGTATTTCCGAAACGGATTTGATGAGTGAATGCTATAAAAAACGAAGTTTGAGCTCGTTTTGAAATTCCGGTTCATTGACATTTCATGAAAAATCTTTAAAAAAATGAATATTTCCGGAACGGATTTGATGATTGGATGCCAACAAAAAAAAACACGAAGTTTTAGCTCGTTTTATAACCCAAGATGACGACTTCCGGTTCAACTTTTTTTTATTAAATTCCTGCATTAAGGGTTTTTTTTACAACCAATAAGGTAACTTAGGTACTTTGGTCATCTCGGTATGTTTTGACCAGGTGCTCATATTTTTGGTTGTAATTAAAATGAAGTACATTTTCTTTTCATCTTGAAATCCAAGATGGCGACATTCGGTTCTTTGACACTTCTTGAAAAAGACCGCATGAAGAAAAAAAAATTTTTTATGCGAAATATCTCGCTTGAAACGTCCACATCTGGTTTAATTTCAAAAAAAAAATTTTGAAAAAAAAAACAAACAAAAATAGGACTTCACTTTGATTGAATCGAGAAATATGTACGCCGGACCAACATATATTAGAGAGGCCCAAAATTCCTGCCCTGTGATGAGAAGATCCGTTCCAAAAATACTAATTTTGTAAGAGTGTTCAAGATTTACCGATGAACCGATGAAGTCGCCATCTTGGAATCTGAATCAAGTTTGAATGTTATTTTCCTGCAACTATTCGTCAAATCCTGTTTAAAAAATACAGAATACGAATATTGTCCCAACACATATTTATACTTTTTGCAATAGTGTCTTTTTTACGAAGGTCAACAGAGATGGCAGGTCTGCAGATTTGTCTGTAAATTTGCAGATTTCTTATTAAGTGCTCAGATATTTTTTGTTGACAGACTTTTAAAAATCACAGACTTTTAAAAAGCGAGTTTTTCGTCAAAATCTACAGGCAAAAATAATACACCCAAACCTCCATTTACGTGATAATCGGGGGTTCGTGAATCAAATTATGACGTAAAAAAAGTTTAGGTTATTTGGAATTTTCAACGTAAAACAAGTTTTCCTTTTGTATATGTATTATTGGATATATTTTGAGAAATATTGTAAGAGGGTTTCAAGAGATATCAATGAACCGAAAGTTGCCATTTTGGAATTCAGAACCACCTCAAACCTGTTCCGAAAATAACTATATTGTAGTAATTTCCATGGAATAGAAATGAGTCGGAAATGATTTTCATTTTAGTGCAAACCCCTCGAATTTTTTTCGTAAAAAGAGTTACGTAGAAAAAGGCAACGCGAAGAAAGTTTTCGTAAGCGGAGGTTTGGGTGTAAATCAAAAAAGAAATAAATATTTTGTCGAATTTTCAGCCTTAAGATATTTTTTGGACTGAAGAATATTTTTTCGAATTTACAGACTTCTGCAACCCGGTCTGAAGATATTTGAAACTTTTATCTGGCAGCTCTGGTTACCAAATTTAGGATTTTTCTGAAAAATGAATATTTTGTCGACACAATTACCGTCTATTTGGCGGTGTAAATTTTGGCAATTTTTCACCGTGATTCAGCAACAAAATTTATGAGTGTACTACGAAGATTCTTTTTTTTTTGTTTCGAATATTGAGGTTTTAACTTCAAGGTCATTCGCCTCTCGGGTCAGAAAAACTTTCTGACCGTATGTGCGTGGTTGGGAATCTAACCCAGGTAGACTGCGTGAAAGGTGATGGTCGTACCTATCACGCTATGTCCGTCTCCTTCTTTACACGCTTAGAAAAATATACTCAAAAATTCGTAAGATCCTGCTCAGAAGAAGTAGGAAAGTACAGAAATAGAGTTACTCAATTTTTTTTATTCGAACTAAAAAAATACTTAAATTGAGAGTTGAAGTTACTCATAACCAAACGTTTCATATATCATTCGAAAATGAGTTAAATAGTACTCAAACTGAGTACCTATTTTCTAACGTGTAATGATTATTTACGGCAATTATACTATTTATCGAGCGGTTTTTTTTTCTTATTTAGCAAGCAACATTCGCTATCGTCCGTCAACGCTGCATGTGGATAAAATCGTACCACCAGAACAAAAAAAAAAACAAACAATTTTCCTTCCATTCCATATGCAGTAACACTAATTGCTAACTCGGATGTCTGATGTCCGTTCCACCTTTCTGGAGAAAAAAAAACCCCACACCCAACTCTCATTTAATCGATTCTGTCGACCGTTGTTTCTTTGCTATTGTTCTCTGTTCATCCCCAGGGGACGACAGGACGGGTGTTTCGGTTCATTTGCGAACCACCAGCCTACCAGCGGCCGGCGAACAACTGACCGGAGAGTGTCACCGAGTTCGGGTCCGAGTTGGGATGCATGTGGGGAGTGCTGCTCCCAGGCGGCTAAGTAGACGCAATCGTTTGAATGTCTTTTCCTGTTTTTTTTTTGCTACCAGACTTATTTCAATCGAACGAAAGGAGGTACACATTAGGATTTATCAGGACTGAAAATGTCATAGAAAAAAAAGAAGAAAATGGGATAAATGGAATTAAATGAAATTACGACACACGTAGAAGAACAAAAAAAACCGAAGAGAGATTTATCCGATCTACTAATGGAGCTTCGAACGAAATGCGACCGATATTCCGGGTCCGGGTCCGGGTGTGTGTGTTTCGTGTTGCGTATGATTGAATCGAACGAAAGGAATAATTGGATAAATTAGAATCGAGCAAATCGTCGTACGATTCCGTTCGCTTCGTTGGATAATTTGGAGTATAATTCGATTTGAGATTTAAGGTCTGGAATGTCATTCGTTTTTTTTATCTGCTTTTGATATTGTGATATTTTCATTCGAATTTTCTGTCAAATTTATGACCCACTTGGAACACCGATGTCGTTCCTGTTTTACGATCGATCCCACACACACATGGTTCAACCATCTGTGCAGACACGCCGGTACAATTGAACTCCCATCAGGATCAACTTTTATAGCCCTTAAAAGAACTACACTTCGAACAAGTCTGACCCCAACGAGGACAAGCAGCAACCAAAACCAAAACAAAAAAGAAAGGGCACCATATTTCAATCACATTACACAAACACACACACGCGCGCGCTCAGTTGAAGTTGATACTTCTGGTTGAGAACCGGAAGGTTGTCGTAAAAATATCAACCTCAGGCAGGTTGAAGGAACAGGAGCAGAAGGAGGTGACAGAGAACCGAGATTCATGTACCAAGGAAAATCATATCAAAGTGAAAATAGATACTTCATCGACCGACACCATGATGGCGGGCGGGCTGGTTGGCTGTGCAATGTGTGTGTGGGTTTTTCCCACTTTACAGTTCAATGATTGTTGGGAACAGCTCATCTCGAGTAGCGTCCCCTCAGTCACTTTGGTCTTGGTGATAAAATGCCATTTTATGTCTGCTGAGGGACGAATCCCAGACGTTGACATGGTCTCGATCTTTTTGCGAGCTGCACACGAAATAATGGTGCTTTTAATGGGTTATGCTCATACGAAACACAAACACAGTCTGTCAGTCTGTGTTTGGTATGGGTGTGTGTGTGTCGAGTGAAGTTTTACCGTTCTGGCATGGCATACTGCGACCAGAATGGCGGTTGTTGATGAGATTTTAATACATATCGGTAAATACTCGACCTTGACAGGTGCAGGCCGACCTTTCCAGGAATCGTCGTCTGCTAGCGGCACCCACACCCATCAATGTCACCGAAAATAAACGTTGTGGTTGTTTGTTCTATTTTTTGCCAGCTTTTCACCGGCAAAGCTATTTGTAACGGTTCGTCAAGGTTTTCGTCCCCGGTAATTGCACACAAAAAAGGCCACTTATAAGTCATGAGCTGATAACCTTCTTATACTTTTTTTTTATCGTGGGAACACGTCGTCGGATATCTTTACATTATTGAAAGTCTCTCGTCCGGAAGCAAATTTTATTTGCGGCAAAAATCCTACAATTGAAGAGAAATAAATATTTTATATGTGATACCATGGACAAACTTCAGTACGGATTATACCATGTTATTTGCGCTTTGTTGGAATGTGTGTAAATTAATAGCGACCGGAATCACAGGATTGTCAATGATGCGTGAGATGCGCATTGTTTTGTTTGAGTGGCCTGATTTGCCAATTTTCCATTCAATCGATGATGTACTGGCTAATCCAATTTCTTCAAACTTAAATTAAAAGATTAAGTTTTTATGGTCCCGGATTCGATCTCCCGTTCCGGAGTAATAAGGTAATGTGCGAAAAATAAGGAAAAACCTTTTTTCATCCACCTAGTGGTATAATGATGCCTTTCTCATATTACTTATATTTCCAACAAATATCACTAGAAGACTCCGTGAATTTTTTTTTCAATTTTGAAATTTGTAAACAGTTATGTCAAGTTATTTGTTTTTTCTTTATGGGCTACTCTGGCCGAGGGGGGTGGTTACAACGATCCGCCCTTTCCATACCGGACGAACTAGGGCTATGGTGCCCAAATGAACACTAGTAACGAAGGAGGAAATCCTCCAGCATGTAACCCAAGCGACAGATTGCTTTACGGCTATCAATTTGCAACGAAAGATACGAATATCTTCTATTGCAAGTTCGCCAGAGAATTTGTAACTTGGGTAGGAAGTGTGTGCTTCACCTTGTAACCAGTCTATCATTGAGTCGTGCGTCTGTATCGTATTGGTATTTTGTCATCCTACCAGCTGCTTCTGTGTCTTAAATGTCCTCGTCGATGAAACTTTGCAAAATTTCGCATTGTATCCGCTTCGGTCTTGGCCCTGCTTTCCTATATAGTTTTTTTTATGTCTGAAGCGGTACTTTCGATTATTACTTTGAAGTTCCCTAATCAATGTAGATATGTTTGGTCTACTTACACTATCCAATCTAATCTATTCTAATTGTTTCTATCTTTGTCGATGTTACGTTACGTTTCCTTTTGCCCCATTGCATTGCTTTTTTGACTATATCGGAGAAACCTGTTAATATCTCAAGCTGATAATTTATCAAGAATAAAGAAATAATAATAATTACAATAACAATAATACTCATAATAATACAAAAACAACAATGAAAATGATAATAATAAAAATAATAATAAAAATAACTTATACCACTGGAACCGGAAGTAACTATAACTATCTTTAAAGAAAGGCAATAAGGGAAATTGTGCACTCGATTCTCTCGGAAACCGATGGAACAATTTTCGCAAACTAAAATTCAAATGAATGGTATTATCATCACAAAACCTGCTGTGAAATTGTATGCAGATCTGAGTTTGCAAAAGAAAAAAATTAATATAAAAGGACTCGATTTTCTCATGCAACACTGAAACAGATTTCAACATACGCAGTTACAAATAATATTTTTTATCTTCCCATAGCCAGCTAATAAATGTGTTAAAGACTCGGTTTCCGGTTCCGAAGTAACGGTGTAAAATGTGCCATAAAATTTTAAAATAGTGCACACCAGCTTCTCGCCATGTTTCATAAATTTAAGTTCAAATGAAAGGTCTCATAGTTCCGGTTCAGAAATTTTACCCGTATCCAACGGTTCCGGAATAATTGGGAAAAATGTGAATTCAAAAAGAGCACCTAATTTTCTCCAAAACCGGTGAACCGATCATCACAAGCCTAGGCTTCATATAAAACGTCTCAGAGTACCATAGCCTGCTTGTGAATTATGTCCGGATCTGATATTCGGTTCCAGAGAAGCAAAGTGAAATGTATAAAAAAAGTGGAAAAAGTGTGCAAAAGAAACATAAAAACTGCACTTAATTTTATCGGACACCGCTGAATCAATTGTAACAAACTTGGATTGAAATGTAATCACATAGCCAACTGAGAAATTTTATTCGAATTATACCTTCCGTTCCGGAGTAACAAGGTAAAATGTGTAAAATAAGGAAAAAGTGTACTTGATTTCACGGAAAACGCTAGGACAATTTTAGTATAATAAAATTCAAATGAAATAAACTGTGGTGAAATTTTATGCGGATCTGACTTCCGATTTCGGAGTAAAGCGGGTAAAATGTGCAACAAAATCAAAATAAGTAAACTCGATTTTCCCCTGCATCGTGCAAACAGATTTCAAAATCTGTAGCTATAGATAAAAATTTCCTATAATCCCAAAGCCGGATATAATATTTTGTCTGCTCTCAATTTCCGGTTTCGCCCTCAATTTCCGATTGTATAACAATTTTAAAAAACGTACATGAATTTCTCGTTATCAAAAACCGCTGAATTAATTTTAAATAAGTAAAGTTCAAATGAAAGATCCCAAAGTTCCATAGCCAGACATGAAATTTTATCCGGATCCGATTGTCGGTTTCGGAATAATGGGACCAAATGTGCATTGAAAGGTGAATATCTTTTATTTTTTCCAAATTCGCAGAGTCGATTTTCGGATGACTTGCTCCATATAAAACGTCAGAGAGTTCCATTCGCATACTAAGACTCAAATGAAAGATTTCACATTCTCATAGCCTACTATTGAATTTTATTTAGTAACGACCTCCGACTCCGGATCGGCAGGGTAAAATGAACGAAAAATAGGAAAAATGCAACCTGTAATTTTCTCTCGTGTCTTTGACGCGAAATTTCACAAGTTATTTTTGTTTATGGTTTGTAAGTCCCATTACCTGGCAGCATCTTCCAGACCCGAGACTGCAGGCCCACGCCTATTCGAGATGGCAACCCTATCCCCATCAATTTACAATTACAAAAAAGAAACTTCCTTCAGGAAAGTATTCAATCTCGACATTCCGGTATCATTGTTCGGCAGAATTCTTCACAATGCATGCAAAGTTACGATTCCGTACAAAACCATGAGAACGGAAGAATTCCTTTCACCAAAGTCGAAAAAAAACACACACACGCTGATCTTCACAAGTAAACTTTGCTCCCGTGTCCCATCGCATCATTCAAATTTAATTGGTTCTTCAAACATCGTACGGTAACTGACAGCATCAGGCTTCGAATCTGCATCGCCCGCCATCATACTCACAGCAGAATACGGTTCCTCCGGCAAACAGTGTTGCCGGGGCAAATTTTTAAATGCCTACAAAATTAGCGATCAAAACACAAAAGAAAACGACCGAGTCAATTTTAAAAATATGAACATCTGCAGATTTTCAAAATAATCAGCAAATCTGGCATCTCTGCCGGTAAATGACACACGCACACAGTACATTCACTCGAACGGCACAGAACCAAATGGTGGAAATTCATTTCCAGTGCAAGAGGTTGCTAGCCGAATTCGCGTATAGGCAAGCTCTGTAACGTGCTGAAAAAAAAATAGTCAGGTTGTTTGCGTGCCGTGTAGGAATTGAATAAACTTTTTTTTTTTGTTGCGGAACTCTGAATAGTGCAGAGTTCTGGGCTACCTTGATTCCTAAGGGGCATGTGCTTGAGCATTCCCGAAGGAGACTCTAACCGAGTTAAGCTTCATTGAAGAACCTATGGTAAATGACGGTGCACGGCAGAAAACTGTCATCATTAGGGGCGGCAAAAATCCTCGTGTTTATTTCGGATGGGAAAACTGATATTTGCAGTCATTATTTCGGTTCTTACTGCATTATGGGTTGTACCATTTTTTTGTTGGTCGTTCCGCATTGCGACCAGTTTTCTATGTAACGTGAACTAAACGCTGCAGGGAGCTGGAAATAATACAATAATGAAGGTTCTATTCCAATAGCAATGAAGACTTTCGAAATAATTCTAAACGATTTCATCAACTTTCAGTGAGTTCGATTACGGTTACAATGGACGAGTGAAGAAGATAACAAAACATGGAAACAGAATTGTCTGATGACGGCTCGATCGCTGCGTTGCGATCGGGCCGGTGTGACCCGACTGAATTCACTGGGACTTTGAACAAGGCTTCTGAGGCGAAGCGTTGCTATGCGACGCACTGTTAACGCGTCGCGTTTATTTTGACATGTTGGCTTCACATGTCTCAATATCCTCTCTTCGATCATGGGTAAAGCAAATATGTGCCATAAATTGGGTGGATTATTCAGTTTTATAGAGGGAACGTATCAAAACTGGGTTAAAATTTGCCCATTTTTCAACAGATTTAGAAAAGAAACATGATTTTCATGCCTTCAACGACATTAGATAACCATCCGCCTTAATCAGTCCACATCGGCGCAAAATGTGATAAAATGTTTTACAACAACATTTTCTTCCCGTTTCGCCCTCAGTTCGTCAATAATTCAAGCAGTTTAAATTGAGCAGCCATTGCCATCTAGGAGTTCAATCCAAACGCAAAGTTTACACAATTTATGTACCACTTTGAGGACATTCCACGAGGTGCATTATGTCTAGGACATTTGGCTTGACAATATCAGAGAAACTACTGAAACAAGCAATCAATCAATCGAAACCTAAATTAAATCAACATTAACTCGAACTGGACGTTTGTGTGCACGCTTTCTAAAATCATTCAAGTGTTTTTCAATCACATATGGGTTTTATATGACCCATTTATTTGTTGTCAGTTACCAGTTTTACAGTCCAAAAGTACCGACGGATTGAAGTCGAAAAGGGGGTATTTTGGAACTCATAAATGGGTACTTTATTTCAACCGTGTATCGTCAAAAATTGATTTGTTATTACCAAAAAATGATGAGTAATTGTTAGCCTCAATTTGAAAGTTAAGATTCTATATTTGAGTAAATATGGAATTACTCTTTTACGGAGTTATTCCACCTTTTCTAATTGATATTAACCAAACCTTGCCCAATTTTCACCCGAACTGCGGTCCAACCGTTTTCGAACCTATTTTCAACGTCATTGAACTGAAAATCGAATCCGTTTCGAACCTGGTTCTGAAATCGGGTTTACTCACACCCCCGTTGCTAAGTGCAAACCCAACTCAGCTTCGTGAAAAGTGTTTGTTTGATGAAACTACCCAGGTCCAGTTTCAGTTTGCACAAGCGTAAACGACATTAGACTCTCTGTACTCTAGGACTAGTGTAACTCAAGGGACTCTTGAACTCTTAAATTCTTGGAATATTCGTCTCTAGGACTCTTCAACTCTTAAGCTTTTGAACTTTTGAATTCTTCAACTCTTGAACTATTGTGCTCTTGAAGTTCTGAACTCTTGAATATTTGAACTCTTGAAGTCATAGACTCCTGGTCTTACAAATTCTTGAACTCTTGAGCTCTTGAGCTCTTGAACTCTTGAATACTTGAACTCTTGAATTTTTTAACTATTGAATTCTTGAACTCTTGGTCTCTTCAACTCTTGAAGTCTTGCACTATTGAATTCATAAACTTTTGAACTCTTGAATTCTTAAACTCCTAAACTATTGAACGTTGGAGCTCTCGAATTCTTCAACTCTTGAACTATTGAGCTCTTCAACTGTTAAACTTCTTAAACTCTCGAACTCCTGATCTTTTGAAACATTGACATCTGAAACTCTTGAACTTCTGATCTTTTGAAGCATTGGACTCTTGGTCTTACAATTTCTCGAACTCTTGAGCTTTTATTCCATGAACTCTTGAATTCTAAAACTTCTGAATTCTTAAACTCTTGAAGTCTGAAACTCTTGATCTCTTAAACTCTTGAACTCCTGAACCCTTGAACTTTTGATTTTATAAACTCTTGAATTCTTGGACTCTTGAATTCTTGATCGTTTGAGCTCTTGGACTCTTGGTCTCGTAAACTCTTGATTTCTTAAACCCTGAACCTTCGAATTCTTGAGCTCTTGAAGTCTCGAGCTCTTGATCTCTTGAAGCATTGGACTATTAGTCTTAAAAATTCTCGAACTCTTGAGCTGTTGAGCTCTTGAACTCTTGAATTCTTAAGCTCCTGAACTCCTGAACGTTTGAATTCTTAAACTCTTGAAGTCTTGAACTCTTGGTCTCTTAAACTCTTGGTCTCTAGGACTCTTCAACTCTTGAACTTTTAATCTCTTGAATTCTTCAACTCTTGAACTATTGTGCTCTCGAACTGCTGAACTCTTGAATTTTTAAACTCTGAAACTCTTGAACTCTTCAAGCCATGGACTCTTGGTCTTACGAATCTTTGAACTCTTGAGCTCTTGAATACTTCAACTCTTAAACTCTTGAATTCTTAAACTCAGAGTCTCTTAAACTCTTGAATTCCTAAATTTTGAATTGTTGAAATCTTGCACTATTGAACTCTTAAACTTTTGAACTCTGGAGTTCTTCAATTCTTGAACTATTGAGCTCTTCAACTGTTAAACTTCTTAAACTCTCGAACTCCTGATCTTTTGAAACATTGACATCTGAAACTCTTGAACTTCTGATCTTTCGAAACATTGGACTCTTGGTCTTACAATTTCTCGAACTCTTGAGCTTTTATTCCATGAACTCTTGAATTCTAAAACTCCTGAATTCCTAAACTCTTGAAGTCTTAAACTCTTGATCTCTTAAACTCTTGAACTCCTGAACCCTTGAACTTTTGGTTTTATAAACTCTTGAATTCTTGAATTATTGGACTCTTGAATTCTTGATCGTTTGAGCTCTTGGACTCTTGGTCTCGTAAACTCTTGAATTCTTAAACTCCTGAACTTTCGAATTCTTGAGCTCTTGAAGTCTCGAGCTCTTGATGTCTTGAAGCATTGGTCTTAAAAATTCTCGAACTCTTGAGCTGTTGAGCTCTTGAATTCTTAAATGCTTAAGCTCTTGAATTCTTAAGCTCCTGAACTCCTGAACGTTTGAATTCTTAAACTCTTGGTCTTAAACTCTTGGTCTTACAAATTCTTGAACTTTTGAGCTCTTGAACTCTTGAATACTTGAACTCTTAAACTCTTGAATTTTTTAACTATTGAAGTCTTGAACTCTTGGTCTCTTAAACTCTTGGTCTCTAGGACTCTTCAACTCTTGAGCTTTTAATCTCTTGAATTCTTCAACTCTTGAACTATTGTGCTCTCGAACTGCTGAACTCTTGAATTTTTAAACTCTGAAACTCTTGAACTCTTCAAGCCATGGACTCTTGGTCTAACGAATCTTTGAACTCTTGAGCTCTTGAATACTTCAACTCTTAAACTCTTGAATTCTTAAACTCAGAGTCTCTTAAACTCTTGAATTCCTAAATTTTGAATTGTTGAAGTCTTGCACTATTGAACTCTTAAACTTTTGAACTCTGGAGTTCTTCAATTCTTGAACTATTGAGCTCTTCAACTCTTAAAATATTGGTTTCATAAACTCTTGAGCTCCTGAACTTTCGAATTCTTGAACTCTAAAACTCTTGAACTCCTGATCTCTTGAAGCATTGGACCCTTGGTCTTAAAATTCTCGAGCTCTTGAGCTTATGAACTCTTGAGCTCTCGAATTCTTGGACTCTTGAATTCTTAAACTCCTGAGCTTCTAAACTTTTGAATTCTTAAACTCTTGAATTCCTGAACTTTTGAACTATTGAATTGAATGCTTGATCTTTTGAGCTCTTGGGCTCTTGGTCTTGAACCCTTGTGCTCTTAAACCCATGAACTCCTGAACCCTTGCAGCCCTAAACTTTTGGTCTTATAAACTCTTGAACTCTTGTTCTGTTGAAATCTTGAACTTTTGAACTCTTGAACTCTTGAATTCTTGATCTTTTGAGCTCTTGGACTCTTGGTTTTGAACTCTTGTGCTCTTAAACTCATGAACTCCTGAACCCTTGCAGCCCTAAACTTTTGGTCTTATAAACTCTTGAACTCTTGTTCTGTTAAAATCTTGAACTTTTGAACTCTTGAATTCTTGATTTCGAGCTCTTGAACACTTGGTCTCTTAAACTCTTGAATTCTTGAACTCCTGAGCTTTTGAATTCTTGAACTTTTGAAGCCTTGAACATTTGGTCTTATAAACTCTTGAACTATTGTGCTCTTGAACTCTTGAATTCTTGAATTATTGGACTCTTGAACTCTTGATCCTTTGAGCTCTTGGACTCTTGGTCTCGTAAATTCGAGAATTAGTTCAAAAGTTTTGAACTTTTGAAGTCTTGAATTCTTCTTAAATTTTGGTTTCTCAAACTCTTGAGCTCTTGAGCTTCTTTAACTCTGAGTCTCTTGAACTCCTGAACCCTTGAAGTCTTGAACTTTTGGTCTTATAAACTCTTGAACTCTTGTGCTGTTGAACTCTTGAACTCTTGAATTCTTGATCTTTTGAGCTCTTGGACACTTGGTCTCTTAAACTCTTGAATTCTTGAACTCCTAAGGTTTTGAATTCTTGAACTCTTGAATCCTTGAGCATTTGGTCTTATAAACTCTTGAACTCTTGATCCTTTGAACTTTCTTGAAGTTTTGAACTTTTGAACTATTGAATTCTTCAACTCTTGAACTGTTGAACTCTCGAACTATTGAACTGTTAAATCTTGCTTTCTCAAACACTTGAGCTTCTTTAACTATGAATCTTTTGAACTCTTGAAGCCTTGGACTCTTGGTCTTATGAACTCTTGAGCTCTTAAGTTCTTGATTTGTGTTGGACTTTAAAACTCTTGAACATTTTAACTTTTGATTTCGTCATTTTGATTTTGAACTATTGAATTCTTAAACTCTTTTGATCTTTTGACTTCCTGAACACTTGAATTCTTGAACTCTAAAACTCTTCAACTCCTGATCTCTTAAAGCCTTGGACTCTTGGTCTTATTAACTCTTGAGCTTTTTATTTTCTTGAATTCTTAAACTTTTGATTTTTTCAACTCTTGAACTGTTGAACTCAAAAATTTTTAAATTCTTGAACTATTGAATTCTTCAACTCTTGAACTTCTCAACTCTTGAATTCTCGAACTCCGAAACGCTTGAACTCCTGAACCCTTGAAGCCTTGGACTCTTGTCTTGTCTTATAAACTTTTGAACTGATGAGCTGTTGAGCTCTTGAATTATTGAACTCTTGCACTCTTGGTCCCTCAAACTCTTGAATTCTTGAGCTCTTGATCTCCTGAACTTTTGAATTTTTGAACCCAAGTGTCTCTTGAAGTCATTGGCTTTTGAACTCTTGAATTCTTGAACAATTGAATTTTTGAGCTCTTGAGCTCGTGGTCTCTTAGATTTTTGAATTCTCAAGCTCCTGAACTCCATAGCTTTCGAACTCTTGAACTCTCGAAGTCTTGAATTTTTGAATTCTTAAACTTTTGAACATTTGGCTTACTGACCTCTTGAATTCTTGAACTCTAAAACTCTTCAACTCCTGATCTCTTGAAGCCTTGGACTCTTGGTCTTATTAACTCTTGAGCTTTTTATTTTCTTGAATTCTTAAACTTTTGACTTTTTCAACTCTTGAACTGTTGAACTCAAAAATTTTTAAATTTTGGAACTCTTGAATTCTTCAACTCTCGAACTTCTGAACTCATGAATTCTCGAACTCTGAAACGCTTGAACTCCTGAACCCTTGAAGCCTTGGACTCTTGTCTTGTCTTATAAACTTTTGAACTGATGAGCTGTTGAGCTCTTGAATTATTGAACTCTTGCACTCTTGGTCCCTCAAACTCTTGAATTCTTGAGCTCTTGATCTCCTGAACTTTTGAATTTTTGAACCCAAGTGTCTCTTGAAGTCATTGGCTTTTGAACTCTTGAATTTTTAAACTTCTGGGCTTTTAAATGATTGAACTCTTGAAGTCTCAAGCTCTTGGTCTTTTGAACTCTTGAACTCCCGAAATCTTGAATTCTTCTATTTCTGAATTATTGAATTCTTGAGCTCTTGAAATCTTAAAAACTTTTAATCTTAAACTTTTCATCTAAATTCTTGAACTGTTAAACACTTGATCTCTCGGATTCTTAGTCTCTTTCACTGCTGAACTCTTGGACTCTTGGTTCCTTAAACTCTCGAACCCTTGACTACGAGAAACCTTGATTATTAAATTCAGACTGTTCAACATTCAGATTCTTGGACCAGAATCTATCGGATTTTTGAGCACTTGAACTTTTGAATTTCTGTCACGTGAACTTCTGGATTCTAGGAGTCTGAGTGTGCGTGAGTTTGAACGATGGAACTGATTAAAACTGTCAGTCGATGCTAGTTTTAAGCGATAGTTTGAGCAAGTTTGGAATATATAATATTATATTGCATAAGAATATATAGTTGACAAAAATAGAATACTTGCTTTTCGTTCCAAAATCTTAAAATTCAAGTCAATTTCAAGTCAAAGTTTCATCGAAGATCACGAACTAACCGCCGTAAAAACTCTCAGACATATTTTAACCAATGAAAATTGGACCCAGTCAAATGGAAAAACTATTCAACTTCTTCATCTAACCGAAACCAAGTGGCATTTCAAGCTAGCTCCAGTCCGAGAAATCCTGTCTAGCCGATTCGACTTTGAATTCACCAGCAAAATAGCTCAATTTTGAATAGCCACGTTTCCGGACCGCCTGCCTGTTCCGGGCTAACGAGCACTGAAATCCATCTTCACCCCAGTTGAGATCCTAATAACTGGAAAAGAAAGCCAAAAATAAAAAAAAAACTTCACAAACATCTGTTCCACACCACGATCACGACGCCGGGTTGCAATATTTCACGAATTCACCACCATCATTCAGCCTGCGGGACCGATTTCCGATCTCACGTAGGTGTGTGACTTGACTTGGTCGCGGGACCGTGGTTTCGCTCTGTCACTAACTGCTAGCTGCTAGCCACTACAGGCAGGAGTCAGCTTTGCGTGACTTTCCGGAACAAGCGCCGGGAAGATTTCTGTCGGCCAGAAATCACGGCGAAGAAAAAAAAATTAAAAGGTTCAAAGTTTTGTTAATTTAGATTCCATCGAGACCGGCAGCGGGTTCCGGACGCGGTCCAGTTGCAGCCATGCGATCAAAACGGATGAAAGAATAAAAAAAAAACCGCCTAGAAAGGAAAAACCAATCCACCTAGAAGCCGGCGAGTTCAAGTGCCGACTTTAGGTCACTTTTCTACACCGCCGAAAAAAAAAATGGTAATTACAGCAATGGCAATCACTATATTCAGAGGGACTTTTTCTATCTTACTTTCGAGTTCTAGGACTCCAGCTGGGTTTACTTAAGATAACAATCAAACCGTCACAAATACTTTGCGCCGGGGCTAATTTTGCCGGTTTGGACGTGGAGAACGTGTTTTGAGGATGAGAAAAAAAATACAGTTCCCACTCTTTGGAAGCCGTTGGAGTCAGCCAGCGAAGTGTTTCGTGACAAAAAATAACTAGCAAAATAATATCTTAAATCGCAACATCGCTGAGTTGAATTTCGGGTGGGTGGTGCTGGTGGCGGTGGGGGGTGGTGAATGGAAAAAAAACTCACGTAGTTGCCACTGGGAAATGAGGAAGGAAGTGTCTGAAAATTAAGTGGCTCCAACTAAGTGAAGTGAAGACGATGGTTGTGGGGGGTGGGGGGAGGAGGGATGATTTCACTCCGAGTTTCCACTCAGCGTGTGCAGCAGGGGCTTCAATTTTTTTTCTTTTTCCTCAAGTGAGGAGATGCTTTGCTCATTAGTTTTCATGGGCACGTGCTGCGGAGGCTTTTATCTTTTGCTGCCGGTCGGATAAATATGTTGCGGGTACTAAACGAATTAGTCGTTCCCTCCGGGCTCCAGAGGGAAAGATAGAGCCCAGCTTGAGCACTTTCGAAAAGCTAGCGTTGTTGTTAAGTTAATTGAGGTATTTGGAAAATCCAGTGTCGCTTCGAAGTCGGTTCGTCCAAATCAGAGCCGAGTTCCGAGGAATATTTGAATAATTTTCCGCTTCCAAAGACGGAAAGTTAGGAATCTCGAGGAATCTAAGATTACACAATATCTAAAATATCCAAGAATCAAGAATCTAGACATCCAATAAATTCTTAAGTTCTCGAACCAAAATGTATCATAATCTACAAGTTCACAAAGCTGTGAATCGAAGAGTCCAAAAATTTAAAAGCTCATAAAACAAGGAAATCAAGAACCTAAAAGTGCATGGATCGAGGAGCTGTTGATTCCAAGAGTACACGTTTCTATGAGTTTAAGGACCTAAGAGCAGATGAATCAAGGCGTCCAAGAACCCAAGAGCTTAAGAGCCCAAAAGTTATAGTGTTCAAGGATCCTGAAGTCTTAGATCAAAGAGTCCAAAAGTCTAATGATCCAAGCGGCCAGTTCAGTCCAGTAGAAGAATTCAACAGAAATTCAAGAACCCACGATTCCAGGTGTCCAAGTCACCAATAACCTACGATTGAAGAAGATCAAGAATCAATGAGTTCAAGATCCCAAGAGTCCAAAAATTCAAGAGTCAGATAAACCAAGAGTCTAAAAGACGAATATTCCAAATATTCAAGTGCTTTAGAGTTCAGAAACCGCAGTGCTAAGCTCTTGAAATCTTGAATTTTTAGACTCATGGAATCTCCATCCATTTTCGGTGGTCAACGAGTTCGAGAGTCAAAGTGTTCAAAAGTTCAAGCAGAAGGTCAGCAGAAGTAGAAGAATATAAGAGTAGTTGAAGTGTTTGAAAGTGTTGATTATAATAATCTGGGAGTCCAATAATCTAATGTGCTAAAACCCAAAAATCGAAGAATCAGATAAAGGAACAATCAAGAAGTCCTGGTGTCCAAGAATTCTATACTCCACGCATCAAACAATCCATAGGGCGTGAGAGTAAAAGTGTTTAAAGAATCCAAGAGTAAAAAAAATCAAAGATTCAAATAATGCAAGAGTCAATTAGTTAAAAATCAGATTTTCAAAAAAAAATTTTGTGCGATTTTTTTACGATACAAAAGACTTTTACGTCCAAGACTTTTACGTCAAAATTTTCTTTGTTCGAAATTTTTAAGTCAAAGGTTTCACGTCAGAAATTTTTGGGTCAGGCATTCAAATAATCCAAGAGTCAATATAGGTTGAGACCTCAGATAAAAAAAATATTTGTTTTATTTTACGATAGAAAATTGTTGCGTCCTAGACTTTTACGTCCAAATTTGCTTCGTCCAAAATTTTTACATCACAACATTTTAGATCAGACATTCAAAGAATATAAGAGTCAATGAGGTGAGGAATCAGATTTGAAAAAAATAATATTTTAGTTTCATTTTACGATAGAACATTTTTGCGTCAGAAACTTTTACATCAAGATTTTATTGGTCCGAAATTTTTACGTTACAAGTTTCACGTCAGAAATTGTTAGGTCTGACATTCAAAGAATCCAAGAGTCAATGAGTTAAGGAATCAGATTAAAAAAACAGTTTTTTGTTCTATTTTGGGATAGAAATTTTTTTAGGATAAAAAAGGCTCAATTTTTGTTCGTCAGAAATTTTTACGTTACAAGTTTCACGTCAGAAAGTTTTAGGTCAGACATTCAAAAAATCCAAGAGTCAATGGGTTAAGACAACATACTAAAAAAAATTGTTTTTTTTACAATAGCAAATTTTTGCGCTCGAGTCCGAAATTTTTACGTTACAAGATTCACGTTAGAAATTGTTAGGTCAGCTATTCAAAGAATCCAAGACACAATAAGTTTAGACATCAAATTAAAAGAAATGTTTTTATTTACGATAGAAAATTTTTGCGCTCGAGTTCGAAATTTTGACGTCAGAAGTATCACGTCAGAAATGTTTAGGTCAATGAGTTAAAGAATCAGATTAAAAAAAACACATTTTGTTTTATTAAACGATAGAAAAACTTTGCGTCCGAGACTTTCACGTCCAAATTTGATTCGTCCGAAATTTTTACGTTAGAAGTTTCACGTTAGAAATTTTTAGGTCAGTTATTTCATATTTTTACTCCCGAGTCCGAGTTACAAGTTCCTCGTCAGAAAGTTTTAGGTCAGACATTTAAAAAATCCAAGAGTCAATGGGTTAAGACAGCAGACTAAAAAAAATTATTTTTTTTTCGATAGCAAATTTTTGCGCTCGAGTCCGAAATTTTGAAGTCATAAGTTTCACGTCATAAATGTTTTAGTCAGACATTCAAAGATTAGAAGAGTCAATGAATTAAGGAATCAGATATCAAAAAAAAAATTTTTGTTTCATTTTACGATAGAAAATTTTTGCGTCAGAGACTTTTACGTCAAGATTTTATTCGTCCGAATTTTTTACGTTACAAGTTTCACGTCAGAAATTTTTAGGTCTGACATTCAAAGAATCCAAGAGTCAATGAGTTAAGAAAACAGATTTAAAAAAAACATTTTTTGTTTTATTGTACGTTAGAAAATTTTCACGTCCGAGACTTTCACGTCCGAATTTTCTTCGTTCGAAATTTTTACGTTACAAGATTCACGTTAGAAATTGTTAGGTCAGCTATTCAAAGAATCCAAGACACAATAAGTTTAGAC
Source organism: Malaya genurostris (assembly GCF_030247185.1). NCBI lineage: Eukaryota > Metazoa > Arthropoda > Insecta > Diptera > Culicidae > Malaya > Malaya genurostris. Next base: position 34,252,790 of record NC_080570.1, on the reverse strand, counting down.
ATCAGATTAAAAAAATGTTTTAATTTACGATAGAAAATTTTTGCGCCCGAGCTCGAAATTTTGACGTCAGAAGTTTCACGTCAGAAATGTTTAGGTCAGACATTCAAAGAACGCAAGAGTCAATGAGTTAAAGAATCAGATTAAAAAAACATATTTTGTTTTATTACACGATAGAAAAACTTTGCGTCCGAGACTTTCACGTCCAAATTTGATTCGTCGGAAATTTTTACGTTAGAAGTTTCACGTTAGAAATTTTTAGGTCAGTTATTTTATATTTTTGCTCCCGAGTCCGAAATTTTGCCATCAGAAGTTTCACGTCAGAAATATTTGGTCAGACAATCAACGAACCCAACAGTCAAAGAGTTATGAAATCAGATCAAAGATTTTTTTTATTTCAATTTAAGATAGACAATTTTTGCGTCCGAGATTTTTACGTCAAACATTCCTTCGTCCGAAATTTTTGCACCAGAAATTTTTAGGTCAGATATTCAAAGAACCCAAGAGTCAACGAGTTAAGAAAAAAGATTAAAAAAACCTGTTTTAATCCACCTAGTGGTGTAACGATGCCTTTCTCATATCAATCATACTATCATATATATTTTCAATTCTTAAAAAAATAACCAAAATCGGTTTGTTTGGCCGTCTACTGTTAAATACTATCAATTGGAGAATATTTAAGGTCAATTTAGAAAACTTTTTTTAGGTTTTTCGCCCTTTTCAGTGTTGGTAAAACTCGACGAATTGAGTCGAATTGTATATAGGGGAAATGTCAAAACATTTTTTGTTTTGTTTTACGATAGAAAATTTTTATGTCCAAATTTTCTTCGTCCGAAATTTTTACGTTACAAGTTTCACGTTAGAAATATTTAGGTCAGCTATTCAAAGAATCCAAGAGTCGACGAGATAAGAAATCAGATCAAAAAAACATGTTTTGTTTTATTTTACGATAGAAAATTTACGCGTCCGAAGCTTTTACTTCAAAATTTTTTTCGTTCATAATTCCTACGTCAGAAAATTTTTAGGTCAGACATTCAAAGAATCCAAGAGACAATGGGTTAAGAAATCGGATCAAAAAAAGTTTTTTATTTTTAATTTCATTTAACGATAGAAAATTTTTGCGTCCGAGACTTTTATGTCCAAATTTTCTTCGTTTGAAATTTTTACGTTACAAGTTTAACTCAGAAATTTATAGGTCAGACATTCAATGAACCCAACATTTTTTGTTTTGTTTCACGATAAAAAATTTTTGCGTCCGACACTCGCATTCGAAATTTTTACGTTACAAGTTTCACGTTAGAAATTTTTCGGTCAGTTATTCAAAAAATCCAAGAGTCAATGAGTTAAGGAATCAGATTAAAAAAACATTTTTTGTTTTATTTTACGACAGCAAATTTTTGCGCCCCAGTCCGAAATTCTGAGGTCAGAAATATTTTGGTCAGACATTCAAAGAGTCCAGAAAAAAAAATTCTTTGTTTTATTTTACGGTCGGAGACTTTTACGTTCGAAATTATTACGTTACAAGTTTCACGTTAGAAACGTTTAGGTCAGCTATTTTCACAAACAAGAGTCGATGAGTTGAGCCATCAGACTTAAAAAAAATGTTTGTTTACGATAGAAAATTTTTGCGCACGAGTCCGAAATTTTGACGTCAGAAATGTTTTGGTCAGGCAATCGAAGAATCCAAGAGTCAAAGAGTTACGGTATCAAGGTTTAAAAAAAACATTTTTTAGAAAATTTTTGCGATAATTTTACGATAGAAAATTTCTTCGTTCGAAATTTTTACGTTTCAAGTATCGCATCAGAAATTTGTAGGACAGACATTCAAAGAATCCAAGAGTCAATGAGTTAAGGAATCAGATTTGAATTTTTTATTACTATAGAAAATTTTACGTTCGAAACTTTCACGTCCAAATTTTCTTTGTCCGAAACATTTACGTCAGAAGTTTCACGTCAGAAAATTTAGTGCCAGACATTTTACGTAAGAAATATTTACAAGTTGGTTTTTCAATTTTTTATAATTGTCAATTGCTGCGTAAAAAATTCTTACGTCGGATCGTTTTGTTAAGAAATCTTTACGACAGATACGTCAATCCTTCAATTCTTCATCTTCGAACTTTGGTGGTGCTCCGACTCGTTCTTCGTCTTTGTCAAGATGATCACTTTTGAACGTTTGCTCTCGTTAGACCATGCTCATTGGCCCCTTTTCACCAAAATATGATGACTCTCGGTGGCTGTTTTCTTCGAAATTGAAATAATTTAGAAAAACTCCACGCAAACTAGCTTTCCTCGATTCGACATTCGAAATTTTCGTAGCACAAAAATGTTGCTGTTGTTTACGCTTCAGCTGAACGATTCTGATACCGTGTTACAGTAGTTTTCCAATGCATATTTAATGTAGATAAATCACTGGAATAAAAATTGACTCAAGCAATCTGTTGAAACGAACTATTTCATACCGAGCATCGATCATGATCTGTTTAAAATGTCTGATGGTGCTTTGTTTCATGTCATCAGTTTGGAAGGGGCTGTTCCTTATAGTTTTTTTAATCGTAGGGCAGAAAATAATCACAAGGGACTGAGTCTGGCGAATATGGTGGGTGCGGCAGAAATAAAGATCAACTTGTAACACCGTGCATTCGATTAGAATGATGCACGTATGCCTGTTGATTGTGAAAATTCAATTTTTGGTGATACTACAGGCTTCTAGATCAAAGATGGCGTCGTGCGAAAAGCAATTGTGTGTGATCGCTATGAAAATCTCCGAGTTTGTTAATAAGAAATCGCGCCTGAAAGTTTGGTTTTCCTGCATGGACTGGCCATAACGTTCCTAAATCTTTCGATATACGTTTGACAGTGGCTACGAAGGCTGGAAAACCGAATCTCAGGAACTACCAGAAGGACAGGAAGGTGAAGCAAATATTAGTCAATAGTCTTTTTATACTGCCATACAACGGAACGGTGTAGAGGAGCATTTCAGGGTGAAGAGAAAGGCGAAGTTTTTCGAAAAAATATTTGGTTTGGAAGGCAATATGCAACTGTGGTCGAATAAGCTAATGTTTCATCACTGCCGGAGTGGTAAACAAGGAAATATACGCGTGAAAAATGCCTGAAGAAGCATTTGTCACCATTCCTACGCAGCCATGACGCTCTCTCGATATTTTGGCATGAATTGGCTTCCTGTCACTGCATCAAATATGCTTTGTAATGGTATAAAGCGAATGGAGTCCATGTTGTGGCCTATCGAGCGGTTTTGGGCTCGAAACACAGGGAAACAAACAGTATAAACAACAAGCTATAACTATGGCTAAATTTCGAAAATCATTGACAAAAGTAGCTAAATCAGTTGATGATGATACTTGAAACAATTTATTCTTCGTATATGTTTTGAAACATTGAACTAAATCATCTACTTGAAACATCTCAAATAACAACCTCATAATACTTTCAGTCTGTACCGGAGCTAAATTGAACCTATGAAAGTTTTATGATATCCAGAAAACTAGCTATAAATCAGAAACCCAAAAAAATAAACAGCCGCAAAGCGCTGATTTGGAAAAATCGGAAAACTCGATGCTGTAGCAAAAATTTTCTCCATAAATAGCCATAAAACGGTGATTCATTCTGATGGTAATAAATTTTTCATTATATTGAATTTGTTTCAACGCCGAATCCCTTTCAAAGAAGACTATGCCTGCCGGTATTAAACCACTCACCAACAGGATTCCGTCTGCCTGCCTGCCTGCCTGCCTCAACATTCCCCAGGTGAAGGTGAAGGACTAGTAACGGAACGGGCGAACAAAAAATCCTCTTCATTAATCATAAATATTTTTATCGGATACAAATTCCTCCTGAAAACCGAGCACCGAGCGAGTTCGGCTAGGCCAGGACGACAAAATAAAACGTGTAACGTAAATATTACCCAATATAAATGGAAATATGTCATAAAACTATAATCATTCAAGTGGCGAAACAAAACCAACAAAAGAACGAACGTTACGCGTTCGTAAAAATAACGGAACCTCGGAATCGGGTCGGGTCTCTTGATTTTAGGATCATCGCTATTTTATATGACCAATCCGGAGCACTCTGCATCATCATCATCATCATCATGATCATCGTCGGTTTCCGTTTGTGGATAGTTTTTTTTCTCCCTCCGTTCCGTTCGATCCCTACTCCGAGGAGTAGTCCGAAAATTGGTTTCCAGTGGCAAACCAACGCACTCAAGCAAAACTGAACCCCGGAAGTGGACAGTGCTCCGAGATCCGCCTGTCGTACCTTCGCAAACATATGTGACCGTTCTCACGTCCACGAGAGACATCCTTCACCAGGTCTCCACGAAGTACGAGTCCTCGTCACGAATGGCAACTGAAACAAAAATAAAAAAAAACTCCCGGAAAAAAATAACAGCAAACAGATAAAAGGGATTGCGGTTTTCCGCCCTTCTGCACGTACAAACAGGTTTTCCCTCTTTCATCAGCCGCCCACCCAGATTGCTGGGATTGCTGCTCCGTTTGGCAAACCACAGTCATAAATCTTGCATCCGGTTGACCGCGCACTTTTCATCGTATCGCTTCCACGGGTTTTGGCGATCCCAAACCGGCCACCAAATGAGAGTCCTCGAGAACACGGACCGGGTGAAGCATCCTTCAACCGGTGCCGGTGTCCTTACGTCAATGGCGGCAAGTAAAACCTTTGCGAGCTGAGAAAGAAATCGAACCGAATCTTTTATGACAGAAGAATAACCGCTTATTGTGCTTTTTACCGCTGGCCACCGGTGCGGTGCTGTGTGGCAAGGATTTCTCGTCCTGGAAACATGGGAACCACTCCACACACACACACACACACGGTGAGGAAATGAGAAAATGAAAGGACGAAAGAAAGGAGGATGGCACGGATTTGAAGCGAATCGAAATCGAATCTGTGCCAAACGGTTTCGCATTGGGGGTGTGTGGTGCGAGATTCTACCCGGGAAAGCGAAAAACTATTGAATTAAACATCGGGGTTTTTCTGTCCGAGGTTCTCCGACCGGTTGAAACCGTCACGGATCAGCGGTGATTGCTTGGAAATTCCGGCTGGATGGTTTAGGTTGATTGTTACCGAAAGGGGTTTAAATTTAGGCTGACTTGCCTAATTGAATTTGGGTTACCAATTTTGTTCTGCGGCATTGACGGTTCGGACGCGGGACTGACTGAATGCCGGCGACGGTTTCGTGGACCGAGGATTTGGGGTGCATGACATCAAGGATTTGGAGCTTAAGATTTGAGATTAGGGTCTAGAGACTGGAACAGGTTTATTACAAAATTGAAATGAACCTCTGGTGTGGTTTTTTCAGAACTGGGACTCGACATCGGGAACCTAAAGTTTGAGATTCGACACTGCAAGCGCAATCTACGACATGATCGGAAATGCAATCAGATTGACTATCTTCAAAGATAGTGACGACTGCCTTGATTGTAGGCAAAACACATTTCAATATAGCCTACAAGACACTGTCTCATTACCAACAAGAGTTTCAGAAATGACAAAACGTAAAGACAGATGGTCTAAAATCCGATACATTTGAGAAATCAGACGGATTGAAGTAAAGAGATGCACTCTCTAATTTAGCGACCCTTGGACTTGTATTAAAATTCTGGGACTCTTTGATTCTTTGATTCTTTGATTCTTTGAATCTTTGATTTTATTGATTCTTTGATTTTTTGATTCTTTGATTCTTTGATTCTTAAATTCTTGGATTCTTTGATTCTTTGATTCTTTGATTCTTTGATTCTTTGATTCTTTGATTCTTTGATTCTTTGATTCTTTGATTCTTTGATTCTTTGATTCTTTGATTCTTTGATTCTTTGATTCTTTGATTCTTTGATTCTTTGATTCTTTGATTCTTTGATTCTTTGATTCTTTGATTCTTTGATTCTTTGATTCTTTGATTCTTTGATTCTTTGATTCTTTGATTCTTTGATTCTTTGATTCTTTGATTCTTTGATTCTTTGATTCTTTGATTCTTTGATTCTTTGATTCTTTGATTCTTTGATTCTTTGATTCTTTGATTCTTTGATTCTTTGATTCTTTGATTCTTTGATTCTTTGATTCTTTGATTCTTTGATTCTTTGATTCTTTGATTCTTTGATTCTTTGATTCTTTGATTCTTTGATTCTTTGATTCTTTGATTCTTTGATTCTTTGATTCTTTGATTCTTTGATTCTTTGATTCTTTGATTCTTTGATTCTTTGATTCTTTGATTCTTTGATTCTTTGATTCTTTGATTCTTTGATTCTTTGATTCTTTGATTCTTTGATTCTTCGATTCTTTCACAGAATCTAGATAAAAAATTTTTTTCGAGATCACACAAAACCTTCACGTTTTTTGTAATTCGTAATAATATCGGAAATCTAAAAAATTTTTCTAGGTACCAGAGAGAAGCATCAAAAAATATTTATTCGATTTTCAAAATCATAAATTTTTTCGATGTTTTTTATTTTGAGAATATTCGACTCTTGGACCAGAAAAATTTTGAGATTCCCGGTATCGATTTTTGTTTGATGCCAAATATCTTAGAATTGTACGAAACGTGGAGATTTGGTGGTATCTCAAAAAAGTTTCATGCAATTATGAGACTTAAAAAAAACTCGATATCGGAAATCTCAAATTTTTCCCAGTATCGAGATTAAAAAAAACATTGTTTCGAAGTAGTACAAAATTTTGACGTTTTTTAAATTCTAAGACATTTGGCTTCAACAAATTTGCGATAAAAAAATATTTTTTCGAATTTCAAAATGTCTAGATTTTTCGAAAATATATTTTTTCTAATATTCGACTCTGTGACTAGAAAAATTTGCAGATACAGTTACAGAAAGTCGATTTAAAAAATTTTCTTTTAGATGACACTAAAACTTTTGGCATTAACAATTTTTTTTTCGATTATGAAAATCTCAAAATAGTTCCAGGAAAAATACACAATTACAAATGCAATCTTTTGAAAGCACTACAATATCATAAACGGTCAAACGGTATCAAATCAATTAATATCTATACAAATCTCGAATGCAGTCCTACGTCAATCTCGCGGTTGTATCTCTAGCATTATCTACTCCAAGTTTAATCTGTGCTGTCCTATCTAATTAAATCGATGTATATACATATTTCAATATTTCAATTAAAAATGAAAAATGAAAAATGAAAAATGAAAAATGAAAAATGAAAAATGAAAAATGAAAAATGAAAAATGAAAAATGAAAAATGAAAAATGAAAAATGAAAAATGAAAAAAGAAAAACGAAAAATGGAAATGAATGAAGAATGAAGAATGAAGAATGAAGAATGAAGAATGAAGAATGAAGAATGAAGAATGAAGAATGAAGAATGAAGAATGAAGAATGAAGAATGAAGAATGAAGAATGAAGAATGAAGAATGAAGAATGAAGAATGAAGAATGAAGAATGAAGAATGAAGAATGAAGAATGAAGAATGAAGAATGAAGAATGAAGAATGAAGAATGAAGAATGAAGAATGAAGAATGAAGAATGAAGAATGAAGAATGAAGAATGAAGAATGAAGAATGAAGAATGAAGAATGAAGAATGAAGAATGAAGAATGAAGAATGAAGAATGAAGAATGAAGAATGAAGAATGAAGAATGAAGAATGAAGAATGAAGAATGAAGAATGAAGAATGAAGAATGAAGAATGAAGAATGAAGAATGAAGAATGAAGAATGAAGAATGAAGAATGAAGAATGAAGAATGAAGAATGAAGAATGAAGAATGAAGAATGAAGAATGAAGAATGAAGAATGAAGAATGAAGAATGAAGAATGAAGAATGAAGAATGAAGAATGAAGAATGAAGAATGAAGAATGAAGAATGAAGAATGAAGAATGAAGAATGAAGAATGAAGAATGAAGAATGAAGAATGAAGAATGAAGAATGAAGAATGAAAAATGAAAAATGAAAAATGAAAAATGAAAAATGAAAAATGAAAAATGAAAAATGAAAAATGAAAAATGAAAAATGAAAAATGAAAAATGAAAAATGAAAAATGAAAAATGAAAAATGAAAAATGAAAAATGAAAAATGAAAAATGAAAAATTAAAAATGAAAAAATAAGAATAATCAATTCAGACATTTTCTAAATCGAAATTTGGTTTAGTATCAAATGTCTTAGAATCACATGAAACGTCAAGATTTTGTGCTACCTCGGAAAAAAATCTCGACTCTGAGACTCTGAAATCGAAATGCCAAATGTTTTAGAAACATGAAGATCTGGTGCTATATCGAAAAAAAACTCATGTAATTCCAAGACATTAAAAAATGTCGATATCAAAAATATCTACATGTTTTAATCAGAAAAATTTTTTTTTTCGAAATAACATAAAATCTTCATGTAATTCTAATCTCAACTAACCCTAATGAACATACATGAACATCCAAAACACGAACCGAAAACATGGACTTTGTTAACTCAAATTTCCTGTTGGCTCGCATCGGATAAATTATAGCCCAATTTGGGCTCGGATTTTCGATATTCAGCCACTTTACATCATATTTGGGTCAAAGTTTTTCTTTTGTGCAAATAAAATTACGGCAGTCGTCCATTTACGCAGCATATCTGAACACGCACTTCAATCAGACATACACGACTCTTACTCTAGCGTGTTTTATGTGAGACTGAAGCATTAATAACAATTTTGCATCTATTTCTAGACTCGCTGTGCGAAGCCATCGTGTCCGTTAGGGAAAGCCGTTAGCCAGTACGGCGTCTTTTATTGATAGGGGACCTAACAAGACACTGCTCACGACTGATTAAAGTTTCATGGTCACTTAATTGAAAATGAAATATTTCATTATTTTTGACGTAGGGCTACGTCTTTCTTTACTATGCTCAGGTTCATTTTAAAAATCTTACTACGCGAAAGTATGACGACATTACCCTAGATTTGATTTCTTAATATTATTTTTTCCTGTTTGTGTATTTTCTCCAATATGCAGTGTAAGTTTCGCTACAAACAAAAGCGATTGCGTCATCCTACTGCTGGTCGTTTGCGTTGGAGAAAGAAAAAGAAAACGAAAAGTGGACAACGAGGGGGAACACTACACTAAATCTGCCGTTCTAGTGACTTTAAATGTTATCTAAAGTACTATTAAGATTACTTCTCCGTTAATCAACGGTAAAAATCATCAGATTATGGCAAATCTAGAATAATTTAACGAGCTGTGTGTACTTTTCGCTGTGCGAAATTAGCACCAAACGAGCACAAATAAAACTAGCATTTGGTTGCATCGCATTCGAGAAAAAATTTGCGAACAGTGTTCAATATCGTAGAGAGTTCCACACTTTGGCCTTTCTGACCATTTTATGTATGTTATGAAGTATACTTTTTTGAATCTCTAATTTGCACCCCTGTATAGAAGAAAGCAGAGATGTGTTTCACAGATTAAAGAGCTTCCTTTTTGAAGATTTTTCCAAATTTCAGTCTCGCAAAACAGCTACCGAATAAACTGGTAAAACAACTAGGATTTCCGGTTGCCACGCTGTATCTGCCCCTAAAAATACTACGAAATTCTTCCTCAGTAATTATTTATTGATCAATTTCATATCCCACCAACCTCCCCCGCTCTTTCGGAATAGCACTAATCAATCGCCTCCGGTTGGTTCGATCTCTCGGCACTTCTTTCCGCTGTCGGTTGGTTGAATACCTCCGTCTTTTTTTTTACGGTCCGGGACCACCTGCCTAGATTACCCGCTCGACCAACCAACCAACCGACCGACCGACTGACCAAGTAATATTTATGTAAGCCACGGTAATAAGCCGTGGGTTGCGGTTCGACCGATAAACGATGCCCGGTTGTAACGAGGAAGAAGGATTATCAGAGCCCCAGGCAGAAACATCCGGCCACCTTTCCCGACGATGGACCCAATGCCTTGGTCGGTCTTTGTTTATTGTGTCGGTAGCGGAGCTCACGGTACTTCACCGGAGAAAGTAGGAGAGCGCATAGATTGATTGAAATTGCTGCTAGAAGAATGAAATCCGATCAATGGGAAAATGCAAAGAACGACTGCCCGGTAAACTGCCCTAATAAAGTATATTTTTTTTACATTCTCCAAGTCAAGTCGAGAGCGTTATTTACTTTGACCCAATGGAAGAATATAAATTGAGTGCCCATTAATTTCTTCTCTCTATCGGGACTTCACAATCATACAGTCCGGTGGGGCGCAGTGAACCGGTCGATGCTTGATGCATTGGAATAGGAAATAAAACTATTGAGAAAATTTGATTGTTCAAAGCACTATTAACCTCAGCAGCACCGTTGTGGTTTGCAGTTATGGAATCCGTTCAGTGTCGAGACAGTCGCTCATAAATCCATTGAAAGACGACCATTTCGATTCTGCCATCTGCCACGGAAAACCCCGGTCTGCGAGGCAAGGAGCAAGGAGGTACAGATCATAAATCACGTTGCCCGGTTGGTTGTTTCTTCGACGCTCGACGCTTCCGTTTGCGAGAGCGAATGGAGCGATAACAAGAGATAATGATCGTTATACTTATGATAACGAAATTTATCGCTGCGCGTACGCTTTTACGGCTATTCTCGGGTCTTTCTTCGTGAAGTTTCATACCCACATTGAGACGATGGTGAAGGGCAAGCGGGGAGTGGAAGTGCGGCAATTACTAGAAAATGAGTGCGCTTTGCTGCAGCTTGACTCGTTTATTGTCGGACGTGGAATATTGCTTTTCGTTGGTTGGGATGAAAAGTGGGTTGAAATTATGGACAAAATATGAGCGTTTTTATTTTCACTGGGATGACGTGTAGTATTTGCTAAATAAAAATAGGAACGTGCTTCACTGTTCAAGATATTCTTGATCGTACGTTTTTTACAGTTCGATTCCCGCATTAGTAAGCTTTGTTTTCAGAATTATATTTCCAAATGAGGAACCCGATCTTTGCGAATCTGAACAAAAAAACTGACATGACTCTTCCACGTGAAATGCATGTAGGCGCATGCAACTGGAGCTTAGGACACATCTCGTATATCGTATATATAATATTTAGACTGATATAATTGATGGTGTAGGAAGAAGAAAGGTCAACCGTCATTTGAACCATATGACCAGTTATCGCCAGGTGTTGAGTTCAAAATGGTTGTATTGTACCAAAGTGCCAAAGTGGAATGCCGTTCATAAACGCTAGAGATGTTAAGACTCACCAGTTTTCTTTGGGACCTCTGAGATTAGATTTTGAGCGACACTGAGCCGATGAAATATTACGAACTCAAGTCGAATTATAACTAACTGTTTGAAAGTATCATTTTCAGGGTTAGCATTAGGGCACATAATCGGATTTAATATTTTTACATTTCGTCTTCGACTCGTCGTGAATCTGCCTTTGAGTGGTATTCGAAAATAACTTTAAATTTACTTTTGCCATTGGGTTGTCTCCAAAAATAACTTTCAATGAGGAATTTAAATTTTAAGGAATTGATACCGAACGCAATTGATGCGTTTGAGCCGAGCACTGGAGGGAAAAGTCATTTTCCAGCATGACGAGTGCTGGCCTACTTCATGCCTTGTACGACGGTATTGATGTTCAGAATCTCGATTAAGAATCCAGTTCCTAAACCTTGCACCAGTATTCAAAATAAAAATTCAAATCCAGAATCCATGTCCGCAAACCACATCCAGGTTCAGGACACAGATCTCTATTTTGCCCGTTGGCTGCCGTTTCACAGCCTTCTGGCAGCAATCAATCCAGCAAATTATCGGGCAGTTCTTAAAGTAGTTTATCTAACAGATTATCAGACTACTTTTAATGTAGTTTATGAGACAGTTTTGAAAGTAGTTTCGCGAGAGAATTATCGGGCAGTTTATTGGACTGTGTGTAAAGCTGATTAAAGATTTTTCGAGCAGTGTTTCGGTAGTTCATCAGACAGTTTTTCGGTTAGTTTTCTAGTAGCTTTTTAGTAGTTCCCTAAAGAAAATTGTTGAATGATTTTTTAAAAAGTTTGTTCGAGCAATTTTTTCGGGTAGTTTTTTCGAGTACATTTCGTGCACTTATTTTTAGCTGTTTTGGGAGTAGTTTGTCAAATTGCTACCAGCCATATTTTTCCTGTTGGCAGCCGTTTGACAGCCAGTCAAAGTCATATATTTTCTGGCAACAGTCAATCGAGCAGATTATCAGATTTTTTTATCGGTCAGTTCTTAAAGCAGTTTATCGGACAGTTATCAAGATAGTTTATTAGACAGTTTTCGGATTACAGAGCAGTTTATCGGACTGTTTAATGGAGTCTACTGGGCAGATTTTCCAACAGGTTTTTCGGGCAGTTCATCAAAAAGTTTTTAAAGCTGGCAGTTTACGGACAGTTTCCAAAAAAAAAAAAATTTAAATAATTCTTTCGAGCAAATTTTCGAGTGGTTTTTCAATCAGTTTGTTCGAGCAATTTTTTCGAGTACATTTCGAGTACATTTTTTTTCTAGCGCGTTTTCTGTACTGTTTTTTGTGGAACAGTTTTTCGAATGACTTCCAGCCACATTTTGCTTATTGGTAGCCGTCTGGCAGCAGTCAATTGAGCAGATTATCGGATTTGTATCGGGAAGAAAGTTTATAAAGCGGGTAGTTTTACGATCAGTTTCCTAGATGTGTTTTTTAAATAGTTCTGCCAAGCATATTTTCAAGTACTTTTTCAAGCAGTTTGTTTGAGCAGATTTTTTGTTGCAGTTTTTAGAGTACATTTCGAAAAGTTTCTCGTGTGCGGTTTTGGTTGTTTTTTGGGAGCACTTTTTCAAATTATTGCCAGCCCCATTTTCCCCGTTGACAGCCAGTCTGGCAGCAGTCAATCGAGTTTTTAAAGTAGTTATCTAACAGCTTATCGGACAGCTTTTAATGCAGTTTCTTAGGCAGATTTTCCAACAGCAATTTTTTCGGTCTTTTTTCCGAACAGTTCATTGGGCAGCTCATCAAAAAAATTTAAATCACTTTATCTGGCAGTTTTCCAAGCAGTTTTTTCGAGTCCATTTCGAGCACTTTTGCAAACGCGTTTTTGTGCTGTTTTTCAGGAACAGTTTTACAAATTACTGCCAGTCATATTTTGCCCGCTGGCTGCCGTGTGACAGCCAGTCTGGCAGCAGATTTTCCAACAGGTTTTTCGAGCAGTTATTTTTGGGCAATTTTTCGAACAGTTTCGGGCTGTTTATCAGAGTTTTTAAATCACTTTATCGGCCAGTTTCTCGATCAGTTTTCTAGTAGCTTTTGAGTAGTTTTGTTCGAGCTGTCCATTCGAGCATTTTTTCCGAACAGTTTTTTCGAGTATATTTCCAGTAGTTTTCCGAGCGCGTTTCTGGAGCTGTTTTGGGAACAGGTTAGCCAGCCATGTCTTGTTCGTTGACAGCCGTTTTATAGCCGTCTGGCAGCAGTCAATCTAAAAGCAGCTTTTAAAACAGTTCATGTAGGACAATCTGTTACATCTTCTAAATTAGTTTATGAGGTAATTTTGACAGTAGATTATCGGGCAGTTGATCGTTTGTTTAAACAAGTTTTTCGAGCAGTTTTTTTGCAGTTTTTCGAACAGTTATTCGAGCAGCTTATCAGAAAGTTACAAAATCACTTTATCGGACAGTTTTTCGGTCAATTTTCTTAGGAGTTTTTTCAAATGTTCTGTCGAGCAAATTTCCGAGTAATTTTTCTAGCAGTTTATTCGAGTTTTTTCAAAAAGTTTTTCGAGCGCGTTTTTTGTGCTGTTTTGTGGAATTGTGTTTAAATGACTGCCAGCTAGTGTTTTTAATAGTTCTTCCAAGCATATTTTCGAGTACTTTTTCAAGCAGTTTGTTCGAGCATTTTTTTTGTGGCAGTTTTTTCGAGTACATTTCTAAAAGTTTTTCAAGTGTGTTTTTCGTGTTGTTTTTGTGAGCACTTTTTTAAATAAATGCCAGTCACATTTTTTCCGTTGGCAGCAGTCAATCGAGCAGATTATCGGGCCGTCTTCAAAGTAGTTTAGTAGCAATTTTCTCGGTCATTTTTCCGAACAGTTTATTGGGTAGCTCATCAAAAAATTTTAAATCACTTTATCTGGCAGTCTTTCGGTTAGTAGTTTATTTTAGTAGGCCTTTCGAACAATTTTTCGAGTAGTTTTTCATGCAGCTTTTTCGAGTTTATTTCGAACACTTTTGCAAACGCGTTTTTGTGCTGATTTTGGTTTAGTTTCGTTTCGTTTAGTTTCGAGTTTTACAAATTACTGCCAGTTATAATTTACCCGCTGGCTGCCGTGTGACAGCCAGTCTGGCAGCAGTCAATCGACCAGATTATCGGGCTGTTATTAAAGCAGTTTATCTAACAAATTATCGGACAGCTTTTATTGTGGTTTATTAAGCAGTTTTGGAAGAAGTTTCACGCGTGGATTATCGGGCTGCTTTGAAAACACGGTTTCAAAAAAAAAATTAAAAAAAAATTTTCGAGCTGTTTTTTTTTGGTAGTTTTTTCAACAGTTAATTTGCTAATTGCTTGCCAGAAAGTCTTCAAAGTTTTTTATCGGGCAGTTTTTTTGGTCAGTTTTCTAGCAGTTCTTTCCAGCAAATTTTCAGCAGATCTTCACATTTTTGTCTGAGTCCATTTCGAAGAGTTTTTCGAGCTCGTTTTTTGTGCTGCTTTTTGAGAGCAGTTTTTCAAATTACTGCCAGCCATATTTTTCCCGTTGGCTGTTGTTTGACAGCTGTCTGGCAGCAGTCAATCGAGTAGTTTATCTGACTGTTTTTAAAGCAGTCTCCTAGGCAAATTTTCAAACAGGTTTTTCGAGCAGTTGTTTTTGGGCACTTTTTCGAACAGTTTATCGGGTAGCTTATAAGAAAGTTTTCAAAGAACTTTATCAGGCAGTTAGTTCTGCGGTCAGTTTCCAAGAAGTTTTTTCGAACAAATTTTCAAGCAGTTTGTTCGAGCAGTTTTTTTCGGGCAGTTTTTTCGAGTACATTTCGAAGAGATTTTCGAGTGTATATTCAGTGCTGTTTTTGCGGAGCAGTTTTTCAAATTACTACCAGCCATATTTTTCTCGTTGGCTGTTGTTTGACAGCTGTCTGACAGCAGTCAATCGAGTAGTTTATCTGACTGTTTTTAAAGCAGTCTCCTAGGCAAATTTTCAAACAGGTTTATCGAGCAGTTAGTTTTGGGCACTTTTTCGAACAGTTTATCGGGCAGCTTATAAGAAAGTTTCCAAATAACTTCATCAGGCAGTTAGTTCTGCGGTCAGTTTTCAAGAAGTTTTTTCGAACAAATTTTCGAATAATTTTTCAAGCAGTTTGTTCGAGCAGTTTTTTTCGGGCATTTTTTTCGAGTACAGTTCGAAAAGTTTTTCGAGTGTATTTTTTATTGCTGTTTTTGTGGAGCAGTTTTTCAAATTACTGCCAGCCATATTTTGCCCGTTGGCAGTCGTTGGACTGTTTGACAGCCGTCTGCCAGCTGTCTGGCAGCAGTCAATCTAGCAGATTACCGGGTAGTTATTAAAGCAGTTTTGATGTAATTTATTAAGCAGTTCTGAAAGCAGTTTCTCGCATGATTTATCGAGCAGATTATCGGGCTGTTTTTAAAGCAGTCTCCTAGGCAGAATTTTCGAGCAGTCAATCGTGCAGCTTATCAGAATGTTTTCAAAGAACTTTATCGGACAGTTTCTCGGTCAGTTTCCTAGAAGTGTTTCCAATAGTTCTTTCGATCAAATTTTCGAGTAATTTTTCAAGCAGTACGAGCAGTTATTTTCGAGAAGATTTTCGAGTAAATTTCGAAGTTTTTCGAGGTTGCTTTTTATTGCTGTATTTTGGGAACAATTTTTCAAATAACTGCCAGCCAGTTTCTCGCGTGGTTTATCGGACAGTTTTTAAAGTAGATTTTCTAACAGGTTTTTCGAGCAGTTATATTTGGGAAATTGTTCGAACAGTTAATCAGGCAGCTTATCAGAGTTTTTAAATCACTTTATCGGACAGTTTTTCGGTCTGTTTTCTAGTAGTTTTTAAGTAGTTCTTTTGAGCAAATTTTCGAGTAATTTGTTCGAGTAGTTTGTCAATCTTTTCGAGTACATTTCGAAAAGTTTTTCGAGCACGTTTTTTGTGCTGTTTGTTGGGAGCAGTTTATTAAATGACTGCCGGTCACATTTTGCTCGTTGGCAACCGTTTGACAGCCAGTCTGGCAGCAGTCAATCGAGCATCGATTTATGAAGCAGTTTTGAAAGCAATTTTTTGAGTGATTTGTCAGGCAGTTTATAGGGCTGTGCTGGAAGTAGTTTCCTGGGTAACTTTTCAAACAAGTTTTTCGAACAGTTATTTTTGAGCAGTTAATCGAGCTGCTTATCAGAAAGTTTTTAAATCACTTTATCGGACAGTTATTCCGTCAGTTCATTAGACGTGTTTTCAATAGTTCTTTCGAGCCGATTTTCGAGTAATTTTTCAAGCAGTTTGTTCGAGTTGCTGTTTTTTGGGAGCAGATTTTCAAATGACTGCCAGCCCAATTTTTCCCGTTGACAGCCGTCTGTCAGCAGTTCATATCGAGCAGATTATCGGATTTTTTACCGTGTAATTGTTAAAGCAGTTACACTAATAATAATCGGAAAAAATTCAAATTACTACCAGCCATGTTTTATCCGTTGGCTGCCGTTTGACAGACGTCTGGCAGCAGTTAATCAAGCAGATTTTTTGATTTTCTCTTGGACAGCTCTTGAAGTAGTTTATCTTTCAGTTTATCGGACAGTTAAAAGATAGTATTTTAGAATGGATTATCAGGCAGTTCATCCGGTTGTTTTAATGTAGTCTGCTGGGCAGATTTTTCAACAGGATTTTCGAGCAGTTTTTCGGCAGTTCATCAGAAAGTTTTTAAAGCAGGTAGTTTCACGGTCCTATAAGTAAATTTTCGAGGAATTTTTCAAGTAGTTTGTTCGAGTAGTTTTTTGAAGTACAATTAGAAAAGTTTTTCGAGCGCGGTTTTTGTGCCGTTTTGTTTTTGGGAGCAGTTTTTCAAATTACTGCCTGCCATATTTTGCCCGTTGGCTGTCGTTTGACTGTTTGACAGCCGTCTGCCAGCTGTCTGGCAGCAGCCGATTGAGTAGATTATTGGGCAATTTATCTAACAGCTTTTAATGTAGTTTATTAAGCAGTTTTGGCAGTAGTTTCTAGCCTGGTTTATTGAGCAGTTTATCGGACTGTTTTCAAAGCATTTCCTAGGTAGATTTTCCAACAGGTTTTTCGAGCAGTTATTTTTGGGCAATTTTTCGAACAGTTTATCAGTTTTTCGGTCAGTTTTCTAGTAACTTTCAAGTAGTTCATTCGAGCAAATTTTCGAGTAATTTTTGAAGCAGTTTGTTCGAGCAATTTTTTCCAGCAGATTTTTCGAGCACATTTCGAAAAGTTTTTCGAGTGCATTATTTTGTGCTGTTTTTGGGAGTAGTTTTTCAAATGACTGCCAGCCATCCTTTACCCCTGTGGCAGCCGTTTGACAGCCAGTCTAGCAGCAGTTCATCTAACAACTTATCGGACGGTTTCTATGTTAGTTTATTTGGCAGGGCTGTCTTAATGCAGTCTCCTGTGCCAATTTTCCAACTGGTTTTTCGCGCGTAGTTTTTCGGGCAGTTTTTCGAACAGTTTATCGAGCAACGGGTCAGAGAGTTTTCAAGGTTTTTTTCGATCAGTTTTCCAGCAATTTTTCCAGCAGTTCTTTCGAGTAGTTTTGCAAGCAGTTCGTTCGAGTAGTTTTTTCGGGTAATTTTTTAGAGTACAATTCAAGAAATTTTTTTTCGATCGAATTTTCAAGTAATTTTTTAAGCAAGTTGTTCGAGTAGTTATTTCGAGTTCATCTTGAACAGTCTTTCGAGTGCGCTTTTTGTGCTGATTCGTTTGGGAGCAGTTTTTCAAATTACTGCCAACGATATTTTATCCGTTGGCTGCACTTGACAGCCTTCTGGCTGCAGTCAATGGAGCAGTTTTTGAAACAGTCTATTTAACAGCTATCGGGCGGCTTATAAGTTAGTTTAAAAGGCCGTTTAGAAAGTAGTTTCGCTAGTGGATCATCAATTTATCGGATTGTTTATAAAGCAGGTAGATTTTCAAACAGGTTTCTCGAGCAGTTAATTTTGGGTAATTTTTCGAACAGTTAATCGGGTAGCTTATCAAAAAGTTTTTAAGCCTCTTTTCAGTCAGTTAACTAACTTTTTTTAAACAGTTCTTCCGAGCAAATTTTCGAGTAGTTTTAAAGCTGTTTGATCGAGCAGTTTTGTAGGGTAGTTTTTTAGAGTACATTTCGAGAGGGTTTTTTTTTCGAGCAAATTTTCAGGTAATTGTTCAAGCAGTTTGATCGAGTACAATCGAGTTGCAGTTTATCATACAGCCTTTAAGTTAGTTTATTAGGTTGTTTTTGGAGTAGTTTCTGGAGAGAATCATCGGGCAGTATTTAATGCAAACTTCTGGTTAGATTTTCAAACAGGTTTTCCGAGTAGCTATTTTGGGCAATTTTTCGAACAGTTAATCAGGCAGCTAATCAGAGTTTTTAAATCACTTTATCGGACAGTTTTTCGGTCAGTTTTCTAATAGCTTTTAATCAGTTCTTTCGAGCAAATTTTCGAGTAATTTTTCAAGTAGTTTGTTCGAGCTGTTTTTTCGAGTGCATTTCGAAAAGTTTTTCGAGGGTGTTTTCATTGCTGTTTTGGATCAATTTTTCAAATTAATGTCAGCCATATTTTGCCCGCTGTCTGCCGTTTGACAGCCAGTCTGGCAGCAGTCAATCGAGCAGATCGGTTTTATGATCGGGCAGTTCTTAAAGCAGTTTATCTAACAGATTATCGTACAGCTTTCATACAGTTTATGAAGCAGTTTGAGTGGATTGTCAGGCAATTTATGGGGCTGTGTTTGAAGCAGTTTCCTGGGTAAATTTTCAAACAGGTTTTTCGAGCAGTTATTTTTGGCCAGTCGATCGAGTTGCTAATCAGAAAGTTTTTAAATCATTTTATCGAACAGTTTTTCGGTCAGTTCACTAGAAGTGTTTTCAATAGTTCTTTCGAGTCAGTTTTCGAGTAATTTTCCAAGCAGTTTTTCGAGTAGTTTTTTCGAGTACATTTCAAGTAGATTCTTGAGTGCATTTTTAAGTTGTTTTAATGCAGTCTCCTTCGGCAGTTTATCGTGTTGTTTTAATGCAGTCTCCCAGGCACAGATTTTCCAGTAGGTTTTTCGCGCAGTTTTTCGGGCAGTTTCTCGAACAGTTTATCGAACAGCGGAACAGAAAGTTTTGAAGTTTCTTGCTCGGTCAGTTTTCTAGCAATTTTTTTCAGTAGTCCGCTCGAGCAAATATTCGAGAAGTTTTGAAAACAGTTTTGTTCGGGTAGTTCCTTAGAGAGCATCTCAAGCAGTTTTGATTTCGAGCAAATTTTCAGGTAATTTTTCAAGCAGTTTGTTCGAACAGTTTTTTTTTTCAAGTATATTTTGAGCTTCTCGAGTGCGTTTTTCGAACTGTTTTGGGAGCAGTTTTGTAAATTGCTACCAGCCATATTTTTCTCGTTGGCGTTTAATCGCTTGACAGTCGTCAATCGAGCAGATTGTTTGTTTTTTTTTAGTTGGTTTTAAAACAGATTCCTTCGAGGAGTTTCTAAAGTAACTGCAAGCGATATTTTGCCCGCTGGTGACCATGTTACGAATGTTTTTTTATGAAAACATCTTTCTTACGAATTTTTATTCATTCTTTAATTTTTTTAATGATTTGACACGGAATGCCTAGCACGACTAAATGATCAATATTAGTTGAATACATTCTTTTGTGACGACATTGTGTCATTTTCTCCAGAAGAAAATAAGATGTACCTGTTATTTTAAAACTTTTTGATTGATTCAGTTCAGCTTAAGTTGTATTGAATTATTCCATTGTAGTCAAAACATAAAAAGTAGAGCTTCTCAACAACGGAAGTTTCATTTAATAAGCACTTTTTTGCTGCATTCAAGCTGAAGTTGAGTCGTGTTACATTGAAATTAAGAAAAGTTAAACTAACCTTCTAGAACAGTTTTGCAATTGTCTCATGAAAACTGCTTAAAGCCACTTTACCTAAAAATTGGTTTGAAATTTGAAATTTTGAAAAAAAATTGAAATTCAACGAAACCCGGAAGTTAGGGGAAAAGCACTAAAAATTGGGTAGTTTTCCGGTTGCGTGTACAATTGGAGTTAACGTTAACGCTATCATGGAAATAATTGAAAAACATGGTGGCAATGGAATCCAGGTGTGAAAATCCTTCAAAGGCCCACTATGAAGCTATGCCAATTTGAACACACGGTACATGATTTGGGGGCACTTTCACGTGAGCCGACACTACAGCGAAAAACTTTCAATTTTCGACTCGTTAAAGCGACCTTAGCTTCCGGCGAAATTACCGACTTCCGATTGAATGATAAACTAGCAAGCTTACTAAGCTACTAAAACAGTTTAACTACTAAACACTGTAGAGTCGAAACGCATATTCGAAGCTCGTTCTTTGATGTTCGATCAAAATAGCTCCGCTCTATGCACTGTAAACTTCGTACTACTTCGAATGACATTTCATTGGCTACCAACGTGAAGGATGATGCATAAGTAAAAAAAAATTCCTGAATAGAATCAATTTATAACTTTTAATCAACTTCCGCCGTTCGTTCCGCCCAAACCCCCGTTCCTTCCAGCCACATTGTCTATTGTTCGTTCCTTGCATTTGCCTCTTCGATCAAAACATACACTCTTAGAAAAAATGAAATTTACGCTTGACGTAAATTCAAGTATGGCGTAATTTCTTCGGTGATGACACAAAATTACATCTACTAACATGTAAACATAAATTTTGCGTCTGTATCGATGTGAGTTTCAGCTAAAACAACTGTGAAGTTAATGATATGACTTATCTTTAAATGCTTTGTATTGTGAATGTAAGTGAATCGCGACGCTCCTTTTATGTGCATCTATAAAGATGTAACATTTTTGAAGTGTGTATCAAAGAGCGGTGCCCGTCGTAGTAGACTAGCCTATTGTGTGTCAGTTCGCAAATTGAACTGAACTGACTTCTTTGAAGAACCTAGCGGTGTACTGTCCTGAGCTACACCATTTCCCCCCACCCCCCCATCCAACATCCGCATCAGCAGGGTGCAATCAGCAGGCCAGGGGTAGGCAAGAAAAAAAAGATGAAAGTTATTGAAATTGAATTCCGAATCGCTACACCCTCGTAGTCTGGAGTCGGGGAATCGAGAATATCTCTGTTTCTCTCTGTTTCCCGTTCGTTCCACGAAGATGTCTCGCGAAGAGAAGATCCCCTCCTCTTCGTCGTCGTCGTCGTCGTCGTCATTGTTCCGCACCACAGACTTAAATTCCATGGAATATAGTTTATGACCTATTTATGTTGCTGCAGATAGTGTACGGATGCTTCACGGAATCCAATCGGCGGAGCGCGTCTTGACTTGAAAAAAAAGATTTTCGGTAATGTCACGGAAGCATGGCTGTCTTTGATTACGTCTAGTGAAGTCGTGAAGAAAAATTTCCGTTGATCCGTTTGACATCCGATCTGCAATTTTCTTGCTTCATAGAACAAACAAAAAATAAATAAAAATAATCGAAAAATTCACGTTCTCGGCTAAATGATTGATTTATGTGGGAAATTTGCATGGGATTTCCGAAACCGTTCCTGTCAGAGAAGAGAATGCGGTAATCGGATTCCAGTCATAAAACGCAAAGTTCAAAGGGGTCCGAATGAATAACTGACTAACTGAAATTCTACTCCGACAGAGGGCAATTTTGTGCGTATGTCAGTATGTTACGAGACGCGGCATGTCAAACAATTTTATGGGGTTACACTGTATATGACCGTAAAAGACGGGCTCGGCCCTGTCTTGATATACCGACCGGTTCTGGCATATGCCGGTGCGCCCCTCGTCCTTCTGGTTGATGGGTTTCACATTCGGCTGAAAATTATGCGAGATCCAACCGGCAGTAACTCGCTCACAAGCTTCGTGAGAGGGAAAATTGTTGCCGGTATATGGTTGTGGGTGGAACTGGCAGCCGAATGAACGAACGGCTTATGGCTGGGTGTGTAATAATTAGGGTGTCGGCTGGGTATCAACTTCCTCGAAACCGCTCCTTTCCCTGAACTGTTATGCTCGATAGATATAAATAAAATATACAGACTTAATTCATCCTTTTATTATGACAGTGATAATTTAGGAGACAAATTGATGTACAAAACCTAAATCAAATACATTACTGTAGGATGTTACTTGTTCCTGCTCCTTACGGAACCAAATATTGAGTTTTCCTTCGAATTTAAGAAAAAGTCACAACAAAATTTGACTTTTACAGGTGACTTAATCCCTCATACGGTGTAATTTATAGAGACCTAATTTGTCAAATGGCGTAAAATTTCATATGTGATAACTTAATATTAGATTAGCATGAATTTTACTGATTTTCACCTTTTACCAGCCAAGCAGAGGTGTGCTTCTGTGACTTAGTCGGTTAACAGACATACTTTGTGACATAATGATTGTCGGTTCAAGTTACGGCGGTCGCTATTTTTATTTTTTTTTCATTTCAATGAATTTCATGTCATGGAATTTGAGTCACAATATTGAATTGTTCAGGGACGCTCCATTCATGTGCATCCAAAAAGATGTAAAATCACAGGGCTTTTTCGAAGTGTGTACACAGTGCGAAGAAAACGTGTAAATTTACGTCTTGATTGATGCACCTTAAGGGAACATCTCAATTCACATAAATTTAACACATGGATCAATAAGTCCCGAGACTAACAATGGAAACAACATTTTCTTTTGCAAATTTTTTTTTTATTCATCAACATAATCACCTTTTAGGGTGATACAATGGTTCCAACGTTTTTCCAATTTTTCAATACCATGTTCATAAAAAATTGATCTTTCGCTTCAAAATAAGCTTCAGTTTCAGCGATGACCTCCTCATTTGAGCCAAATCTTTCTCCCTGGAGCATTGTTTTAAGATCAGCAAAGAGCCAGTAGTCACTGGGGGCTAAATCTGGCGAGTATAGGGGTGGGGAAGCAGATCAAAGCCCAATTCGTTCAATTTCGTCATTGTTTTTATTGACTTGTGGCAGGGTGCATTGCAGCAATCGCGGCACCCACTTGGAAAAAAACCTTTTTCATGCTCAATTTTTCATGAAGGATAGTAAATACACTTCCATATGATATCTGTGTCATCTCAGCAATCTCACGGAGCTTCACTTTATGATCTTTCATTATAATTTTTGTTACTTCACTCACATTTTCCGGTGTAACGGCTTCCACAGGTCTACCCGAGCGTTACGCGTCATTTGTGTCGGTACGACCACGTTTAAACTCGGCGAACCACCGACAAATCGTTGCTTTTGATGGACAAGAGTCCGGATAACATTTTTCAATCCATTGTTTCGCTTGCACGGTGTTTTTACCCATTAAAAAAACAATTGATTTATCAAAACACGAATCTCGGTTTTTTCCATTTTTTAAACAAAACAAAACGACTTTACTCCAACCTCGATAACTCAGCTGTTTCTAGTCGGATCGACTTAAAATTTTGACCCGTTTCAAGCAAAGGTTAGTACTCTAGAATAACGTGGTTACTGGTTTACTACGAGCGCCATCTCTGCTTTAGTCTCGGGACTTATTGATCCATGTGTTACAAACGAAAGCATGTAAATATTAATCATGTCATAGTTTTACAGCTCATTTAGCTGAATTTGACATCAAAACAGACACAAAATTTAATTTTGCATGACAATAGATGTAATATTCTGTCATTACCCAATAAAATACAGCACGCTTGAGTTTACATCAAGTGTAATTTTCATTTCAAAATGGCGATTCGAAATATTTGCGAAAATATTCCATAAACGGTGCAAAAAATAAAAGTTGCATCGAAAACGGATCACATCAAAACTTCGCAACACCTTTGGAAAAGGCTGATGAGTCGTCATCCTTCCGTTAAGTAGGTCAAGCATAAACATTCACTTTTTTGCCTATTCTTTATACTAGAAATGGTCGAGTAAGCATTTTTTCAAACCCGGCCCGTATCCGACCGAAAATTAGAAATTTTTCAGTTTTTGCAATGACTGAGCGGAAATATATATTGGAGAAGCCAAGTGAAAGAAAAACTAACAGAAAAGATGAATTTTTGGAAAAAGATACGCTCAGAGACAGGACTCGAACCTGCGTTCTTATGCATTCCGTGCATACGCGCTACCATTTCGCCACTCTGATCTTGTTTTAGTCACTCTAAAACGCGAAACAGACATAGTAGCAATGTACATTTTTACCCGTACCCGACTCGAATTCGAGATAAGATTTTCTTCCCAACCTCGAACTCGACCCGTACCCGACAGCCAAATAAAACCCGACCCGTACCCGTTGAAAATGAAAATAATTGGCACCCGTACTCGACCCGAACCCGAAAAATATATCTTTTTCTGTACCCAAGTCACAGTCTTGGCACTGCATTCCTTTGGTGGAATTTGGTTTTTCTGTTTTAACAGACTTCGCGGCCGATTTATAGCATACAGGATCATTGCATAGCTAGTACTACGATCCTACTGGCAGAGATGTCTATCTCCTCTGTGTGACGAAGAGCAAGCAAAATTTCTCCCCTCGCACTGACAACTTCAACGAGAGCTCTTCTCTTTCACATTTATACACCACTGTTGTGTAAAGTGTACACGCATCATGAGTGCTTTTGTTTATTTCCTTTTACCTCTTCCACTGAATCGCACCAAAGTGCTAGAGCATTAGCTAATAAATTCTCTGAGGTGTATGCAGATACTTTCACAGAGGTGTACACGCCGGTGAGCACTCTGCTGTATGGTTTGCGTAGATGAAGCGTGGACACGCAAAATCAGCAAAATAAAACAATTTATCGTAAAATTTTCGGTTTTCCTTGCAAATTTTTCATAGCAAGGCCAGATCTACTCTCTATTAATTGAAGTTCACAGAAGTGTTCGCTCAACATCACGCGCCAGTGGTCACTTGGGTGTATTTAGACGAGAGCGCGTGTGAGCGATTCATGCGAAGAGAATGTGTTTCACTCGCGCCAGCTGCTTTAACCACAAGCACACACTCAAATGCTGTCTATTCGACACTGAGAAGAAGTGCGCTTTCCGCTTTGTGCGGCGCTTCGTTTTTTTCATCCTCGGTGTGGCAAAAATCTGACTCTAGCGTGTATCTCTCTGGTGAAATGCCATCTCTGCCTACTGGCACTATGAATTCTTCCAGATCGGGACTCGAACATACGACCACTAGTTTGTAAGACCCGCGCCCTATGCATTGAACCGTCAACCTCGGCAAACCCGAGTCAGAGAAATACCAGAAGCTTTGCCATCGCTACTTTATACTTCCCGGTGACCGATGGAGGTCGGGGCCGGTCACCGAGGGTAGCTATCATACGTTTGAGATGGTTTCTCGGACATGAAATGGCATCAATTTCTAGTAATGCTTAAAAGTCAATCAAAGCCAAGACATGCATCTGGATCAAGATCAGCAACTGGCCTAGTAATATAGTGAGTCCAGACTCTTGCTAAGATCCATGAATGGATTAGGGTTCTGCTTTCTGGGTCTGTAAATGGAACTTGGACTTAGAAACTGAGTTTAAGAACCACTTTCTGAACTCTGGACGTGGATTTCAGATCTGAATTCTACTTCGGACTTGAATTCTGGACGAAAATCTGGTCCTGGAATTCAGGATCTGAATCATTCTGGACTTGGATTCTGAATCTGTATCTGGACGTAGATTCGGGACTAAGACTCTGCATCAGAATTCTGAACCTGGGTTCTGATTTCAAAGATTGAATTGTGCAATTGAATTCTAAGCCAGGATTCTAAGATCTGGATTCTAGACCGGAATCCAGAGCCTGGATTGAGTCTTCAATTCGAGACCCAGATTCTGGTACTGAATTCTGTTCCTAAATTTAAAGGCTAGATTCTACATCCATCCATACATAGTATTTGGACCAGAATTCAGATTCTGGATTCTGCAATTGAACTCTGGACCTGATTCATAAATCTGGATGCTGGACCTGAATTCAGAGCCTGGATTAAGACTTCGATTCGAAACCTGGATTCTGGACCAAAATACAGGAGCAAGTCTGAAACTTCATTTTTGAATTTGAGTTTAGGATTTGTATTTTTAACCCTAGATTCTGGTCCTGAATTCTGAAACTGAGTTCTGGACCGAGAATTCTAGGATCAGATTATGGACTTGGATTTTAAGCCTGGATTCTGGACCTGAATACTAGATCGGTATTTTAAACCAGCATTCAGAACCAGAATTTTGAAGCTGGATTCAAGTCCCGTATTTTGGTCTTGAATTCTGATCCCGGAATCGGATTCTGCATCTGAAGTCTGGAACTAGATTTTGCCACTGAATTCAAGATTTGAATTCTGAACCTGGATCTGCATTTCTTATCTGGAATCTAGAACCAAGTTCTAAACTTTGAACTTGGACTCTGGATCTGAATCTGGACTTGGATTCTCATGTTTGTACTTGGATTCTGTATGTGAATTATTCGGGACTTGGATTCAGCACTTGGATCTAGATCTGAAACAGGTTTCAAAATGCGATTCAAGACCTGAATTATGTAGCTGGATTCTAGATCAGAGTTCTGGTCATGAATTCTTGAGTCCTGAAACAGAATCCTGATCGCGGACTCATAGTTTGGTTCAAGATCTGAATTCTGGAGTAGGATGCTGGTCTTGATTTTTGTCCTTAATTCTGTATCTGGATTCTGCAAACCAGATGCTAGACCTGGATTCTGGTCTTGAATGTTGAACCTGGATTTAGTCCAGAGCCGGATTCTGCACAGGAGTTTTAAACCGGAATTCTGGGCCTGAAATCCGAACCTGGATTCTGTATCTACATTCCAGATCGAGTTTCATAACCCGAGGTCCGGACATGACGTGTGAATCTGAATTCAGCATCTTATTTCTGAGGCTGAAATTTGAGACTGGATTGTGCATCTAAATTCTCCCACCTGACCTGGATTCTAGGCCTGAATAATAAATCTGAAAAATGATCTTTAATTGGGCATTTGAATTCAGGTACTGAATTCTGAACCTGGATTCTGTACTTGAATTCTTGTATTTTGAACCTGGATTTTGTATCAAAATTCTGAACCTGTACTCTGAAACAGTATTCGGGTCCTGTGAGTTGTAGACTTTATCTCTTCGCCTATGTTCTGGAACAGGATTTTAGGTCGGAATTCTGGAAGTTTTAAATAATTTTACTACGTGGAATGAAAAGTCCCCGGCCTCTCACAGAAAAGACGTAGACAGTTTCGAACCGTGCATATTTTTGTTGAGAACAAGCCTCTAATTTCATGACTAGTGCTTGAATAACAGCTGATCGGGTCAGACGAGTTCTAGTTTCCATCAAGCTATGGAAAAAGACGAATTTCGTGTATTGATAAAACAGCAACGGTGAAATTGAATGATTTGCAGTATGGATCCCATCCTCCGTACTCTCCAGACCTGACCCTCAGCGACTATTGCCTATTTCAAACCTGAAAAGGTTTCTCCAGATTAATTTTCGTCGAATGTTGAGCTCATTGCAGAAACGGTAGCCTGTTTTGGAGTATTTGACAAATCTTTTTTTTTCAAAGGGCAAGATACAAGAGACATTCACCGACGACAACGCGGTTTCCCAGGGTGGTGAAACTGGGAAACGCAACGAAAGTAGGTTCGAGTCTTATCTCCGTACATTTTTTCTTTCAAAAAACATCATTTCGGTGAGTTTTCGGTCGTTCGATGATTTCTTTATTCGTTTGTTGTATCGCCGTCTGAACGAAAATCAAAAGTCTTGAGTAACGAAAAACAAAATAATTGGTCATAACCCTTCGAAATCTAGTTTGCTACTATTTCTGTTTTTTTTTTGGTACCAGAAGATTTATAGCTACCGACTACCAGAGGAATAGT
Organism: Malaya genurostris; assembly: GCF_030247185.1. Classification (NCBI taxonomy): domain Eukaryota; kingdom Metazoa; phylum Arthropoda; class Insecta; order Diptera; family Culicidae; genus Malaya; species Malaya genurostris. The sequence goes on along the minus strand of NC_080570.1, from coordinate 34,224,874 downwards.
GAAACGGTTATCAAGATTCGTCATAAATATTGCTTCAAAATTATAGCTTAGATCAGATTCGTAAATCAACCGAGCGCCACTGGGAGATTTAGATATGATTGTCCAAAACAAAACAAAAACCCACAGTCACCAAAGCCGATAAAGTAGGAAAAACAAGTCCAATTCGAAACTCCCGTACCAAAAGTGTACCGTGGGAAAACTCGTCCGCCAGGTCCACCCAGTCAGTATTAAATATACATCATTTCCAAGTGAGATAAATTGGATTTCTTCACTGTGAAAGGAATGAAAACAATTGAGTGTTGTTACGGAAAGTAGATAGCCCTGTACTGCCGTCTCAAGGATGAAAAAGACGAAACGAAACTTCATCAAAAAAGTAACAAACGGAACAATTTATTTTCCTTATTCGTCCGCCGCTCGTTATCGGAACACTTTATAATAAACTGATATATTGTTTGTATCGGGGAATAATTTCCTTCGTCACCCTCCAGTTATGGGAAAATGGTTTTCCCGCTATATCCCATCGTCAGCCCCATTCCGGGAGGTGGTGGGGGGCAGATATTAAACCGTCATCTTTATCGACGACGATGATTGAAACGAAAAAAAAAATCATTTCGTTTCGTTTCGTTTTTTTTCCCCAGTTCTCCTCTTCCAAACAACAAATACTGACTTTGAGAAATAGAAATGGAAAGCAAACAACGCTCCATTTGGAAGCTAAATAAACCTGGCCGTGTTAGGCGCTGTCTTGTTTGGATAAAACTAGGTCCGACTTTTCGGCTGCTGCTGCTGCTGCTGCTGCGGTTGAGTCGTTCTGGCATTCGTCAATTGACTTGCCGGGGCACTTTGCTGAGAGACGTCATGCCGCGTGGTTGGTGAGATTTATGAAGTGGTTCAATTCCGCAGTGTGTGTGTGTGTGTGTGATTGACGTTCCATCGGACCCGAAGGGGGTGGTCCTGCATCCCACCATCGGTTTCGCGGAATCATTTTTCGTTTTTTTTTTTGGTTTCAATTTCAATTTCATTCATTCCCCCACCCGCTCGAACTGGCCCCAAACATTGCAACAACACGATTGTTGCTACTAAATTTATGAGATTATGTCCAGGCTGAAGCAGCAGCAGCCGGATTGGTTTCCCGGGAAAATCCAACAACCAGAATCAAATATATGAAACATTTTGACACTAATCACAGCTACGAACCGTACGAACCCGACTCATGGGGGGGAACGTTTTTTTTTCTTTCAACCCACGGGCAAACAAACCGCTCATATTTCATTTCACTGAAGCGCAGAATTCAAACAAAACAAAAAAAAAAATTACGGGGGGCGAGACCAAAATCCAAATCGAAAGCACATTTCCATCAACCAGACGAGCAATTTATGGACTTGGCGGAGGGAAATTTCTGCTTGCTACCGCCCGCGGACTTCGCCCATATGGAACACATTAGGGACTATAAATCTTCTCTATTGCCCCGTTTCTTCCTTCCATGTGCATGCTTTTCCTCACCCGCCCTTTTCAACTCATTCGTTCATCAGTTTCTAACACCCATTCCCATTTGGTTTGCGACGTGTTCCTTCCTTCGAGAGAACGGGAAAAGTACGTACCCTTTAAAGTACGGAAACTGGAATCGAAGTCGTCAGTGCGTCGTCATAAAAAGTCAGCAGCATCCGTTCCAAACAGTGAAGCCAAGCGAGCGGACGTCGTCTTTTGTTTTGATTTTCTTTTTTTTTTGTTTTATTCTGTCAGCCGATCCGCTTGTTTTCGTTTGTGCTGGTTTAAATAATTTCTTAGTTTGGACCGGGTTTGTCAATATAGCATTTAAAGTTCATTACCTTTCTTCATTTGTATTTTGTTCTTTTGACTTTTTATCTAGTAACTTATTTTATTAAACCTTTTTCTTTGTTTAACATTCTACATATTTTTTTCTCATTTCTTTTACCATTGCCCTTATTATCCTTTCCTCTAATTTTTTTCCTCATTATTTTTCCCTTCCCTCTATTTTTTTTATTTTTTTCGTTCCCTCTATTTTTTTCCAACTGTTGCCTCTTTCGTATACCATTTTCTCTTTTTTATTTTTTTTTCTTGTATCATTTTTCTTATTTCTATCCTTAGCTTTTTTTTCCTGCCAAGTTTTCCTTCACTATCATTTCTCCTACTCCAATTTTGGTACTGTTGGTGTTTTTTTCGTAAAACGGTTAGGGCCATTTAAAGTGGAAGCATTTGTTTCTGAACAAAATATAAGAAAAAAAACCCTGTTTTTATCCACCTAGTGGTGTATTGGTGCTTTTCTCATATCAATCATTCTATCATAAGGAGTGTATCGAAAATAAGCTATCCACAAACATTTATGTTGTACGCAGGTATTTGTGATGGTTTTTCTATGCTTAGATCACAGCATGCTGTGCGTTTGGCTGTCAGCTTACGTTTGTTTACTTGTTTGTGCGGTTGAAATACTGCGTTTTCAAAATGTCGCGTATTGAAAAAGAAGTGAAAATTTAGGTTCTGAACACATGGCTAAGTGAGAAGGGTATTACAATTGGCAAAGCGGTTTGGAATTCATCATGCCTGTGTTAAAACCATCATTAATAAGTTTGAGGAACACTATTCTTTGGATGAGCTACCAGACGGAGGCAGAAAACAATGTCAATACGTGATTTGGCCAAAATAGCAGGAACGATTGTCGGAATGTTCCAGCGTATCAAGAGGCCAAATCACCTGAAGACCTAACAGAAGCAGAAAATCTCGAAACAAAGTGTAGAACAGAAGAAGCGAGCAGCAACAAGGGCCCGGAAATTGTATTCGCGTCTTTTGCAGTGTCCGGCTGCATGCGTTTTAATGGACGATGAGACTTATGTAAAGGAGGACTCAAAAACCCTTCCAGGTCCACAATACTTTACTGTCGTCGTTGGTTGAAGGGTACTGGTATGGCAAGCAATTTGTTCCTGTGGTTTGAAGTCAACCATTTTTTACACTACTGGAACTACAAAAGGCAGAAATCTATCGATCTGAGAGTCTCCAGAAGAGATTGCTGCCATTATATTAGAAGCATAGCACACCACCACTGTTTTGGCCGGATTTTGCGTCGGTTCACTATGCCAAAACCACTCTCAATTGGCTTGCAGAAAAGGGTGTAAATTATGTTGAGAAAAATATCAATCCACCTAATTGTCCTCAGCTTCGACCCTTCGAACGTTACTGGGCAATCGTCAAGATGGTCTTCACGTAGACTGGTAAGGCAGCTGGGAACATGCAGGAGTTTGGGCTTAAGCGTCCAAAAAATGCGATGCAACACTTGTCCGGATGGAGAGCGTTCGATCAAAAGTTCGAAAATTCGTGAAGGAATAACTTAAATTTCATCCGGTTTTCATTATGCTCAAGTTTAACCTCGTACACTGATGGATTTATTTTTAGTTTGAATAAAATATCGATTTTTATCATAATTTGAAAGAAAAATTTGTGGATAGCTTATTTTCGATACACTCCTTATATAATACTGTGGTATTCTTCAAAATAATTTTCTTCGATTCTTGAAGGAATAACCGCTTTGTTTGGCCATCTACTAATAATGACTACCGATTGAACCAGTTTTGATGTCGATTAAGAATTTTTATTACGTTTTTTGTTTCGACCCTTTAAGTGATGGTATAAAATTTTTAACACACTTTACCCTATAATTCCGAAACTGCAGGTCGGATCCGGATGAAATTCAGAAGTTTCGTATCATAAGACGATTCATTTGAATTTTAGTTTTTAAAAATCATGTTTTTTTAAATTTTTCTCGGATGGCTTTTTGAGAAAAATTAGTACGCTTATGTACATTTTTTGCACATTTACCCTATAGCTTCAGAACCGGAGGAATTTTAACACATGGATCAATAAGTCCCGAGACTAACAATGGAAACAACATTTTTCTGCAAAACTTTTTTTTATTCATCAACATAATCACCTTTTAGGGTGATACAATGGTACGAGCGCCATCTCTGCTTTAGTCTCAGGACTTATTGATCCATGTGTTATATAGGATATTTAGGCTAGTGAAAATCGGTTCAGCAATCTCTGGGAAAAGTTGGTGCACTTCTTTCAACAATTTTTTTGCACATTTCGCCCCATATCTTCGGAACCGGATATCGGATCCAAATAATATTCAAGAATTTGGTATGGAACTACAACCTTTAATTTGAATCTGAGTTTGTAAAAATCGATTCATCCGCTTTAAAAAAAACTTTTTTTATACTTCCGGAATCTGCAACGAAGATGCGGTATACCCAAAATCAATGTATTTGTCCATCAACTAACCAAATCTGTCCGATTCAAGAAATATACGGCTATTTGAATGTATTGGATGGAATTTTTCCGTGTCATGTAAGAAAACACGCTCCTGAAAATGAAATTTTTGTACCTATCAGTTTGTAATTCCTGAACCGGAATACATATCCGGATGAATAGGATTAGGTAGGATTATATGGGATTGTATGACCATTTGAACCTAAGATTGTGAAAATTGGATAAGCGGTCTTTTAAAAAATCGGGGAAACGTTTTTAGTTCATTTTGCACATTTTACCCCGTAACTTCCGAACCAGAAGTCGGATCCATATGAAATTCAATAGCAACCTATGGAACTATAAGACCTTTAATTTGAATCTTTGTTGAAGAAAATCGATTGAGCGGTCTCTGAGAAAATCGAGTGCACTTTTTCTTCATTTTTATTGCATATTTGCATCAGTTACTCCCGAACCGGAAGTCCGATCCGGGTAAAATTTAATAGCAACCTTAGCGACCAAGCTTACAGCTTCATAATTGTTTTACCCGCTAAATTTTTGCTTTCTTATTTTTATCTAATGCTTCTTTTCTTAGTTTTCCAATTATCTTGTTAATAACTGTTTTTTCTTCGTAGTTCATTTTATTTTTATTACTTATTTCCCTGTTATCTTTAACGTCATTTTGTTCTTCATTTTACTTTTGCATTTGAAATCCTCTCTTCTTTGCCACTTTTTTATTCAAATATCTTTTCACTCAGTATTACATTACATTTTTACTTGTTACCTTTTCAATATGTTACTTTCTTCTGTTGTATATCTCCATACAACTTTTTTCCTATTACAATCGTTCCAATTATCCTTATTATGAGTTGAAATAATACTTTTTCGCTGCTACTTTTTCAAAAATGTTCTTTCTATTGCCCGTTTCCTTGTAATCTCTTGCCTTTTTCCATTACTTTCTTTTTACCAATTTCTTTAATACCACCTGTTTTCTGTTACTTTCCCATATTTTTTCCTGTCAGTTTATGTTTATCTGTTGCCTCTTTCTTTGCCCATCATCTTTCGATAGTTATTTTTTCTGTATCACCTTAAGCTATACTTTTAACTAAGACGACGAAAAACAATGGTGATTTACCTTTTTCCTGTTTACCACTTTTGTCTTTTTTCAATACTCTTTTCTAATCACATTTGTCTAATTATCTATTTATCTACTCCGTTTTTTTGCTTTCTTTTCTTATCTAATGCTTTTTTCCTTATTTAAATCATTTTTTCTTCATAGTAAATTTTCCCTTTATTACTACAATCGTTCCAATTGTCTTTTCTATTCTTTCTTGATTATTAGATTAAAATAAGACTTTTTCCGACACTACTTTTTTCAAAAACCTTCAAATTACCCGTTTCATTATAATCTCTTGCCCCGTTACCTATTCTCTTCATTTTCTTTTCTATTTCACCGTTTTCCTTATTATCATCTATTTCCTGCTACTTTCCAATGTTTTTTCCTACCAATATTACCCTTTTTAATACCTTTTTCTAATCAAATTTAGTCTAATTATCTGTTCATCTATTTCATTTTTACCCTTTTTTAATTTTTGCACATTACAGCTTCTCGTTTTTTATGAAATACTTTTTTTTCATTTTCATCATAACATTGTTACTAAATGTTACTTTTATAGTTCATTTTCTCATAATTACTTATTTTCTTGTTATCTTAAACCTCATCCTGTTTACCATTTCATTTTTGTACTTAATATCCTGTCTTTTTTGTCACTTCCATTACTTTTTCTCTTATCATTACAATTTCTACTTGCAACGTATCAAGTATGTTACTTCCATCTGTAGCATTTTTCCATATAACATTTTTTCTTTTAAATTCATTCGAATAACCTTTTTTTTAAATCACCCTTTTCTGTATTATTTTTTATTTTAATACTTTTACCCTTTTATTTTGTTCCACTATGCTTCTAATAAGGCACACTTCGTTCGCTATTTTTAATTCCGAGAGCAAACTTTTATACTTGTTACCGTTTTCCTTATTACCTTTGTCCAAATCGTTTTCAATTAATTGCCTGTTTTTCTTCGTAAATTTCGCATTTATCTCTTTTTTACATTTTATTGTTCAAATTGTTATTGCTCTCATTATTATCGTTACTTTACTTTCTACAACTTTTGTCCTAATACTGTTTTTCTATAACACTTTTCTTATCATAAATTATTTTTCCTTTATCAATTATTTTTCTGTTTACTTACAACATTTTTGATTAATCTTTATCCTCAAAAATTTCCCATCTGGTATGTCATTTCGAAAACCTTTTTGCCCGATATCTACTTTCTTTTGTTTTTTTTCAATGAACTGTCGTTTGTCAAGTTTTCCTATTATTTATTTATTTTATTTTTTATCGTACAACTTTTCACGTTCTTATCTTGTTGTAAATTTACCTTAATTATTACACGTTTTTCCGTATAAAGATTTCTCTAAACCTTCATCGCTACTCTTTTTTCCAGTTACTGTTTCCTGATTGCTTTTATAAGCTATTGAATCTTTCCTATTTTTCAAATAAACTTTTACCTAACTTTTAATATCGTCGTTACTTTTTTTCTTACGATTTTTTTCCTTTTGCCTTACTAATTTTTACAATTTTTTTCCATTTGCACTGTCATGTTTCACATGATTCTTTATTTTCCTAATTTGCTTTTCGTCGTCACTTCTAATTTCCTTCATCCAATCGTCTATCAAACCTTTTTTTTTAGAAGAAAGGAAAGAAAACCACTAGAGCTGATATTTTTCATGTTTCTTCTCCAACAGGCACAATACATTCTCATCTATCAAATTTAAATCGTTTCTATGATTACATTTACCTGAATGATACAAATTCTTCCACTTTTTTCTTTTCTCATTTCTCTCGTTCATTCTGTCGTATTTCAAATTTCTCTCTTTTCCTATACAATTTTCCTTATTACTTCTTGTCTTAACTTTTTCTTTAGTATTTTGTTCGTACTATTGCACTATTGTGACTGTTTTTAAATAATTGTTTTGCTGATTGCTTTTATACGCTTTTCAATAAAATTTCTTTTTTTTTCAAATAAATTTCTACCCTAATACTTCTGATCCTGTAACCACTTTCCTTATGAAGTGTTTTTTTTTCTTATTGCCTTTTACAGTGTCATGTTTCACATTATGGCCTATTTCCGTGATGCTTTTTTATCTGTTACCCTTCTGCTTTTCTATTCTCTATCCTAATTATCTATTTATTAATTATTATCGTCAAGGGAAACGTGCCATTTGAGAACAATGGAACTGAGATTCTTCAAGTATTTCTCCTCCAACGTTTTCGTTCCTTTTCATTTTTTTTTGTGAAATACTTTTTCTCCATTTTCATCATAACATTGTTAAGAAATGTTACTTTTATAGTTCATTTTCCAATAGTTACTTATTTTATTGTTACCAAAAAAACCTCATCCTGTTTACCATTTTACTAATTATTCTCTCTTTTTTGTAACTTTTTAACTCAATTATTTTTTAACTTATTATTACCATTTTCTAAATTACATTTCTATTTGCAACCTTTCAAGTATGTTACTTCCGTTTGTAGCATTTTACCCAATAACGTTTTTTCTGTTAAATTCATTTCAACGACCTTTTTATACAATCACCTTTTTCCGTATTAATTTTTTACTTATTACATTAATCTTTTTATTTTGTTTAACTATACTTCTAGTAAGGCACACTTCGTTAGCTCTTTTTTGATTCAGACTTTACACTTGTTACTTTTTTTCCTTATTACCTTTGCTCATATCAGATCTCAATTTACTTTCTGTGTTTTGCAAATTTCTCCTTTTTAAGGTTTAAGTTTATTTCTTATTTATTGTTATCCTCATTTCTCTTTTCTTCGTTACTTTACTTTCTATAACGTTTATCCTAAATGATGTAACTACATATTTATATTTTTATCATCATTACCTTCATCTTTATTTTCTCTTTCGTTGTTATCTTTTTCTTTAGTCCGTATTTATTTTTCCGTAACATGACTGTTTTCCAGCAATAGTTTTTCTTATTAAATTTTTTCGTTACAAACCGCTTGCTTGCTACTTTTTTTTCCCAATTATCCTTTTCTTATTTTGTGCAATATTTCGCACAGATCACCCTGAAACTTAGAACCTGGAAGTTTATATCGAATGATAAGGTCATTGCTGAACTGAATCGTTTCTTGAGACTAAGGAAACATCGCGGTATAAAAGGGGCGTCATTGGAACAATTGTATTGTAATTTCCATCTTCTCTTTTCTATATTCTAATTTCCCTGTTCCATGTTCCATGCTCTATGCTCTATGTTCAAAGTTCAAAGTTCTAAGTTCCAAGTTCCAAGTTCCAAGTTCCAAGTTCCAAGTTCCAAGTTCCAAGTTCCAAGTTCTAAGTTCTAAGTTCTAAGTTCTAAGTTCTAAGTTCCAAGTTCTAAATTCTAAGTTCTAAGTTCTAAGTTCTAAGTTCTAAGTTCTAAGTTCTAAGTTCTAAGTTCTAAGTTCTAAGTTCTAAGTTCTAAGTTCTAAGTTCTAAGTTCTAAGTTCTAAGTTCTAAGTTCTAAGTTCTAAGTTCTAAGTTCTAAGTTCTAAGTTCTAAGTTCTAAGTTCTAAGTTCTAAGTTCTAAGTTCTAAGTTCTAAGTTCTAAGTTCTAAGTTCTAAGTTCTAAGTTCTAAGTTCTAAGTTCTAAGTTCTAAGTTCTAAGTTCTAAGTTCTAAGTTCTAAGTTCTAAGTTCTAAGTTCTAAGTTCTAAGTTCTAAGTTCTAAGTTCTAAGTTCTAAGTTCTAAGTTCTAAGTTCTAAGTTCTAAGTTCTAAGTTCTAAGTTCTAAGTTCTAAGTTCTAAGTTCTAAGTTCTAAGTTCTAAGTTCTAAGTTCTATGTTCTATGTTCTAAGTTCTAAGTTCTAAGTTCTAAACTCTAAGCTCTAAGGTCTAAATTCAAAGTTCAAAGTTCAAAGTTCAAAGTTCACTGTTTCCCTGTTAAAGAGTTCTAGTAACGTAGAATGCTGATGTTAATAGGATTATTGTTTGAATGTCTTTTTGAAATAAAGTGTATCGCTTCTATAAAACAAGTTCACAGAAAAATTGATGCGGTCAGCCCATAGATTGTATCAGAAGAGTTAACTGTATTTCGGAAAGCCACCTGTATCTTCAATTTTCAGTTTCATGAGCCATTGGTCAACCATTTGTACGACGGATATTACAAATACATTACGAAATTTCAGCCTGCTTTTTTATGACACATAAAAATAACACACTAATTTGATTTTAGTACATTTGAAATCACTCGTCTCTCAACTTAAGTCGCTCGCTTCAATCAACCGGTGGTTCCAAGTTCCTTCGGAACTGGGTTACCAAAAACAAAATCCTGCGGAACAATGGCAAAACGACTACGACTTGGCTTCTGAAATCCTGAACAGAAAAGTTGTTGAAAATATTGTGGTTTGAAAAAGGTAATAATTAGCGCAACGAGCTCCGCTGCACTAGCCAATTTGTTGATTCGGAAAACGGATGCCTCGAGCTACCAGCTTCCCACGAATACCCAGAACTTTTGCGCAGAATTGCTTCCCCCCTCCCCCTCCCCATCCCAAGCAGCGGTTGGAAACAACAGAACTAGTTCATCTTCCAACAGACAGGGGGCATTATTATACTTTGCTACACAGTGCATATTTCAAAATTGAAAAACTTTACAACTTTATTACCTTCGCTCCAACGTCGCTTTCTGTCTTTCTCTATCTCTTTCTCTCTCTCTCGAGACATCATTGAGCCAACTAAGAGTTTTATTTGCTAACTAGCTAGGCATCGGTGAAAAAAAAGAAACATACTACTGTAGAAGAATACCAGCTGTTTTGTGGTTTTAGTTCTAAAGTTGGCTCGATTCAGTTACCAGCGAAGACAACTGCTTTTTTTGCTCAGTGCAAAAAAGAAAAAAGAAACTTGGCTGCGGGTGCAGTTCCGAAACCTGGAATTGTTTTGTTTTTTTTTCACTGTACCAAAATAGATACTGTATCTTTAGAAAACACATCGCACTGTTGGCGTTTCAAACGAAAAAAAAAAGGAAATTTATTTACTTCGATCAATCTAATGTTCGATCCACCACAGACAGAACTGGGGGTTGCACCGAACAGAACAGAACAGAAATGTCATCCAACTATTTTTCTTACTCACTGTCCACTGTGTTTCCCTGTGGAATCTGCGCGGACAGACAGGAAGAGGTACGAAGAACTTTTTCCTCCCGGTGCCGGCATTAGGTTGTAAAGACAGCGGTAAGTCCCGGAACGGAAAGTTAAGCTGAAAAGTTTTGGTATATTCGCAGTTTTTCCACCACCACCACCACCACAACCACCAGGTTCGATGAGCATCTGGGAGCACTAGCAAGCCTTCAGTTCAGCAGAGTTACCACCGGGATGGAATTTGTGTGCAGGAGAAAATCCTGCCCAAAACTTTCGAATGTCATTTAGCCAAATCGTTGAGTTTTTTGAATATCTTAATTGAAAAATTATTTAAAAATAAAGACAAATTAACTTAATCCTTAGAACGGAATTCTTAAGAAAATTTGTTGACTTCATATTAGAAGCTAATAAAGAAATTCAGGTTTGAAGAAAACTGTGCACCTCTCATCTAAACAGACATGTTTAATAGCAGTGTCATAAACTTTGCTCGCGCCTTGCAAAAATTCGAACTACTCGCATGTCTCAAGTGGGTGAAATTATTGAATGTGGTCAAACGAACTATTACCAATGCATTAGCACAAGCTTGCGATAGATTAAGTGATGACACCTAGTAGTTAGTCTGCATGATAATCGTGATTGAATCAGTATATTGCATGATAGAGAAAAAATTGAAGTTTAAATCTCTGAAGATCAGTTTCGAGAAACGATTCGTCCACCTTTTTCGTCAGAAATTTCGTCTCAGTTTAAAGTTTCCATTGTCGGATGCCTACCTGACACACACACACACACTTTGTTTGAGTTGCAAACGTCCTTCACACCAACCAACCAACCAACCAACCAAACGGGAATTAAACTCCACTCTACACTCCCGGGTTATGTTGTTTGGCGAGGTGAAACATTTAAGATTTTGTTAAGCTTTTGAATCACAGCATGCTCGGTGAGAGTTTCATACAGTCCACAAGCTTTTAAGGTCAGTCCGAACCCCGCGGTAATCTGTCGGTTCTCATTAGCAAAATTTATATGAACTTTTACGTGTGAGAAGTCGAAAGGATGCTGCTAACCGACCTGTACGGAAGGGGAAAAAAACCCGGACAGAAGGATGCTCATTTTCACGAATGGCATAGGTTAGGGGTTTTTATTTGTTGCGTTGCGGGTTGGTGCGGCAGCAAACCAAACGCATGAACGCACTTTGCCCCGAAGCAAACAAACCGAAGCTCCCAAACGCGAGGCACACCGCGGCTAAACGGACTGGGGACAGTGACGGTTTTGGTGTGCACCGAAGCTGAAAAGTATCCATTATCCAAGTGCATAATATTGAGAGATATCTCGGATCTTATGTTTCTCGGTTCAAGTCGCGCTGTTGCCATTGATCTTTTGCTTTTTTTACTTTATTCGATTTCAAGCCAAGTAATTTTCGTATTACGCAATTTTACATGTTCTTGAATATAAATTTGTGTGAAATACGACGCGCCATTTATAAGATGAAAAATCGCAATTTTTTTTCAAGCTGTGTACTATTGAGTAGATTTCATAGGCCAAATCGAAGCTACTTGGAGGCACTTTAGCTAATTTATTTATTTTTTAATTTATTACGAGCAGGGAAAAGCCTATTGGAGCTGAAAGTATCTAATCTCTTTCTTCAACAGGCATAAAACCTCCTCATCTTTTATACCAACAGATTATCAACTTAAAACATTACTACATCGTTTTATTGCAATTCGAAAAAGATGAAAATCATAGTAAGGTAATCCGAAATATAAAGTCTAAGAGCTTGGACGCCTTCGAAATTACGTAGTCGAAGTGATTTTGGAAATCAATTTTGTCATCAAAAATAACACCTTAGTCCTTCACGAATGATTGGCATTTAAAAACATTTTCCAAAACATTGTAGCTAAATTGTCTAATTAATGAGCGCCCGCAGGATAATTTTCCATGACAGAACATTCAGAGAACACATTTCACTAGGAAGCTCAGATCATTGAGATAGAGTAAAAATATAAACGGCCCTAAATGACTTCCTTGAGGTACTCCAGAGCTAATTTCACAACCAGTAAAATGCCATCTAAACCAAGCCTGCCGAGTACTGCCGCTATTGTAATTTGATAGTTTATTCTATCAAATTAATTTATGTCGATTTTCTGATATGTAGTCGTTGCACTTATGAGTTATGAAGTCGAGAACGATTATTTCGAATAACTTTAAGACAGCACATAGTGAGGCTATTCTGCGGTAGTTTGCAATATCAGAGTTGTTGCCTTTCTTAACATAAGGTTATTAGACGGAACCTTGAAATCGGATGAAAAGTACTGAAAATTTTTTGGTCTGGTGTACAATAAAGTATTTATTTATGTGAATTATAAAACTAATTTCTGACAAAACTGGGAAGACCCATTAAATGGGCAAATATCGTTTTCGCAGTAGATTAAGGTAGAATAATTTGCCAAAAAACACTTGATGTGGCAGGCGATTTGTGGCTACGGTAAATTCCACCAGGCGTACATTACTAACGGAACCATCAACGGCCAAATTGTTCTTCCGCCGGTCCCACGAAGGTAACACTCTTAGTTGTTTTGGCGGAATCTGGCATCGTGCCATTGCGCAAAGCCGATGATGGTACGAAGCCAAACGATGTTGTTTTTGTACCGATCGAGACAAATCCGCTAAACTCGCCAGAACTAGTCGCCCAGTAGGAAAATTCTGGAAAGCTTCTGCAACTACGAAAGATCTTCGAAAACGAGCAGGTTTTGGAGAAAGAGTGGATGGAAGTGATTAAAACTGATGGTGAAAGTGTTGCACAGAGCTTGAAGGATAGTCTTGAGTCCAAGGTGCGAGCATTTACTTTAGGAGAGAAGGTTGAATAAACCAACTTTACAAAAACATAGCTAATATGAGTTTATTTATTCGCTGAGAGTTTTTAAAATATCCAACAAAAAATAAATCTTTGGTGACCATTTTTGTATGTTCCACTACAGCTCTAAATGGTTGAAGAATTTGATTTTGAAAACTAAGAAAATAGTAAATTTTTTGCAGAAACATCGGAAATTGGCAAAGCATCAGATATTCAACTTGGCTAACGACGTGAATATTTCTGCTCAAAATTTTGACAAGATGGGGGAGACATACATTCGCTAGTGCCGTAATCTGATGTTCACCACCACTCTATTCCATGTCTCAATTTTGAAGTTTTGAAGTCTCAATTTAGTTCACAGATTTCGTCTCAAATTTAGTTTACAGAGCTCGTTTGAAGCGAGAAGAACTGATATCTGTTTTAGTGACAAAAAATCTATTTTAATCCACCTAGCGATGTAATGATGCCCCCTTCTCATATAACTCATGTTTTCATAAATATTACTCAGGCATTATTCAAACACTTTTCTCTAGCATAACCTTTTGAATTTAGAAACGATTTTAAGCCAAGTTTAAAGGAAACAGGAATTTACAGAATTTGCAGAATTTATAGAATTTATAGAACTTATAGAATTGATTGAATTTATAGAATTCATAGAACTTATAGAATTTATAGATTTTATAGAATTTATAGAATTTATAGAATTTATAGAATTTATAGAATTTATAGAATTTATAGAATTTATAGAATTTATAGAATTTATAGAATTTATAGAATTTATAGAATTTATAGAATTTATAGAATTTATAGAATTTATAGAATTTATAGAATTTATAGAATTTATAGAATTTATAGAATTTATAGAATTTATAGAATTTATAGAATTTATAGAATTTATAGAATTTATAGAATTTATAGAATTTATAGAATTTATAGAATTTATAGAATTTATAGAATTTATAGAATTTATAGAATTTATAGAATTTATAGAATTTATAGAATTTATAGAATTTATAGAATTTATAGAATTTATAGAATTTATAGAATTTATAGAATTTATAGAATTTATAGAATTTATAGAATTTATAGAATTTATAGAATTTATAGAATTTATAGAATTTATAGAATTTATAGAATTTATAGAATTTATAGAATTTATAGAATTTATAGAATTTATAGAATTTATAGAATTTATAGAATTTATAGAATTTATAGAATTTATAGAATTTATAGAATTTATAGAATTTATAGAATTTATAGAATTTATAGAATTTATAGAATTTATAGAATTTATAGAATTTATAGAATTTATAGAATTTATAGAATTTATAGAATTTATAGAATTTATAGAATTTATAGAATTTATAGAATTTATAGAATTTATAGAATTTATAGAATTTATAGAATTTATAGAATTTATAGAATTTATAGAATTTATAGAATTTATAGAATTTATAGAATTTATAGAATTTATAGAATTTATAGAATTTATAGAATTTATAGAATTTATAGAATTTAGAGAATTTAGAGAATTTAGAGAATTTAGAGAATTTAGAGAATTTAGAGAATTTAGAGAATTTAGAGAATTTATAGAATTTATAGAATTTATAGAATTTATAGAATTTATAGAATTTATAGAATTTATAGAATTTATAGAATTTATAGAATTTATAGAATTTATAGAATTTATAGAATTTATAGAATTTATAGAATTTATAGAATTTATAGAATTTATAGAATTTATAGAATTTATAGAATTTATAGAATTTATAGAATTTATAGAATTTATAGAATTTATAGAATTTATAGAATTTATAGAATTTATAGAATTTATAGAATTTATAGAATTTATAGAATTTATAGAATTTATAGAATTTTTAGAATTTATGGAATTTATAGAATTTATAGAATTTATAGAATTTATAGAATTTATAGAATTTATAGAATTTATAGAATTTATAGAATTTATAGAATTTATAGAATTTATAGAATTTATAGAATTTATAGAATTTATAGAATTTATAGAATTTATAGAATTTATAGAATTTATAGAATTTATAGAATTTATAGAATTTATTGAATTTATAGAATTTATAGAATTTATTGAATTTATAGAATTTATAGAATTTATAGAATTTATAGAATTTATAGAATTTATAGAATTTATAGAATTTATAGAATTTATAGAATTTATAGAATTTATAGAATTTATAGAATTTATAGAATTTATAGAATTTATAGAATTTATAGAATTTATAGAATTTATAGAATTTATAGAATTTATTGAATTTATTGAATTTATTGAATTTATTGAATTTATAGAATTTATAGAATTTATAGAATTTATAGAATTTATAGAATTTATAGAATTTATAGAATTTATAGAATTTATAGAATTTATAGAATTTATAGAATTTATAGAATTTATAGAATTTATAGAATTTATAGAATTTATAGAATTTATAGAATTTATAGAATTTATAGAATTTATAGAATTTATAGAATTTATAGAATTTATAGAATTTATAGAATTTATAGAATTTATAGAATTTATAGAATTTATAGAATTTATAGAATTTATAGAATTTATAGAATTTATAGAATTTATAGAATTTATAGAATTTATAGAATTTATAGAATTTATAGAATTTATAGAATTTATAGAATTTAGAGGATTTAAGGAATTTAGAGAATTTAGAGAATTTAGAGAATTTAGAGAATTTAGAGAATTTAGAGATTTAGAGAATTTAGAGAATTTAGAGAATTTAGAGAATTTAGAGAATTTAGAGAATTTAGAGAATTTAGAGAATTAGAGAATTTAGAGAATTTAGAGAATTTAGAGAATTTAGAGAATTTAGAGAATTTAGAGAATTTAGAGAATTTAGAGAATTTAGAGAATTTAGAGAATTTAGAGAATTTAGAGAATTTAGAGAATTTAGAGAATTTAGAGAATTTAGAGAATTTAGAGAATTTAGAGAATTTAGAGAATTTAGAGAATTTAGAGAATTTAGAGAATTTAGAGAATTTAGAGAATTTAGAGAATTTAGAGAATTTAGAGAATTTAGAGAATTTAGAGAATTTAGAGAATTTAGAGAATTTAGAGAATTTAGAGAATTTAGAGAATTTAGAGAATTTAGAGAATTTAGAGAATTTAGAGAATTTAGAGAATTTAGAGAATTTAGAGAATTTAGAGAATTTAGAGAATTTAAGAATTATAGAATTTATAGAATTTATAGAATTTATAGAATTTATACAATTTATACAATTTATACAATTTATACAATTTATACAATTTATACAATTTATACAATTTATACAATTTATAGAATTTATAGAATTTATAGAATTTATAGAATTTATAGAATTTATAGAATTTATAGAATTTATAGAATTTATAGAATTTATAGAATTTATAGAATTTATAGAATTTATAGAATTTATAAAATTTATAGAATTTATAGAATTTATAGAATTTATAGAATTTATAGAATTTATAGAATTTATAGAGTTTATAGAATTTATAGAATTTATAGAATTTATAGAATTTATAGAATTTATAGAATTTATAGAATTTATAGAATTTATAGAATTTATAGAATTTATAGAATTTATAGAATTTATAGAATTTATAGAATTTATAGAATTTATAGAATTTATAGAATTTATAGAATTTATAGAATTTATAGAATTTATAGAATTTATAGAATTTATAGAATTTATAGAATTTATAGAATTTATAGAATTTATAGAATTTATAGAATTTATAGAATTTAAAGAATTTATAGAATTTATAGAATTTATAGAATTTATAGAATTTATAGAATTTATAGAATTTATAGAATTTATAGAATTTATAGAATTTATAGAATTTATAGAATTTATAGAATTTATAGAATTTATAGAATTTATAGAATTTATAGAATTTATAGAATTTATAGAATTTATAGAATTTATAGAATTTATAGAATTTATAGAATTTATAGAATTTATAGAATTTATAGAATTTATAGAATTTATAGAATTTATAGAATTTATAGAATTTATAGAATTTATAGAATTTATAGAATTTATAGAATTTATAGAATTTATAGAATTTATAGAATTTATAGAATTTATAGAATTTATAGAATTTATAGAATTTATAGAATTTATAGAATTTATAGAATTTATAGAATTTATAGAATTTATAGAATTTATAGAATTTATAGAATTTATAGAATTTATAGAATTTATAGAATTTATAGAATTTATAGAATTTATAGAATTTATAGAATTTATAGAATTTATAGAATTTATAGAATTTATAGAATTTATAGAATTTATAGAATTTATAGAATTTATAGAATTTATAGAATTTATAGAATTTATAGAATTTATAGAATTTATAGAATTTATAGAATTTATAGAATTTATAGAATTTATAGAATTTATAGAATTTATAGAATTTATAGAATTTATAGAATTTATAGAATTTATAGAATTTATAGAATTTATAGAATTTATAGAATTTATAGAATTTATAGAATTTATAGAATTTATAGAATTTATAGAATTTATAGAATTTATAGAATTTATAGAATTTATAGAATTTATAGAATTTATAGAATTTATAGAATTCATAGAATTTATAGAATTTGTAGAATTTATAGAATTTATAGAATTTATAGAATTTATAGAATTTATAGAATTTATAGAATTTATAGAATTTATAGAATTTATAGAATTTATAGAATTTATAGAATTTATAGAATTTATAGAATTTATAGAATTTATAGAATTTATAGAATTTATAGAATTTATAGAATTTATAGAATTTATAGAATTTATAGAATTTATAGAATTTATAGAATTTATAGAATTTATAGAATTTATAGAATTTATAGAATTTATAGAATTTATAGAATTTATAGAATTTATAGAATTTATAGAATTTATAGAATTTAAAGAATTTATAGAATTTATAGAATTTATAGAATTTATAGAATTTATAGAATTTATAGAATTTATAGAATTTATAGAATTTATAGAATTTATAGAATATATAGAATTTATAGAATTTATAGAATTTATAGAATTTATAGAATTTATAGAATTTATAGAATTTATAGAATTTATAGAATTTATAGAATTTATAGAATTTATAGAATTTATAGAATTTATAGAATTTATAGAATTTATAGAATTTATAGAATTTATAGAATCTATTAATTTATAGAATTTATAGAATTTATAGAATTTATAGAATTTATAGAATTTATAGAATTTATAGAATTTATAGAATTTATAGAATTTATAGAATTTATAGAATTTATAGAATTTATAGAATTTATAGAATTTATAGAATTTATAGAATTTATAGAATTTATAGAATTTATAGAATTTATAGAATTTATAGAATTTATAGAATTTATAGAATTTATAGAATTTATAGAATTTATAGAATTTATAGAATTTATAGAATTTATAGAATTTATAGAATTTATAGAATTTATAGAATTTATAGAATTTATAGAATTTATAGAATTTATAGAATTTATAGAATTTATAGAATTTATAGAATTTATAGAATTTATAGAATTTATAGAATTTATAGAATTTATAGAATTTATAGAATTTATAGAATTTATAGAATTTATAGAATTTATAGAATTTATAGAATTTATAGAATTCATAGAATTTATAGAATTTATAGAATTTATAGAATTTATAGAATTTATAGAATTTATAGAATTTATAGAATTTATAGAATTTATAGAATTTATAGAATTTATAGAATTTATAGAATTTATAGAATTTATAGAATTTATAGAATTTATAGAATTTATAGAATTTATAGAATTTATAGAATTTATAGAATTTATAGAATTTATAGAATTTATAGAATTTATAGAATTTATAGAATTTATAGAATTTATAGAATTTATAGAATTTATAGAGTTTATAGAATTTATAGAATTTATAGAATTTATAGAATTTATAGAATTTATAGAATTTATAGAATTTATAGAATTTATAGAATTTATAGAATTTATAGAATTTATAGAATTTATAGAATTTATAGAATTTATAGAATTTATAGAATTTATAGAATTTATAGAATTTATAGAATTTATAGAATTTAAAGAATTTATAGAATTTATAGAATTTATAGAATTTATAGAATTTATAGAATTTATAGAATTTATAGAATTTATAGAATTTATAGAATTTATAGAATTTATAGAATTTTTAGAATTTATAGAATTTATAGAATTTATAGAATTTATAGAATTTATAGAATTTATAGAATTTATAGAATTTATAGAATTTATAGAATTTACAGAATTTACAGAATTTATAGAATTTATAGAATTTATAGAATTTATAGAATTTATAGAATTCATAGAATTTATAGAATTTGTAGAATTTATAGAATTTATAGAATTTATAGAATTTATAGAATTTATAGAATTTATAGAATTTATAGAATTTATAGAATTTATAGAATTTATAGAATTTATAGAATTTATAGAATTTATAGAATTTATAGAATTTATAGAATTTATAGAATTTATAGAATTTATAGAATTTATAGAATTTATAGAATTTATAGAATTTATAGAATTTATAGAATTTATAGAATTTATAGAATTTATAGAATTTATAGAATTTATAGAATTTATAGAATTCATAGAACAGAACAGTAGTTTAAAAATTGTGTTCTTTCTTTCGTTTATCCTGTTTTAACCATTTTCGCATATCAGAGAAAACCGTATATTGTTGTATCCATAGTGGTTTTGGTTTCCAAAGTGCAGATGTAATAATTTAGATTTATCATATTTTAGACACTCTTTATAGTCGGACTTTACACGTTTTCATTGTATTTAAGTAATGATGAGAACTGAAATTCGACTGAATTTTCCCGTAGACGTTAGTTTGATTTCGACTTGTCGTAGGGGAAGGAGTGACGTTGACATTGATACTCTCTTTTGTTGAAGTAAGAGACGAAAATGCTTCGCCTCACTTCGATTGTTTTGCATGCGATCATTTACGAATGTGATATTAAAAAAAAAAAGGAAAATGGGGCCAAGGATTGCATTCTTTCTCAATGAAAATACGTGATATTTTTCAGATTTGGTTCCAACACTTTCAAATAACGATGTTCCTGGTGTTTAAAATGTGTAGCGAAAAGTGCGATAGTCAGCTTCCAGCAGATTCCACAATTTTTTTTTTTTTCAGGAAATATATTACGTTTCCACAGATCGCTTTCGGGCAATTTCTTGCGCAAGCGGTCAAAAAAAAACAGCGGTTTTACGGTAAATCACGAGTACTACCGGTGAATGATGCAAAAAAAAAGAGGACGAAACTAACCGGTGGGACGGTGAGATACAGTTCAAACAATAACGAATGAAAGATACGCGTTAGTGTTTTCACCAACCGTGATTCGACCGCAAACTTAGTGAACTCATACTGCGGACAAACATTTCAAATTGCGTTATCTGCAAATTACGGATTCACCGCAGAATTTTCTCCTAGCTTTTGACACAATTTAATGTTAGTTTCGTTTGATTTGTTATGAAAAATAAATAGCGGAAAGCATTTTATCGATTTCTTAATTGAATGAAATTCTATTTACTCCCTCTCATTTTGCTACTAACGGGAAAAACAACAATAGCAATCAGGCGCAACTTGCACACTCCAAAACTCCAAATTTCCAACCTAAAACCTCTTCCCTGCGTTGGGTGATGATCCCGGGAACCCACGGGTTTTCGAAAACTAATTGCGAGAGTAAATTTTCCAGGCCAACCAACCGAACGGAACCCGGAGGAGGAGTCCTGTAAAAACATCCACGTATCCAACCCGAACTCGGACGGCACCGGGCAACCGTCGCTCCTGGTCACCACCGGCGAAGCTTAGCTCGAGTTTCCATAAATCAACTCACGCACGGTTTGCTTGCGGAGGTGAACTGTGTTGTTCCTGCACAGATTTTCCGTCAACCATTCCGGCCGACGACCGGCGGAGGGTTCTGTTTATTTGTACACAAAACACTCACGCAGTGAATTAATCTCACGCAGTGAATTAATCTTCCGGCGTTTTGTGGCTGGCTGACGAACAGCAAACAGATTACGGGGACTTGACTGACTTGGATCCGGGATCCGGCCGAATGAATGCTTTTCCGAGTGGCACACGGATTTTGGACAGTTTGAAGTTTGAAGACACTTCGCTTACCAACCTTCCCACACACCCCCTGCCCCACGTCTGTCTGTCAGTCACGTGAGTTTCTGAGGCGGAAAATGAACGCCTGCTGTGATGCGTTCGTAACAAAACGTCCTAAATGTTGCCGCACGCGTTCACGCATCGGCGGCGATGATAATTAATTAGCATTGTTATTATTGTTACTTGGAAAGGAGGTGGAGCCGCTGACGCTTGAATTAGTTGAATATTTAGACTGCTCAGTTCAGAGTCAAACAATTGCGTTGTTGTGACACACACACACTCACACGCCTACACTCCAACACTTGGTTGGGATCCCATGATATAAAGGTTTTGGGGTGAATACGGACAAACCTTCAAGACAACATTCAATTCTCATTGGCCTCTGTTCTACGCAATGTCACCACCTTACCGTTTCGCAATCTTGGACATATAAAAGACAAACATGGTGGCGTTTTCGGTGGGCGTGTGGCGATACCGTCAACTAAGATACGCCATGATAATTAGCTATGGTCGCTGGTAATTGATAGCAATTTGATTAATCACACTGGAGGGTGAATTATCGTGCGCCATATTGCTACAGGAAGCTCCACGTGGAGGTTCCGAGTTTTATGGATAATAAAAGAATTATAATTATACGCCACCAAAGTGTTGAGGGGGGGTGGGGTGGGGGGAGGTAGGCTATAGAAGATGTTTCAGGGAGATAAAAATATATATCCGGAAATTGGTAAACGGTTTTCGATCCCCTTTCAGGTCGGTAAATTAGCACATAACGTAGTGGGAAGTTTTTTTTCTTTTTTTGTTTTTTCATGAATAGAGTTAATCCATTTAAGCTGTGTTTTGCCCGATAATGGAGGGTATTTTTTGTGAGCATTCGACGGTGGACTTTTTTTTTGTAGGAATATTTGACCATGAGTTACCAGCGAGATCTATTACAGTGACGAGTTTTGCCAGCCCAAACGAGACCAGTGTTGGCAGTTCTGGCAATTTAGAAAAATAAAAATGTCTTCCACTTTCGTGCATACTTTAAGGCGTTTATGGTGAAAACTGTACCGAACCGTAATGATAAACAGAATGGAACAAGTCGAAAATATTACTCGGTCGAAAATCAGATTGAAAAAAATGCAAAGCTTATTGAAAAACAGCTCAAAAACTGTTCAGAAAATTGCTTGAATAACTACTCGAATATCGAATATCGAAAATTCTACTCAAAGAACTGGTCGAGAAACAACTAAAAAGCTTCTCAAAATAATTTGCTCAAGAGACTGCTAGGAAAACTGCTCAAAACATTACTCGAAAACCAGCTCAAAAATACTAGTTGAAGAACTGGTAGAAAACGGTTAAAAAACTCATCGAAAAAATACTGAGAACCACTTCCCGAAAAGCTACTTGAAAAACTGTTCGAGAAAATTACTCAAAAATTGTTTAAAAAGTTTGTCGAAAACTGCTCGATAAAAATTTTGGAAGAAACTTCTCTAAAACCTGCTCGGACAGTCTCGAAAAATTCGACGAGCTCGAAGAACTGTTCGAGGAACGACACGAAAGCACTGTTCGCAAAACCTCTCGAAATACTACTCCAAATTGCTCGAAAAACTTCTCCAAATAACTTTCCCAAAAAACTTGCTAGAAAAACTACTCGAAATCCAGTTCAAAAAGTACCTTGAAGAACGGCTGAAAAAAACTCCAATCGAAGACAGTAAATATAGATAAAAAAGAATAATGAAAGCCAATTCTTGGAAAGCTACTTGAAAAACTGCTTGATTTTTCTGATGCAACTCAGAAAAATGTTCGAGAAACTGCTTAAAGCGCTCGAAAACTGCTCGAACAAAATTCTGGAAAAAACTTTACTAAAAGCTGTTTGGACAGTCTCGAAAAACTCCGAAAACTCGAAAAGCTGATCCAGAAACGATTCTTATAGCTTATTGAAAAACAGCTCAAAAACTGTTCAGAAAATTGCTTGAATATCTACTCGAATATCTGATCGAAAATTCTACTCGAAGAACTGGTCGAGAAACAACTTAGAAGCTTCTCAAAATAATTTGCTCAAGAAACTGCTGAAAACACTACTTGAAAACCAGTTCAAAAATACTACTTGAAGAACTGGTCGAAAACGGTTAAAAAACTCATCGAAAAAATACTGAAAACCACTTCTCGAGAAGCTACTTGGAAAAACTGCTTGAAAAACAGCTCAGAAAACTGTTCGAGGAACGACACGAAAGAACTGTTCGCCAAACTTCTCGAAAAACTACTCCAAACATCTCAAAATAACTTGCCCATAAAACTTGCTAGAAAAACTACTCGAAACCCAGTTCAAAAAATACCTTGAAGAACGGCTGGAAAAAACTCCAATCGAAGACAGTAAATATAGATAAAAAAGAATAATGAAATCCAATTCTTGAAAAGCTACTTGAAAAACTGATTGAAAAAACAACTCAGAAAACGGTTCGAGAAACTGCTTGAAGCGCTCGAAAACTGCTCGAAAAAAATTCTGGAACAAACTTTACTAAAAGCTGTTTGGAGAGTCTCGAAAAACTCCGAAAACTCGAAAAACTGTTCGAAAGACTGTTCCAGAAACGACTCTTATAGCTTATTGAAAAACAGCACAAAAACTGCTCAAAAAATTCCTTGAATATCTACCTGAACCTGATCAAAAATTCTGCTCGAGAAACAACTTAAAACCTACTAGAAAAAACATTCAACAACATCTTCTCGGAAAACTGTTCAAAAAAAGCTCAACAAACTGCTCGAAAAATATACTTAGAAAACTGGTAGAAAATCTATTCGAGAATATAATTCGAGGAACTCTTCTAAAAACAGTTAAAAGAACTACTATGAAAAAATGCAATAAGTATCTTCTCGAAAAACTCAGAAAACTACTTGAAAATCTGCTCGAAAATAGTACTCGAAGAAGTCTTCGAAAAACAGATTAAAAACTGCTCGAAAAAAGTCCTACTTGAAAATCTACTCGAAAATACTAGAAGAAGTCTTCGAAAAACAGATTAAAAACTGCTCGAAAAAAAGTCCAGGAAGGAACTCTAGTCCGCAAAAAAAATCGACAAGCTCGAAAACAGTTCGAGGAACGACTCAAAAAAAAAACTGCTCGCAAAACCTCTCAAAAAACTACTCCAAATACTGTTATCAAGCAGTAACAGGTCGAAATCACTCGAAATAAAAAAACCACTAAGAAAGCAGCTCGAAAAAACGGTTAAAATAAACAGCTCGCAAAATATGCTGAATAAGAACTGATAAACGAATCGAAAGAAATACTGGAAAAGCAGCTCTAATAAATAGTTCAAATAAACTACTCAAACAACGCGAAAAAACTGCTCGAAAACACTTGCTCAATAAATTATTTGAAAAATTGTCAAACAAATTCTCGAAAAACGTCTTGAAATATCTCCTTAAAATTCATCTTCAAAACTGCTCAAAAAATTGCTTGAAAACGGTTCAAGACACGACTCGAAAAAATTGCCCGAAAAACTGCTCAAAATAACTTGTTCAAGAAACTGTTAAAAAAACTAATCGAAGCCTAGTTCAAAAATACAACTCGAAGAACTGGTCGAAAAAAACAGTTCAGGAATCTGTTCGAGAAACTACTCAAAAAACTGCATCAAAAGTTCCTCGAAACAAAATCTGGAAGAAAATGATCTAAAAGCTGCTTGGACAGTCTCGAAAAACTATTTGAGTAAAAATACTTCAAATACTGCTTGATAAACAGGTCGAAATCAGCTCGTAAAAAGAAACTGAAAAAGCAACTCGAAAAAAGTGTTCGAATAAATGCACGAAAAAAACAACTCAAAATACTGCTCCAAAACACGAAAAAACTTCTCAGCAAAATTTTTCACAAGATTGCTCTTAAACTGTTAAAAAAAAAGCTCGAAATATCTTCTTATGATTCTGCTCAAGAAATTGCTTGAAAAACTGTTCGAGAAACTACAAAAAAAACAGCTTAAAAAACTTCTCGAAAAAAATTCAGGAAGAAATTTCTCTGAAAGCTGCTTGGACAATCTCGAAAAACTGTTCGAGGAATGACTCGGAAACAGCTGCTCGCAAAATCTTTCGAAAAACTACTCCAAATACTACTTGATAAACAGGTCAAAATCAACTCGAAAAAAATACGGTAAAAGCAGCTCGAAAAAAAAAACGTTTCAAACAACTGCTCGAATAAGAGCACGGAAAAACAGCTCCAAATCACTTTTGGGAAAACATGATCGAAAAAAATTGCTCGAAAACACAAAAAACTGCTTATTAAATTTATGGCAAAACTACTCGAAAGCTGCTTGAAAAAGAATGCTCGAGAAACTTATCGAAATATCTCCTTAAAATCCGGCTTGAAAACTGCTGAAGAAACTCCTTAAAATGCTCAAGAGACGATTCGAAAAAAAATCTCAAAATAACTTGCTCAAAAAAACAATTCGAAACCCATTTCAAAACCACAACTTAAAGAGGTGGTAGAAGAACAGTTCAAAAAAACTCCTCGAAAAAAATAATGGATGTCACTTCTCGAAAAACTACTAGAAAAACAGCAAAAAAACTGCTTGGAACATTTCTCGAAAATCCACTCGAAAAATAGGTTGAGATAAACTGCTCGAAAAAATCTTTTCGAAAAACTGCTCGAAAAAATGGTCGAAAGAACCGCTTGAAACGACTCGAAAAAACTGCTCGCAAAACCACTCGAAAAATTACTCCAAATATAGCTCCTCAAAATCTCCTGTGCACATTTCCCCGTTTCCATAATAACTGATCGGAATCATTTTGGTAAGCAAAAAAAGGTCTCCATATTTCCTACCGCTCTGTAATTTTTGCTGCTAAACTGTGATCAATTCCAAAAATCTGTGATCGATTTCAGAATCTGTGTAAATCTTTGACCATTTTCAGAAATCTGTGAAAATCTGTGCCATGTTTGAAATCCGTGCAAAAGGATGAAAATCTGTGAAACACAGATTAATCTGTGAAACACAGATTAATCTGTGAAACACAGATTAATCTGTGAAACACAGATTAATCTGTGAACCTGGCATCCCTGCTTACCAGTGCGGTGAATTGGTGAGCTGCGGTTCTTTTAAAAAGAGCTGTGAGCTATCAGCTCACCTTAAAGATTCGATTCACTGGAATAACTCATGAGCGAATTGCCCATCTCTACGCTCACTGCAAAAGTGAGTTACAGAAATAGCAGATGCGTGACGGCCTCCGTTTCTTAACCATTTATGGTTTCAGCGTGGTTGTAAAAAATTTCTTAAAAGCAACTGTATGCATTCAAAGAACGGTTTGGCAGCTACTGATTTATGTCCACGTTTTAATTGATTCGAACCACTGTGCGACGTCCGAAAAGCGAATGAGAGCGCCACCTGAAAGGAAAGATATGTGCTGACGTGACTCCTCAAAACCGTCGTCGCGCGTTCAAGAAAAGGCAAGTAAGCGTGTTGAGTTTTCTTCATTGTTTCTAACAGTTTGAGAAAAGTGAATTTTTAAGAACTATTTCATATATTTTATTAGAATGCCATTGTGCCATTAAAAACGTCCGGGCAATCTGTTAACTCTTGTTAGTCCCGCCTTATTGACGGTGCATGTGTAATGACGCAGTATTTAAAGAGCACATTTCTATTCAATTAACGTCGGTATCGATTGAATTCACATGAACTGAATTGAAATTATTTGATTGGATTTTACCTCGGAGTGAAGATGATTTGATATCGGAGAACTCGGTCAAAACTAAATTCCCTAGTGAACTCAACTTCCAGATTCAGCACGGACCGAACCTAATTGCCTGATTGTGATGGTGCTAAACGGAAGGCAGACGTCCGCTGAAGAGCCTCGAGAAAATTCTCGCTCTTATGAAGATAATAACCCGTAATAGAAAAGTAGTGGCCCTTTTTTCTGTAAGAGGTTTTCTTTGCCAAGACCTAAATATGAAGCAACCTTAAGGTGCACTGCAGAGACTGCCAGCACCGGCGGAATAGTTAACCTACATTTCGTTCGGCTTGGTTGGTAGCACAAAAACATCAAAAAAAAAATGGCAAAACACATTCCTTCCAAAGAGTCACGGTATACGAACTTATCCTGTTTACATTGGTTGAATTTTAATGAGTGCTTTTTGCAACCGGTACCATGGAAAAGAACATAAAACAACAACACAAAATAGTTCAGTGAGGCCCTCTGGAAAGGGACCGTGTGGAAGCGGCGTTACGCTTAGCCCCGTAGATTTGTTTCCAAGTAAATATCACGGCCCCGAAGAACGAACCTACGGTCGGCAGGTATTTGGTGGACCAACATCCAAAGCGCTGGAAAATTTACGGACCACAATCGGTCGCACCACCTTTCACTCACCGTACAACTGAAACTGCATACATGAATGTATTTACGAAAGCAAAAGCCGACCGACCGACCGACCTTCCCGCGGTCCCACCTCTGATCTTTGGAAATTCGAGAAACCTGTGGCCGGAGTCGGTTCGGGTCGGCTAAAAGCAAGCTCATTACATTTTATTATTGTTTCACGGTGAGTACGCTCGGTGAATGCATAATCATCACCGTCGGAGGCAGCACGAGAGCCTTAAAGGATTTCGTCGAGCCCCAGGAAGTGAAACGAACGGACGGACGGAGCGGACGGACCGCTCCAGAAAAAAAACGAAACCGACGGGACGGCCTACGGTCGTCAGTCGATGCAACGCGAAAACACGTTAAACACTCGTAAATAACGAGTCAGCGGTATGTGTGCTGCGTTTGGCCTGACGCCAGGCGTTCCATCTTTTTTGTTGTTTGCTGCCTGCTTTGCCCCTCGTCACAACTTTCGTCAGGTCGAAGTGAAATCACCGCCGACAAACTGCTGACTGAGTCTGACTAATTATGCATGTATGGATGTGTTATGTACGGTTGTTTGTATGTGCAATGGTTTGCCACGTTCTGATGAATTGCCAGCCAAACCTGCGAAGACGAAACGCTCGGGAAGGTTGACGGAAACAGATCGGAGCGGTTTCTTACGGTTGTGGCGTCAGTTAATCAATTGTCGTTGCGCAAAAATTGAGTGCACTTGGTCGAATAATATTCACTGTTAATGGCGTTTCCTTTCTCGAGAAAGTCCAGCCAATTGTCCACTCAGATGACGATCGTTTTGATCCATGTTTCCATGTTTCATCCATTGTCACATACCGACGCAGACAACTGCTCCGAATCATTAACATGGAATCAGCAGTGCTTCTTCTCGAATTCCCGGTATTTTTGCGGTCATAGAAAACGAGGACATACTAACCTGCAAAGAAAGACGAAAAAAAAGAAAATTATTTAGTATGTCAGCAAATTCAACGAATCTAATTAAATCGAACATAAACTATGACATTCGAAAGTACCGAGTCGTTTAGACAACGACGTTTCAGCAGCTCGGCTTCACAATTATGCGTTCAAATAGTGCACACCACTGCTTGAATGAAACGATTTGAGAAAGAATCCTTTCTCTGCCGTCGTTGTTTTTATATCGTTAAGCAGCAGGCGAAAGAAAAAAACTTCACACCATCGTCGAGTCCATTCATGAGTGTTGAAGAGCCTTTGTTCAGCATCCAATTAGGAAGTGAATGAACAAGTTTACAGTGTGTTCCGGCTATCCTTGGCTGGCCCCGTTGGTGACCTACTGAGTGCGAATGTCTATTTTGCAATGGTATCATTCTTCACGGGGCTGCCGTCAGCCAGCTTCCGAATGAATTCCATTTCGAAGAGAAAGAAAAAAGTCAACTGTCGTGAAATGCGTTAATGAGGTCGGTTTTTTTTTCTCTCCGTTCCTGGTGAAAAGCAACATCTTCTTTTTGATCCTATTTACAAATAGCTGCCATCTTTGCCTTGCACTGTTTGAGAAAACTGTGTTAAAGACTGTGTGTCGTAATGATATGGGGGGGAGGCGGGCGGGAAAATAGAACAGTTAAATGCTAAACCCAGTCTCTCGGCATTCACCGTTGAAATAAAAACAGAACAATAATAAACTGCAAATGTGACATTTATCAATGTTTCGCCAAGCTTTGTACATTTATTCAATCGGCAGCACAAAGAAACAATACGGATTTTAAACGACTGAATAAAAGTCAGCTTCCTTTTCATTGCAGATTCAGATTCATAATCGATGAATGTTGCTCACAAAAAAGTCTAGTTTCAATGTGTTTCAAACAACTAATAGTAAACTCGAAACAGTTATTTTGAGTAATACAGGGTTGTTATGAAAGATTTCAAAATCAAAACGCGCAAAGTCGAAAACTAAAACGCGCTATTTTTATGCAGGAGATACTTTCCGCAGAACTTGGAAATCCACTCAAATATAATTTAAAAATCAGCATGAATTTGTTATATAAACACAATAAACAAGTCTGTTAATGAGTTTTTATTCTCCATCTTTTTCGAAGTCCTTAGTCTCGATGTCCTTGTCGATGTACAGACGAGTCGAAGACGAAACATAAAGTATAGAAGCTTTTTCTTTTCGGTATAAAAAAAATTTAAGGTAGACCACCTTCATCAGTATGATCTGATTTACTTTTTTTAATTTCAGTTTCAATTATTTATCGCCTCCTTTGAGGCTTTTGTTTTCTGAAACACTCCTTTTGTCGAATTTTACTTTCTCTTCCTCCTCATCTTTTATTCTTTTATTTGGAGCAGGGTAAAGTCCACTGGAGTTAGTTTCTGTCAACCTGGCTCTCCAGCAGGCAAAAAACATCCTCATCTTTTGCATCAACAGATTACAATCATCCAAATGATACATTTTCTTAAATCTAGTACTTCTATAGTAACTAAATCTAATGAAACAATAACATGAGGTACGATTTCTTGATAACATTACGTGATCAGTGAAAGTCGATAGAATTTAAACATTTGTTAAATTTGCGGCACATGCTAGCAATAGGCTCGTTATATCCATAACTATTTCGAACATAGAGAATTCCAAGAAAAAAATGTAATAAAATTTAGTAACGTGGAAAATAAATCCTAATGGCTTAGAGGCTTCGGAGATAGTAAACATTATGTGTTACTTAAAATGTACCTTAGAATCCAGAAGAACACCCAGGTCCTTAGCCGATGATGCGCGTCCGAGAACAGTTTGTGAAATATTGTAGTCGAACTTGAATACCAACTTTTTGCGACCGACAGAGATGGCACCAATTGGTTAAATTATCCAACTGTTCATGTAGGAACTCTGAGTCAGCTGCAGATTTGATTATATAAGACATTTTCAAATCGGCGGCAAACACGCTTGATCGAAAAATTTAGATCGTTGAGATACAATAAAATTATAAACGGTCCAAGGTGACTTCCTCGAGGAAATCCAGAGCTAACAGCAAATGGTGAGGTTGTACAGTCACCTATTTTTACTATCGTTTCACGACCAGTAAGATATGAGTGAAGTAAATTCAGACCCGGTAAATCCCAGTCTACTTAGCTTCGAGCAGCGGAGAAATCAGTCTAGATAGAATCTACTTTTAGTCGTGATTGTATAGAACGTACGATGAAGAAAGTGTAAGTTACTAATTTTGGGAAAGTTGAACGCTTTGGCGTGAACCCATGCTGGGTCCCAGATATGTAGTTAGAGCAACTATTTGTTATAAAATCCAGAACTATAATTTCAAACAGCTTCGATATAGCGCACAAAGCAGCAATTCCACGATGGTTGCATACTAACAGTTCGGCTGAAAAGTTCGTATCGTTTTATAGAAACACACATTTTTTTGCCAAAATTCGTTTTTATTATTCAACATAATTGCCATCAGAGGCGATACAGCGACTATAGCGATCTTCCAACTTTTAGATACCATTTTTGTAGTACGATTTGTCCTTTTCCTCAAAAAAGGCCTCAGTTTCAGCGATTACCTCTTCATTGCTTCTAAATTTTCTACCAGCGAGCATTCTCTTGAGGTCTGAGAACAGGAAAAAGTCACTGGGGGCTAAATCTGGAGAATACGGTGGATGAGGGAGCAATTCGAAGCCCAATTCGTTCAATTTCAGCATGGTTTTCATCGACTTGTAACACGGTGCATTGTCTTGATGAAACAAAACATTTTTCTTCTTCAAATGGGGCCGTTTTTTTGAAATTTCGTCCTTCAAACGCTCTAATAACGCTATATAATAGTCACTGTTGATGGTTTTTCCCTTTTCAAGGTAGTCGATGAAAATTATACCATGCGAATCCCAAAATACAGACGCCATAACCTTACCGGCCGATTGTTGAGTCTTTCCACGCTTTGGGTTCGGTTCATCGCGTGCAGTCCACTCAGCTGACTGTCGATTGGACTCCGGAGTGAAGTGATGGAACCATGTTTCGTCCATTGTTATATATCGACGAAAAAAATCGGTTTTATTTCGATATAACAGCTCCAAACACTGCTCAGAATCATCAATTCGTTGTTGTTTTTGATCGATTGTGAGCTCACGCGGGACCCATTTTGCACAAAGCTTTCTCATATCAAAATATTCGTGAATAATATGTCCAACACGTTCCTTTGGTATCTTTAGGGTGTCAGCTATCTCGATCAACTTCACTTTACGGTCATTGAAAATCATTTTGTGGATTTTTTTCACGTTTTCATCGGTAACAGCCTCTTTTGGACGTTTACTGCGTTCATTGTCTTCGGTGCTCATATGACCAGTACGAAATTTTGCAAACCACTTACGAATTGTTGCTTCGCCCGGTGCAGAGTCTGGATAACACTCATCAAGCCATTTTTTGGAATCGGCGGCACTTTTTTTCATCAAAAAGTACTGTTTCATCAACACACGAAATTCCTTTTTTCCATTTTTTTTACAATAACAAAAGTAGCTTCACTCAAAATGCAATATCTCACAAACTAATAATCAGACAGCTGTCAAATTTATACACGTATCTTTTGAAGGTTGGTACTAACTGAAAATGGTACGAATTTAATTCTAGTGGTGCCCTCTCATAGAAACGATACGAACTTTTCAGCCGATCTGTTACGATGATTTCCAACTCTCTTTGATGGCACTGATTCAATCGTTGAAGAGTTGTCAGTGAACGTTCTTTGATACGATAAAAGCCATCCTTGATTTTAAGTATATTATTATTGACGATCGTTTAGGAAAAACTAATGAAAATCTAATTTTTCTCGTTTCAAGTTTTTTTTTCAAGCTCAAAATGTGCCCTATCTGCATTCATGCGGCACCTACATCGCGAATCGGATATTGAGAACTTCAACTTTACCGAGTCATAACTTTGTTGTTAGCCAACCGATCATCAAAATTTGTTCACCATTGGAGAGGTACTACTTCCAGAAATAAAGTGCAAAACGAAAAATAGGGTTGTCTACCCAAAGTTATAATGAAAACTGTAGATAGATGACCTAAGAAAAGGTGAGACTTTTTATAATGATCGTAAATATCTCGAAATTCAAAGCGATGACATATATATTTTTACACATCATTCGATTGCTAGTGATACCAGCTACAATTTTCGCCCTACTACCATTCTTACACTATCAAAAAAAAAACTCAAAAAATCTATGAATTTATAAATACATATGAATTTTACATTTTTTTTTCGCATGTTTGTGTATAACTCAAAAAAATAAGCGATGACATGTACATTGTTTTGATTCAAAACATTGGAATCATTACCAGAAACAATGTATTGATGATCAAAATTATATATCCGTTCACAGAATCTCAAAAAATTTGGTACAAATACAGAGAATTTCTATTATTGGGAAAATTTTGCCAAACAAAATCAAATCAAAACTTTTAAAATTTATGACATAATTGTTTTTAATATTTAAATAAGAAATTTATTATGAACAAAATTTACAAAAAAAAATTGAAACTTGGATTTCACTGAAAATTTTAAAAATGTTAGTAAATAACCTAAAACTCTAAAAATAGTTATATTTTTGTACTGGACAAACGATCTAAACAATTTTTATGCACAACCCAAACGCAATTGATAACTACTAAAATTTAGGTTTGCTTGTTTTAGGTTTGCCGTAGAATCCAAAAAAAAAATAGGTAAAATATAGGAAATTTTAAAATTTCCGAGTTAAATTGCATTGCACAATGGTCCGGATCCACAATTTAGGGGGGACAAAACCATTTGTGGCTTAACCTTATACATTAGAGCTATGATGTCTTCAAAACAAATGATCAGTGAAGATAAGCCATATGTCGATGTACATGGTATTAGGGTGGCTCTTATTATTAAGGTAATCCAAAACTTATTTTCCGGATGTATTGAGATAGAGGACTGCATTCTTCGGCAAAATTAGCATTAGCATTAGCATTAGCATTAGAGACCGCCCGTGTGTTGCTACTCCGTTATTGATCTGGACCAATTGAGATTGCAAAATGATTTTTTGAAGCAACATGTTTGGGAATAACACATTGTTTCACACTGTGCAAACTATATTGATGCATGCATGCTGATCAATACCGACGCCGGCCACGTCCGAATGCAGATCTACTTGGGAGGGGAAGGATTGTTAGTTCGATGCATGTTGCTACTAGGAACCGAGGAATCCACTGCATTCCCACATGCATCACAGGAGAGGATACTTTATTAGTAAATGTTTTAATAATGTTATCATGTGTTTATTGCTCTGGGTAGCCGGCTACCAAGAATGTTTTAAAGTGTTATCATTTTAAGTGTTACTTTGTGCTGGCAATATAATGCACGAAACAGTCAATCTTCGAAATTGACAAAACTCCGGACAGACGGCTGTCGAGTATGCAGTCACTCGTTTATGCATCTACCTTTCGCGATTTTTTTAGAAATAAGTGTAACATGTAGACATCGCACATTTAGACGAGCGCCCATTCCAAACGCGATCCTGAACCACGTCGAGTCTGCTTTCTCAAACGAATATTTCAAACGCTAAATATTACCTATTGTTCGAACCTAATTCACGTGCTTTATGTTAGGTTATGAATCCCTAGGACAGAGCCTGAAAACTGGCCTGTCCAGAAAGAAATGCATCTTCCTACTTTTTACCTGTGATGAATTTGAAGAATCGGCCAATGTTTCAGGAATGAAAGGGAGGATTAAAATATTCAACGCAATTTGAATTACAACTCATATGAAAGATTCAATCTGTAGAAATTGTTTTGTGAATTTTTTTATGAATTTTTGATTTTTAAATTTTCTAACTGTTTCGGTAGACTTTGTATCTTTTACCGAAAAATTATCTTCTTGCTTGCCTAAGTCAGTAAATTCGATTCCCCTTCGAGTATCAACACGTTTGCGTCCATCACGACTACGTGCTTGCTGTCCGGAATATGCATGATTGGACAACACACGGCAGAATAAATGTCGTTATAATCTAAGCTATAACAAGTGGAAAATATTAGCTACAAATAAAAAATAATTCCACAAAAAAACTACTGGAAATAGCACAAAGACAAATTGATATTACTGGCAGCGCTGTTTGAGAAAGATCTGGCATGACAGCCCTTTAGGGATACATCCCGCAGCCCTTTAGAAATATATCATCAGAAAAAATACTCCCTTGTATGGCGGCAGTCATTCCTGTGTGGTAAAATATATCCTTCCAACCACGCCAGTCGGACCCTCAACCAAACCTTTATTCAGCACGACTTCACCATCACTGAAAATCAATAATTAAAATACTTATTTCACTAGAACTTTCTAAAATCACTGAAAAAACACTTTTTATTAGAGCAACACAGAAGCACTGTCGACTGCATTCTTCGGCAAAATTGTAGATAAACTTATATCGAGCAGCTTTGCTGAGGACACCATTGTGGTATCTCCAAAGGTTTTAGTGTTACAGCTATTTTTAAAGAGCAACTTAGGGTGTTCCTCACAAAATCAGATTTTTGGCTATAGCATTTATATTTTTCTCTTTTCTTATAGGTATCTTTGAACATCTTTTAGAGTTTGTTAAAACCAATTTTTTAATGACTGGCGTATTCAGGTAGCATTTTCTGAACCGAAGTTATGAGCAAAACTAGTTCAAAAACAGGTTATTTTTAAACTTCTATATCTAACATTGAAGCAAACGAAAAAAATACGTTTCTTGTATTTGACACAAAATATTTTCGAGCATGTTTATAAAAAAAAAGGCGGAGGAGATATTTTTTAAAATTTGAATGAAAATAAGGTATTTTTGTTCTAAAGTGTTAAATTAATTCAAGTGCATATTCGGGAAGAAATCGTTCTGCATTCTTCGGGGAATGCAGAATGGTGTCGCTTTTGTAAA
Source organism: Malaya genurostris (assembly GCF_030247185.1). Classification (NCBI taxonomy): domain Eukaryota; kingdom Metazoa; phylum Arthropoda; class Insecta; order Diptera; family Culicidae; genus Malaya; species Malaya genurostris. The sequence goes on along the minus strand of NC_080570.1, from coordinate 34,189,200 downwards.
ATCTCTAAATCCTCTCGGGGGTTGGAGGTTTTATCAACCGTGCATTTTGGCACCTGCAGATAGTTCAGCATCCTTTCGGGGATGCGGTACGATTTATTTCTTTATGTTTTGTGCTGTTTTCCCACCGCACCCACTTCCCAATTTCCTTCCATGTTCGTTTTACCCTTTCCCTTCCCATCAGGAAGTTGATGGGAAGCTACAGCAAGGCACAAATCTCCAAATAACTAGGAGAACGTGCCACTTGAGCCAATTAGTTCTGATTTCTGATTCCTGATAGTGAAATGAAATTTTTCTTCTAATTTTTTGTTAAGTCATGCCATTCTTTCATAAATGAACAAAATTTATTTAAATGGAGCTTCCACAGATCGTAGATAATGATTTTCATTTTTGAATATTCAGTTTTTGAGAATAACTGATTTTTTTCAATGTTCTGGACATTCTAAAAATCGAAAAAAATCAAAATGCAATAGAATAGCGTAGAATCTAAATCCGTCGAGAAATTCGTGGGCCAGCAATTTGTGATTCGAAACTTGTGATGAAAAATATGACTGCCGAAGTTGCGTCAATTTTCTCAACGGATTTAGATTCTGTTGTGTTATGATATATTTTTTTTTGAATGGTAGAAGGTCTAGAACATAAATTATTAAATAAATTATTTTCAAATTTTGAATAGAAAAAAATGGAAAAAAATTTGTAACTTTTATACAATAAGTACAAGTTCATTGTAGTATCTACGATCTATGAACATTTCATTCAAATTTGTTTATTTGTTAAAGAATGGCATGACTTTATAAAAAATTTTATGAAAAATTTCATGTTTTCAGCTTTTTTTTTTCATTGAACAGAAAAAAACATTATTAATTTTTTTCGGGCGATTTTACTAATTCTTTCAAACTATTGTGGTAATGTAGTAGTAATAAAGTGAATAAATTTACCAAAAAATTTTTGGTTTGCCAGGCTATCTGTTGGTGCGGCAAGATAAGTCAGCTGTTCATCACCGATGGACGAATCTACCAGTATGAACTATGCTAACAGAAACGCCTTCTGTCCTTCGTCACATGGTTGTTTGGAATGGAGGAAATATGTTGTTTTTTTTTATTTGGTGATTTTAGCTTGCTGCCACTATGTGAGGCTGTGAGGTGTTAGACTGAATTACTACGACACTTAGTTGTTAATGAGCTAAGATTTGAGCAAACAGTGGATGAAAATGCCGAAAGAAATCAGCTTCACCACCAACGTTTCGTAGTGTAATGATACTGGAGATGGTGAAGATGTTCTACGCCTGTCGGAGAACGCTTTCCAAACAGCGATGCCAGATTGTGCGCACTAAATTTCAGTATTCCATCTAGTGTCGGGGTGTTGGCGGAGGAGAAAAAATCTGTATAAATCCGTAGAACTTATTTTACATCGATTATATCTTTTTTGTAACAATTATTGCGCAATTTATGTAAGTTTATTTATGATTTAATACGAAAAAATTACAGTTTTGTGTACGCTACACAACCGATCATGATGACATTAAAATGCATTTTTCAAACTCTCCCATTAACAGAATTTAGTTTGGCAAATAGGCAAATAGTTGTGGAACATTATGTAAGATTATTTTTTCGAACTTCTCCGCCCAGTTAAGGCGTTTTTCCAAATTTATTTATTTATTTATTCGTCAAACAAATGTAGACTACAGTACAAGAAGTAACAAAGGTTTCTTATCTACTATTCATTATTTCTACGATTTTTGTCTCAATTTCTCTTTTATCTTCTTGATATAATTTGATCGATTTTTTGGCAGTTTTCGTTGTTAAAGGGCATCATTTCATTACCGGGATTTTTTTCAGCATAATTTGTCTTACATTTTTTCCGAGAATATTTGACGACTCCTAAGATGGCGGCTAGGAGCGTAAAATATTATTTAATTTTATTTTACGTTTCGTCTTAGACTCATCAGTGCGTAGCAGTTTATGTTGAACTGCTACCTCCGACCTGACGGTTCAACATAAACCGCTAGGCAGACGTAAAGTTAATGCTACTTGCAAAACACTTTTTTGATATTACAACTAAGTGTAATATCAAAACTGACGTCCCGAACGAAACCTCTGCTTAGCGGTTTATGTTGAGCCGTCTGCCTAGCGGTTTATGTTGAACCGTCAGGTCGGAGGTAGCAGTTCAACATAAACTGCTACGCACTGATGAGTCTAAGACGAAACGTAAAATCAAATGAAATTGGTTATGTGCACCTAGCATAAATTAGGGGGTAAAAACCTTTTACCTCTTAAACTTACCGTGAAATATTAGTTGTGAAAGCAATGATTCAGTACTTGTTGAGAAACAATATCGTTGAGAAAATAAAGCATTGTAGCTTTGCGGCAATCTTCGAGTTTGTAAGCTTATGAGCATACAACGCCCCTTATTATTGGAAGAGGGAATGTAGTCCAGCTTAGTTTACGAAACGCATACAGTAAAAATTGTTTTTGGACAGATTCGATGCGTTCTTCGTATACGGAAGTACATGGTCCATACTATACTGCAGTATTTCAAAATTGTGTGTCCTGAAAATAATGACTGAAACGTTTAATGAAGCCTACCATACTAGTTGCTTTATTGACAATTGTATTATAATGCTCCACGAGAGTAAGTTTTGAGTCTAAAATTACGCCTAGACCTTTTTATAATTTTGCATTTTTCTACTGGTTGATTTTCTAGATATATATCAAATTAGACATGATTTTTCTACTAAACGATATCGAACTAAAGCTAATATCAGGAAGTTAGAACTTTCAGTTACTAATACATTATCAATTGCATATATTGATGAAAAGGAAGTATCTATGATTATCTTTATAACAGATATTTGAACTGATTCCATTTGCAAGCCACCGTTTCGCTCGCAATTTGAATTTCCCGTATACGCAGGAACCAGGAATCAATTAATTTTTAAGTTACAATATTCAAGTAATCAAGTTAAATCAAGTTAAATGTGGCAAATCCATCAACAAATCACCGAGATGCAAGCGCTTTAAATTAGGTACGAAAAATCTTACGCCGATAGTTCTAAATTGGCATGCTAGTGACTGAATAGTCAACAGCTGATCGGTATTCAATATACTCACGCGAATACGCTATGCAGCTGACGTGAAATGGCATCCATACACCGCGTAAAAGTGACTATTCAGTGAGCGAATGGATGTAACTCTGTTTGGTAATCCACTCACTAGACAAGCTACGTGATTCGTACGCAGGCAGCCAGCGACTAAATTTATTAAAGGATGACATCATTATGGCATGCTGTGATTGGCACATGAAAACATAGGTCAATTCAAACCAACTTTTCAATAGTACGCTATTTAAGTACTGAAACGACTTTGCCATTCATGTTTAAATGTTTCCGTGTCGATTGGTTGTTAAATTATATCAATCCCTCGACAAATGACTTAGTTATTATCGTTCAAAATTATGACATGTACTACAAACTTTGGGTGCATTATGGAAGTTCAAAAGTTAATTCGTTCTACTGAGTTCAACTTGCGTATGTTTTCAATGAATTACCCCGTGAAATTTGTCGGCCGGAATCGGTCCGATTGTCCAATCGATTAATCACGTTTCTCTATCATCATAGCATGGAAAAACAGACTTCCTTAAAAATCTGTATGAAATCGGTATTTTTAGAAAAATCCGTATGAAATTCAGTAAATTTTACCAATGTACTTGAAAATCAGTAGAATACTGAAAAATCCGTATATCTTTGGTAACCGTGTTTCCAAAACAGAAACTAATATGTCAAATGCCTTGAATTCTCGGCGACCAGACCGAATGTGGTACCATTTGACATCACTATTAAACATAGAACCCGGAGTCATTGCAGCGTTCCGAACAACTCGTTGGCTCGTGTAGCGTGCGTAGAAATTTATTCGATTACATCAAGCAAATGAAACATTGTCACTAAATTACACATCCTTACCACTGGCGAGAAAGAGTTACGATCCGCGAAAACCACGCGTTATTGACCTCCCCTCCCGGTTTTTTTTTGTGTCCAACCAAGCCCCGAACCAGTAGTCATCCTGGCTGATGGCTCAATTCCGTGCCAGCAAATGTTCCTTTGTTTATTTGCACCATTTGCAACACTTTTTCCAGTGTCACAATTAGAATTATGGTGCATTCCTGGTATGCCCATCACCGCACCGCACCGCACCGTCCCGCGGCTTCATCAGGCAGCTGTTGGCCATCGAAACAGCGCGCGAAACGATGTTTCTATTCTATTTTTTATAACAGCCGCGAAAGGTCGTTCCTTTCGGTACCGCCTTGTTCTCCTGCTCCTGCTTCTTGCCGTGCCTTGCCGGAGTCGTTTTGTTGTTTTATGATCCGACTATTGCTGTGGGGTGTCCCCATATGTAAATCCTCTCACGAACCGGATCTTCCGCCTTATACACGCTCTACAATATGGTTCGGTTGATACGTTTGCCGTTTTGGTCGTGGATACCTACCCAGTAACCGCCGCGCCCGCCGGCCGTCAGGAGGCACTGGAAGGCACATAAAACATCGTGCCGAAACCATCGCCCACCATCATCATCATCATCTTCCGGCGGCCAGCCAACCTGTGTGGGGGTGGGGGTGATGATCCTGAGGAGTAGCATTAGAGAGCACATTCGCAACTCGGCACAGGACCGAGTGCCGCGACAACACTTTCGACGGTCATGATCCGGTCGATCCCGGGTTCGCAACATATTGTCAGGATTAGCGCTAACGGGTGTGGTTCGGGCAGCCGTTAGTGGTTTCGCTGTGTAGAACGTCGTCATAAAACCATGTGTTTATATCCGGCAGATCCGGGCGAACGAAAAACGCGATGTAATCGGGGGGATGTACGGTGTTCCCTCCGGAAGTCGTCCCCAAATCGATGCTCTCGGTGGGAGCGAAAGTATAAAAAAAAACGTGACTACCAACGTGCTTTCAATAAAATTAAACAATTCGTTTTCTTCGCTCCGGACGGCCAGGCGGAACCGGAACACTGGAGTTCCGCGTGCTGTAAGCTGAATGCAAATGTGCTGGTCCGGAGGAACGAGATTCAATAATTTTGCAGATAAAAATATAATTTTTCACATTCGGCACCATAAATAAACGGACTAACGGGAGAAAATTCGCTTCCGGAACTTTCGTTTCGCTGCTGCAACACACACACACACACACACCTACAAGGCCATAGACACAGATGCTGTTCGGGTTTGGAATGGTAGTCTCTGACCGGAATGGAATCAAGTCCAACGCGATGCATTTTCAAAAAAGAATTTACAATTCAACAAGAGAGTGACCTGGGGAATGATGGTTTGCCGTTTGGTGTATTTTAACCTGTGAAAAAAAAACACTGAAATATAACACTTCTTCAAGCATATTCCAAAGCTGGGTTCTTCTATCAGTCCTTAGGTTTGTTGCTTTTGATCCTAGCAAGCAGTGAGTGGCTTCGTGAGTAGACCGGTCAAGGCGAGAATTTTCTTGCTGGTAAGGATTTTTTCGGACGAAAATGATTCTCACTAAATTGTTCCTAGAACAGACAGGTGTAGCGATGGGTTTAACGACAATTTCCGGATCGTTACAGCTGTAAACACTGTCCCAGAAAGTATGGACGCACTTTGATTTCGCTGTAAATAATTCACAAGTAATATTAATAATTTGCTACTCAGCCATTATAGACTAGCTGGCGCACCTTTTTGCGAACGTTCCTCATTAATTTCCGTACAGACTTCTTGGCGACAGGCTTTGACACTTTTTTCCGATCTTTTTCGAACTGTTGAATGGTTTTGGCTGCCGAGACATGTTTCCTAAGATGTACCTTCGTTAATGCCCAAAATTCCTCAATTGGTCGAAGTTGTGGGCAATTTGGTGGATTCATGTCTTTTGGGACGAAAGTGACATTACGGAATTGACAGTATACCATTCTACCGTTGATTTCGAGTAGTGGCAAGAAGCAAGATCTGGCCAGAATACAACAGGATCCTTGTGGCTTCGAATCATGGGTAGAAGGCGTTTTTGTAAACATTCCTTGATCTATATTTTGCTGTTCATTGAAGCAGTCGTGATGAAGGGTTTCGAAATCTTACCGCAGCTACAAATTGCTTACCAGACCATAGCTTTCTTACCAAATTTTCGACTTCAATCGACCTCTCGGACTGGTTTAACTCTTGCTCTTCTCGCACCGTATAAAATTGTGGTCCCGACGAGGATTTGTAATCGAGTTTCACGTAGGTTTCGTCGTCCATGATTATGCAGTTCAAATTTCCAACAAGAATCGTATTGTACAGCTTTCGAACCCTCGGCCTGATCGATGCTTCTTGTTTCGGACTACGTTTTGGTTGTTTCTGCTTCTTATAGGTTCGAAGATTCAAACGTTCTTTAGCACGAAGAACATTTGACTTCGAAGTGCCCCCTTTTTTGGCGACATCCCAAACTGAAACCTCCTTCTTTTGCTCGAACGCCTTCAGTATAACAGATCGGCTGAAAAGTTCGTATCGTTTCTATGAGAGGGCGCCACTAGAATTAAATCCATACCATTTTCAGTTAGTACCAACCTTCAAAAGATACGCGTATAAATTTGACAGCTGTCTGATTATTAGTTTGTGAGATATTGCATTTTGAGTGAAGCTACTTTTGTTATTGTGTAAAAAAAGGGAAAAAAGGAATTTCGTGTGTTGATGAAACACTACTTTTTGATGAAAAAAAGTGCCGCCGATACCAAAAAATGGCTTGATGAGTGTTATCCAGACTCTGCACCGGCCGAAGCAACAATTCGTAAGTGGTTTGCAAAATTTCGTACTGGTCATATGAGCACCGAAGACGATGAACGCAGTGGACGTACAAAAGAGACTGTTACCGATGAAAACGTTAAAAAAACCAACAAAATGATTTTCAATGACCGTAAAGTGAAGTTGATCGAGATAGCTGACACCTTAAAGATATCAAAGGAACGTGTTGGACAAATTGTTCACGAATATTTGGATATGAGAAAGCTTTGTGCAAAATGGGTGCCGCGTGAGCTCACAATCGATCAAAAACAACAACGAATTGATGATTCTGAGCAGTGTTTAGAGCTGTTATATCGAAATAAAACCGATTTTTTTCGTCGATATATAACAATGGACGAAACATGGCTCCATCACTTCACTCCGGAGTCCAATCGACAGTCAGCTGAGTGGACTGCACGCGATGAACCTAACCCAAAGCGTGGAAAGACTCAACAATCGGCCGGTAAGGTTATGGCGTCTGTATTTTGGGATTCGCATGGTATAATTTTCATCGACTACCTTGAAAAGGGAAAAACCATCAACACTGACTATTATATAGCGTTATTAGAGCGATTGAAAGACGAAATTTCAAAAAAACGGCCTCATTTGAAGAAGAAAAAAGTTTTGTTTCATCAAGACAATGCACCGTGTCACAAGTCGATGAAAACCATGCTGAAATTGAACGAATTGGGCTTCGAATTGCTCCCTCATCCACCGTATTCTCCAGATTTAGCCCCCAGTGACTTTTTCCTGTTCTCAGATCTCAAGAGAATGCTCGCTGGTAGAAAATTTAGAAGCAATGAAGAGGTAATCGCTGAAACTGAGGCCTATTTTGAGGAAAAGGACAAATCGTACTACAAAAATGGTATCGAAAAGTTGGAAGACCGCTATAATCGCTGTATCGCCTCTGATGGCAATTATGTTGAATAATAAAAACGAATTTTGGCAAAAAAATGTGTGTTTCTATTAAACGATACGAACTTTTCAGCCGAACTGTTAACAACAAAAACCCGGCATGGCTCATTTAACATAGAATCGACACCAGTGCGAGAGCGAATTTCTCTCGATGACATTTCTGAGAATCGAAGCACGCTGCTGTGGGGATCTTCTCTGAAGCAACAAACGGTCGCTTATTCTCGTTTCGCGATCCGATTCTATACAGGCAGTTGATAATTGCGATAGAATCATTTTACTATTGCCGCTTATTCTAACTATGTGCATATAACCTTTGTATAAGTTGTGTCTATGAAAATGTATGTGAATGCTCCTCACAAGGGTTTTGAAATATTGCAACCTAGTGTGAGAATCATCAAGTTGAATCATCGACTCGATTTTCTGCGATAATTGTCAACTTGCGATTCTCTCTTGGGAAATTCCACACAGCAACGATCATTATCAGACTGTATTTTTTTTAAGGGCCGAGAAATACTCAGAGTATGAAGTGGAGCGAAGGAATGTAGAAAAATTCTCTCGCGGTTCATGCATTGAGAGACTCGAGTTCTTGTAGCATCTTCTACCGGATTGAAAATGTTGTATACAATATAGATAGCAATATAGCAGCTTCTGTCAAATTTTCGGCAATCACCAACACTGCTTAAAATAATCTACACACCTCACAAAATTCGAGGGTGTAAAATTGGTAGCTCCAAGTTACTGTTCCAACTTTTTTTGAGGCTTGGTGCTTCGCGTAACTTTTTTAGGCTTGGTATTTTTTAGGCTTGTTAAGCAAAGAAAATGTGTAACTTGCTTGTAAAGTTTTTTGTTTTTGTTTTTGATGGTCGAAAACCGATCACAGATCTGTCATTGTTAGCAGGCTGTCAGTCACAGACAAAACTAGTGTCGTAACTCCAAAAACGGCTTCCGGTAGTAGAAGAAGAAGAGGAAGTTTTAATTATCAAGAATCCCTTTTCCAATCCATTTTCCGACGGTTTGCATAATTTCCAACACAAAGCAAACATCTACGAAGTGAAAAGTTATATTTGATTAAGTCTTCTGACAGGAAATTAATTCATCCTAGCACTAGCAAACATTGAAGCGTTCTAAGTTGTAACTTGGGCTCGATTCCCCCCTCCCAGACGCAAAACTGTGTCCAGTTCGTTCTAGAGGGGCGGAAAATCTATTCGAGGCTGACCGAAAATGTTGGACCGCAGTAGCAACCAGCAAGCAGAAGAAGCTCGGAGAGCTCGTCACGTCAAATTCACCAGTGATCGGACTGACTGGTGAATAAATAACAAGACATCTACGACTACCGACTAGTAGCAGTGAGAGAGTATCTTTTGCATGCCCTTCATTCTCGGAAAGGGATACCGTTTTCACTGCACTTCACTGCACTGCCCCAAGGGGGAAGCATTCAGTAGAAAATTCTCAATCCTCATCCGTCCAAAAATTCTGCTGGTGTTGGTAAAACCATCACACGGAGCACCGCCGACCGTCTCAGCAAAATTCTAGCATTTAGCGGAATGTAAAATTTCAAAACCATTGCTCGGTTACTGCTGCTGCTGCTGCCGCTTCAGCCTCGGAACAGAAACAGGAATTTCTTGACAACTTTAAACATACATACAATCCCTTTACAGGTCCCATTGGGCCGCCTCTCCTCCCCGTTCCGGTTTGCCGTTACACTAAACAAGTGCTTCATTAGATCGCACACTGAGCACTGCCCAAGTTCCACCTAACATCGCACATCGGTTGTTAGTTTCCGGTGCTCGGAGGAAAATTTATCCTGCTGATGACCATTATTGGCCCGTTCTCGTTTAGTGGCACTCTCGAACACCGCATAAGCGATGTTTGTTATACAACGGCAACACCATCAGTGCGCCCCTCGTTCCTCAAATTCCTTCCCTTCCCTATTCCTTCACGAACTGACATCGATATACCCGCTCGCTGGTGGAGTGGCGCGCGTAGGAACCAACCTGACTGACTGACTGACTGTGCTGTGCTGTGACTCCGTTTTCCGACTTTCCGGTGCATCTGGCCGGCCAAGAAGATGCAGTCTCTGCCGAGCAAATGTTGATTCAAAATTGAAAATCAAACCTTGCCAGAGATAGAAGGGGGGGGGGGGGGGGATTTACCGTACGCGTCACGTGCAACTGCATAATCTACTCGTGGAAGAACCCGGCAAGGGAGGCAGGGTCCCGGACGCGATAAAACGATGCAGTCCGTGTATCCGTCCGCCGGGCTTACATCCCTGGCAGGCCCCGTATGCCGGCATCAGCGCACCAAACGACTTCCTCGTGTCGTCATCGTCGTCGTCGTCCCGGCAACAGTCTTCGGAGGAGTCGGTCAACGAGTTAGTTGGATGCTAGGATGCATGCTCTCCCGAAGGGGAAAGCATATTTGCATCATCGATCAGGGTAGCCAACCATTGCTCCGGATCACATTGAAAAAAGTACAGTCAACGGATGGTCACCCTTTTTGTGTACGACAAAGTCTTGAATGCGGTATGCGAACCCGTCTTCATGGCATATTTCTAAATATATGATTGCTATGCTGCAAATAAAAATTCTATTCCGGAGGTATTTTGTAGTTTCCAACTATTACAAGCAGTTGCCGATAGGTCGAGCTAGAGCTAGGTTCCGACTGGGGGGCGATAACAATCATAAGCAAAGGATGTGCTGCTGCTAGTCCGCTATTGATCGACAACAAAAAGTTGCAAAACTGTTTCATATTGTAAATACTGCATTGATCCTGACCAGCACCGGCTAGTCAGTTGGAGAAGGCAGTTGTTAGCTCACTGGCTACGGAAGCTCGAAGAAGCCTCTACGTTTTTCCATGCATACTGGGAAGTAGAAGTTTTTCTGTGTTATTGTTCCAATTATATCATCTTTTGATAGGTTGTTGTGCTGTCGGATGGTGTAATAATTCCTCCCTCAAAACTACGAACGTAAGCTACAATTACAAATTCATTGATTTGTATTACAAACGTTTTTCAACAAATCAGGTTCTTAATCCAAATCCACAATTCAGGTGAACATGACATTTGTTGCTTATTAGTTGCTAATTAGTTACGGTAATTTTGAATTCGTTGCTCTTTTTTTTTGTTGTACTTCGTTAGGTTTATATGAATCAGTCGGTGTTGAACAGTCGTTCGCACCGCACGCGTATAGCTCTTGGCTCCTGGAATTTTTTTCTGGCTACCTAGAGTTTCATTGATTCAAGGCTTCAGTCTTTTTCAAGGCTACCTGAATCACTAACAGTCTTTTTAAAGACTAACAATTAGTCAGCCTTTCTCAAGGCTATACAAAGAGTGATATTAGAGTGACTAAGAAATTAATCAGCCTTTTTTAAGGCTAGCTATTTAAAGAACTATTATTCAAAGTTCAAAATTCCATTCATTTCAAAAATGCCTGCGTCCAACCAGAAAGGCAACAAGCCTAAGGCTAAAAATAATTCAATACGGAATAAATCACAATCCGTTATTCAACATTTTTCTAATAACATTCACGATCTTATAGAATCTGAATATAAAAATAAAAGACAACGGACGGATTTCCTTTCCGTTGATTCTATGCCGTCAAACAATATTTACGAGATTCTTCCTGAATCCGATTGTAGCGACATAGAAGAAAATTCTTCAAAAATTCCCAAAATGGACGCTTGTCGTTCTGTGAAGAAACAGCAATCTATGCCACCAGTGACGGTGATGATTTCCGACTTCAAAGCATTTCGTACTGATCTTTCTACTTTTCTCCCGGAAGTAAAAGTCTCATTTCAAATCGGACGAAGAGGAGAATGTCGAGTCTTGGTTGATGGATTGGAAGATTACGAACTTCTTATTCGATATTTGTCCGTGAAACTTCATAAATTTTATTCATATGATATAAAATCAGACAGACCCTTCAAGGCTGTCTTGAAAGGCTTATCAAATGATCAAAGTACCGATGAAATTAAAAATGATCTAGAAGAATTGCTTGATTTTGCCCCTTCCCAAGTAATACTTATGAAAAAATGAGCGAATGGTACTTCTAAACCACGCTCTGGAATTTCCCATGAACTTTACCTAATACACTTCAATCGAAATGACGTAAACAATTTGAAAACTTTAGGAAAAATACGTTTCATTTCCCACATTAAAATTCATTGGGAACATCATAAACGGCATAATCGTATTGCAAACTTAACGCAATGTTGTCTTTGCCAAGGCTTCGGCCATGGAACCAAAAATTGTCATATGGATATACGGTGTTTGAAATGCGGTAAATCGCATTCGAAAGACGTTTGTCCAATGAATGAAACCACTGCTAAATTTTCATGTTCAAATTGCGATGGAAATCATAAATCCAATTATTTGAAATGTCCTGTCAGGGAAAAAATTTTAAACGCTCGTTCGCTTAGACAACAAGTCAAATCAACGACCTTAAATTTACAGAACATACCTGAAAATCAAAAAACCGTTACAAATGCCACGCCTAATTCTTCTAAAGCACTTATTTCTTCGAATTCAAAACAAAAAACAGGTACGCCTGCCAATTCGTCTTCTAACGAAAACAATTTATTGACAGGTAGATCGACCTCGTCATCATCTTCTTCTAATGTCATTTATGCTAGTATAACAGGTAGAAATCTACCACTTAATTCTTCTAATGTAAATAATCAAAACACAGGACCGCCTTGCAGTTCATCTTCTAACGAAAACAATTTATTAATAGGTAGATCGGCCAAATCATCTTCTTCTAATGGCAGTCTACCTACAAATATTCCTTCAATGCCATTCGCTTCTTTAAATGAAGTTGATTTAGGCGATATAACTGAAAATAAAATGATCTACCTACAAGATAAACTTTTTCAAATGTTCATCCGAATGAATTCGACTTCATCACTTTTTGAAGCATTTCAAAGCGGATGGAAATTTGCAAATAATATTATAATGAATTTAAAATTTAACAGTGATGTTAAATAATTATTTCAATATTTTAAATTGGAACGCTCGATCTTTGAAATCGAGTGAAGATGAATTTTATGATTTTCTCAAAGTTCACAAAATCCATATTGCCATTGTGACAGAAACTTTTCTTAAACCAAATGTCAAATTGAAAAGTAATCCACATTATGTGGTTCATCGATTTGACAGGTTTACTGGAATGGGTGGTGGAGTTGCCATTTTTGTCCAAAGGCAAATTAAACATCGAATTTTACCTTCTTTCAATACTAAAGTTATTGAAAGCTTGGGAATCGAAGTTGAAACCATTCATGGAATTTATTTCATCGCTGGAGCATATTTGCCATTCCAATGCACCAGCGAACAATTAATTTTTTTTAAAGGCGATTTGCAAAACCTTACAAGATATCGATCGAAATTTTTCGTAATAGGGGACTTAAATGCTAAGCATGTCCAGTGGAATTGTAGGCAAAATAACAGTAATGGTAAAATATCACATAATCAACTCTCAGCTGGTTACTTCACAGTTCTTCATCCCAGTAATCCTACTTGTTTCTCTTCCGTCAAAAACACGTCTTCAATTGATCTGGTTCTAACGGATCAAAGTCACATTTGTAGTGAACCGATTACACATGCTGACTTTGACTCAGATCATCTTCCTGTAACATTCAGACTTTCCAACGAAGCTATAATTAATCCAATTAATTCTATATTCAACTATCATAGAGCTAATTGGTTGGATTACAGATCTCACATTGAAAATCATGTGGATCATGAAACTATTTTAGAAAATTCTGCGGACATCGACACAGCAATTGACAATTTGAATCATTACATTATCGAAGCTAGAAATCTTTCAGTTCCCGAAGCTCAAACTAAATTAAACTCTCCTATCATCGATGACAATCTTCAACTGCTCATTCGGTTGAAGAATGTTCGTCGACGACAATATCAACGTTCTCGTGATCCTGCTATGAAAAACATAGTTAAGGATTTACAAAAAGAATTAAACATAGATTTACTCTTTTCCGAAATGAAAATTTCGGTAATGAAGTTGAACAAATTAAACCATATTCTAAACCTTTCTGGAAACTTTCTAAGGTTCTTAAAAAACCTCAGAAACCAATTCCTGCTCTCAAGGAAGGAAATCAAATACTTCTTACAAAGCTCTAAAACTTGCTCAGCAGTTCGAGAGTGTCCACAATTTTAATTTGAACGTTGTGAGTCCTATTGAAAATGAAGTCTCACTGAAATATGAGAATATTTCAACCCAAGTGTTATCACAAGATGACATTATTGAGACGAATTTTGATGAAATTAAGTCAATTATTAGGAAACCTAAAAACATGAAGGCTCCTGGTAATGATGGAATTTTCAATATTCTTATTAAAAATCTTCCCGATGTTTCCTTCTGACTCTTGGTTAAAATTTTCAACAAGTGTTTTTTTTTTTGTTTTTGCTTACTTCCCAAAAAGATGGAAAAACGCTAAAGTAATTCCTATCCTCAAACCTGATGAAAACCCAGCAGAAACATCAAGTTATCGACCAATTAGTTTACTTTCTTCTATCAGCAAGTAACTTTTTGAAAAAATTATCTTGTTGAGAATGATGTCTCATATAAATGAGAATTCAATTTTTTTTACCAGAGTAGTTTGGATTTCGTCATGAACATTCAACTACTCATCAACTTGTAAGAGTAACGAACATGATAAAAGCAAATAAATCTTCTGGGATATCCACTGGAGTTGCTCTTCTAGACATAGAAAAAGCATTCGACAGTGTTTGACACAAAGGTATAATAGCAAAAATGTCTGATTTCCAGTTTCCTATTTATTTGATCAAAATGATTCAAAATTATTTAACTGATCGTACTCTTCAGGTTAGCTATCAGAATTGTAAATCTGAATTGCTACCCGTGCGAGCCGGTGTTCCGCAGGGTTCGAGCGTAGCTCCAATCTTGTATAATATTTTCACTTCTGATCTTCCAAATCTACCCGTTGGTTGTCAGAAATCGTTATTCTGTGACGACACAAGTCTGTTAGCCACAGGTAGAAATCTAAGAGTGATCTGCAGTCGCCTACAAAGAAGTTTAAATATTCTCAGTGATTATCTGTCAAAATGGAAAATTAAACCAAATGCTGCAAAAACGCAATTAATTATCTTTCCTCATAAGCCAAGAGCTTCTTTTCTTAAACCAAACAATAATCACATTCTCAAATTGAATGGCTTGGAATTGACATGGTCTGATCAAGCTAAATACTTAGGTTTAACGTATGACAAAAAACTCACTTTCAAGGATCACATTGAAGGAATCCAGGCAAAGTGTAATAAATATATTAAATGTTTATATCCTCTTATAAACAGAAATTCTAAGCTTTGTCTAAAAAACAAATTGTTAATTTATAATCAAATTTTCAGACCAGCCATGCTTTATGCAGTACCAATTTAGTCAAGTTGTTGTTCCACCAGGAAGAAAACGCTTCAAAGGATTCAGAATAAAATTCTGAGAATGATTTTGAAGCGTCCTCCCTGGTTTAGTACAAATGAGTTACATAGACTCACAAATATAGAACCATTAGATGTAATGTCAAAAATCGATGCAATCTTCAATTGAATCGATTCGCTCTCTGTATTAGTTAGTAAGTTAGTATATAAGTTCCTTTTCCCCATTACACAATACAAGTAGGTTTAGAATTTTCCCTAAACAAAAATCTCAGAATTGCGTAAGCAAATGATGTCCTCATGGTAATAACCAAATCATATATATATAACAGGGCTGAAAAGTCACTACTTGTGGCTGAACAAAACTACCGTAACTAACTAGCAACTCATTAGCAAACAAATTATCCACTGGGATTCGATTTGTTTTCAAGCTGATTTAGCAGGGGTACTTCGTTAACTTCATATGAACTTAATCTTTAACTTTTGATGGAGTGAAGTTTTGGATGAATTTGACAATCTGTCAATTGCACAGCTAATAAAAGTTCCATACTTACAATGAATGGAACCAATCAAGTGGTCCTTCAGTTTACTTCAATACCGCACTCAATACAATCAAGAGGACGATTTTGAAAGGAGTGAACCCAACGAACGAAACGAAATAGCATTATCTACATTCAGTTCTATAAGAAGTTTTAAACAAGTGAATTTTACTACAGACAACAGCAACATGCATTGCGCGGAGCGTGAAAACATTAAGTTCAGCTGTACTTGACGGATCAAGTCATAAACGTACGTGTACATGATCTTCAATCACCTACTATCGACGAGTTCATTCGAAGAACCATGTTGCAGTACAAAGAGATTCTTTCCATAAAAAAAAAGACGCGTATGTCATGCGCTTGAAGAATACACTACCTTCTAATGTGACTTTTCATTGGGCTACAACAATTCCATAGGAAACATTTGTCACCTACGCTCATCAGCTGGCTTCGTGTCAATGTTGCCAAAAAAGATACTAACTACGGTAAGTCCTGCGATCGGGGCTGAGGCTAATTTTCGTCTGTTTAAAAATTACGAAAATTATTTTTGCCTACTCAAATCATTACAGTCGGAAGGAACTGTAAAAATTGTACCGCGACTAAAAAGGCAAATGATAACAGTTCCATTTTAATTCACCTTCCTGAGTAATCATTCTCACGTTGGTATCTGTTTTACGAATAAATTCAAATCTATCTTAGTCATTCCTGAATGATATTCGATTTATTAAACAAAATGATTCAAATTCAGCTTCGAACTGATGTTACTTCAACTTCAACGCAAAGAGCCTTCTCCAATGTTGTCCCCCCCCTACTTGCCTTTGGGTGATATCATCTAAATATCTGAGCCACTCCATCGACCACAGGCCCATCGCAGTATCCCCTGGGGGGGGGGGGGGGGGGGGGAGGGGGGGAAACCGGAACGGAAAGTCCTCTAATAGCAACCACCAAAATAACGACAACACCAACAAATCCAGCCAAAAACCTGGTGGCAACAGTAATTATTTCACTATCTTTACGTTTCGTCTTAGACTCGTCAGTGCAGAGCAGTTCAAATTGAACTGCTTACTGCGAACTTAAACAGTTCAATTTGAACCGCTAAGCAGACGTAAAGTTATTGCTATTTGCAACACACTTGTAATAAGCACCGAAGTGCTAAGTCTTTCCTGACGTGCCGAACGAAAACAAGTTTCGACTAATACTGGCCGATTCAGATGGTCATTTAGGGGTTAACCTTATTTCGATTATATTAATTCTGAATCGGCCAGTATTAGTCGAAACTTGTTTTCGTTCGGCACGTCAGGAAAGACTTAGCACTTCGGTGCTTATTACAAGTGTGTTGCAAATAGCAATAACTTTACGTCTGCTTAGCGGTTCAAATTGAACTGTTTAAGTTCGCAGTAAGCAGTTCAATTTGAACTGCTCTGCACTGACGAGTCTAAGACGAAACGTAAAGATAGTGAAATTGGTTATGTGCCCTAGCACAAAATAAGGTTAACCCCTAAATGACCATCTGAATCGGCCAGTATTAGTCGAAACTTGTTTTCGTTCGGCACGTCAGGAAAGACTTAGCACTTCGGTGCTTATTACAAGTGTGTTGCAAATAGCAATAACTTTACGTCTGCTTAGCGGTTCAAATTGAACTGTTTAAGTTCGCAGTAAGCAGTTCAATTTGAACTGCTCTGCACTGACGAGTCTAAGACGAAACGTAAAGATAGTGAAATTGGTTATGTGCCCTAGCACAAAATAAGGTTAACCCCTAAATGACCATCTGAATCGGCCAGTATTAGTCGAAACTTGTTTTCGTTCGGCACGTCAGGAAAGACTTAGCACTTCGGTGCTTATTACAAGTGTGTTGCAAATAGCAATAACTTTACGTCTGCTTAGCGGTTCAAATTGAACTGTTTAAGTTCGCAGTAAGCAGTTCAATTTGAACTGCTCTGCACTGACGAGTCTAAGACGAAACGTAAAGATAGTGAAATTGGTTATGTGCCCTAGCACAAAATAAGGTTAACCCCTAAATGAGTAATTATTTGACCCAGATAGACATCCTCCGGCGCATCGGTCTCTGTCAGTGATGGTGATTGAGAGCAGCACCCAAACACTGGCTGGTGAAAATCTGGTCCGAAAGTTGATGGTTTTTATTCCACACACACACACACACAAACACACAGAAGTTGACCTCCTTTCCGTACATTTGTACCTTTGTCGAAGCGATAAATTTTATCCGGTACTCCGGAAGGCCGGAACGAGTGCCGTGCCGTTTGCCATCGTCGTCCTCTTAATTTACTGTTTGCCGCCAGGCTCGGGCTGGTGGAATTCTATTTTGCTACCCGTCGTCGCCGGGATTTATTTCACTCGTTTCACCGGAGTCCTTCCTGCTCTCCGTCGTCCCGTCGTCGTCGCCGTCGGTCGTCGGTTTGTGCTGACAGGCAAAATCAAGAATCGGCGCCCGAATGATAGGCAGTAATGAGGCACGTGCAAATATAATGAAGGAATGAGAATTTAATCTACTGGGTTGTGGGAGGGTTGAGAGGGGAGGGGGCGAGTGTTTTGAGGATCATCCAACTATTTGCTAGCTTTCCGGATAAGATTCTCTCTGCTGCTTTCCGACGTTGTCGACCGGTCGAACTGGTGCCATACAAAACAATCGAATCAAGAAATCAACCGAACGGCAGTCCACAGAAGCGGGAGGTGAGTCGGCGGAAAATGACCGGTATGTACATTGGGTCCCCCCACAGGGCGGAGCAGAAGATCATCCTTCTGACTGTAAGCCAGAAGCCATGTAAAACTAGAGAAATTTTCACAGATGGCTATTGTGTTACAACTTGTAGAATAATTTAATGATTGATGGTTGATTAGTTTTTCAAGAGTCCTGGAACCTAATCGAAAACCCGTAGAGAAGTTTCGATGGTCTTTTGGTACGCTTTTGGAGCTCCGAGCTGATAACAGAAATTGATGAATTGATCGATTGGTGCTTGTTATGAATGTGTTTTAATATTGAGTTTCCGAACTTTTCGATTCCGAGCACATCCGTTGTTCGGTTGTGGCATGTTGATAAGATATGAGTAGAACAAAAAATACTCGATGACTGTAGATAATGGTTCAGTAGACTAACGACAGGAGCTGGAAATCGAAGCTTACTATGTTGGATATTTTCGTCGAAGAAAAAAAAAACCCTAGGCATTAATTATACTCAAAGTAGGCTTCGTCATTATTAGTGCTAAATTAGGAGCAATTCCAGAAATCAGCAGCAAAAAGGATGGCAAAATAGGGATCGACTTTCTTTGACTTGGACGAAACACTTTGCCCACATTTTTAGTATGGCAAACCATTTGTTTTGATCGGATGTTGAGACCAATTGATCGAAACAATATAACTATGAATGAATGCATTCGGAATGTTTTTTTTTTGCGATATATTTATTGCTTGAAATTTTTGCAACTTGAAAACTGTTATTTGTATAAAAACGATGTCAAAAAAAGAAGTGGTTGGAAAACGATTTTATAGGTATTCAAAAATTGACTGAAAAAAAAGCATTCGGAATATTTTACGCGATATTTTTCTTTTAAAACGTGCTAATCAACCAACACATTGACGATAATGCGATCCGAGACTTTTAAAACATTAAAATTTAGAACGTTGTTGAACGCTTGTATCTCATTCCATTCTAGGACAGATTTCGCATAGTGACAAGAGGCTAAATCAGACCAAAACAGACCGTCGCTTCTGATAAATGATAGCAACTGCTTTCGCAGACATTCTTTGTTAGCGCCAGTGCTCCGAATTGATTCACTAGGTTGGCTATACCCAAGAGGTTCAATTTCAACTGCTATGCACTGATGAGTCAGAGCCGAAACGTCAATCGGAGACAATTATTGCTCTCTTTCTTGGGAAATAGCGACGCAAACACTTTCGGCTAGGTGAAAATATTTATTATTGCAATAAATTCCAAGTAGTGAACAGAAAATTTGAAATATTGTCCAAAAGATTCACTACACTTACAGATTGCTTGCTTGATAAATTATTGTTTTTTTCATTTGCGGAATTAACTATCATTGGTGGTAAAGAATTTTGATTGCTTCGTTATAAATTATACATAATAATAATAATACCAATCAAATCTCTACGATCTACTTGACTCCAATCGGAAACCTAGCAGTTCCTTGCTACACTCCTGAACGGTGCATGCACTCTCTGCTTGATATATATTCCCATCGAAAAGTAGTTTCCAGCTCTGTCGTCACATTGTTAAACTGATGCCAGCACAACGAGAATGTTGACAAAGACGAAACCCGACGCTGGTGACACAGCGAGAGTGGGTTGAACCGAGGAAAGAACATGTTTGAATAACACGGAGTTGAAAAACCCACTTCAGGATTTGTTGCAAATCGCATGAAGGAATCGGAAATGGGATGAGACGCAGACGCTGCTGCACTTCACACTACAGTGAGTTACTGCTGGGATTAACAACATAGTAGAGACCGAGAGGGAGAGAGAGAAAAAACCGGGACAGAGACGAGAAAAGTCGTTGTCGTCGTCGTCGTCGTCATCGGATGAATGACAAATGCCAATTCCGGTAATCCTACTAACTCGAGCTGTTCGGTGGTGACTCTGGTCATGAACCACGCAAATTCGTCGGAAAACGGTCTTACGTTCGTTGCTGGCGTTTTAAGAAGAGGAAGATCGTCGAACCCTCGGCATTCACTGTGCCTAAAATGAGATTAAGTTCTGCTTGGTTTGCTCCTTCAAAGTCAGTCGGACGGACGATCTCGATCGAAAAAACGAATGATGGAATATCGTCAGAATGCATGTCAATCCGCTGTCCCGGCGGAATTCCAAACTGAAATGGGATTCGTCGTCTCGCAGCTCTGCGATTAATGTTAGACTTGACTAGAACCCAACACTGACAACAGTTGGAGCTGATTGCAATTAGGATTCTCGTAAATGTGTTTGACTGACAGCAATAAATAATCTAACGACTCGAAGAACAACGAGAGGTTGACCGGTGACTTCGAAAGGGTTTCTGATTAGCAGTACTTTCCGGGGTGTTGTGTTCCAAACACAAGAGCAAACATTCACAGGCGTTCACGTCGGGTGGTAGCAGAAAATTCCACCCCGCATTTTCTCTGCCTATGCGCTTCGCCGTGGCCAAAGGTTGAATAAATTTCAACCTGGCGCTTTTCGCGCCTTTTCAACGATCGGGGAAGGAAACGGTGACGGGGTGCTGGTTGTTTATTTTATATACGATGCCGTCAGCCACTCCAGCAGAGAAAGAGAGGGAGAGGGAGACAGAGAGAGTGTCAGGCCATGTCAGGCACTTTTGAAGTGATAATGAATGCAAACATATTGGGTAGGAAATGGGAATATTGGATTCATTTCCTTCGAACGGAGCAGCAGCGAACAGATGGCGGCGGGAGTGCCACAGCGCGCGAAACCTGGTCGTTTCGTCGGTTGTCCTCGTCCTCCGTCGTTGTCGTTGGCGTTATCAGCTATGTGCATAATCAAGATAAGAATCACCCGTCATCGTCGTTGTCGCTGTTTGCCATTTAGATGGGCCAGCCTGAAGTACGTCAGTCCGTGGCCCGTTCAATGTTTACTCAACTACCTTCGAGAAGCATTTGGGGAGGGAGGGGGGGGAAGTGGGTTTGAATGAGAGGTGTCACCCGGAGAGCGATGAGGTATGCAGTTTATGGAACTTTTACATAGATGTTTGGAATGGAGTACAGTCACTGGGGAAAAAAACTGCTTCAATACAAAGCACTGAGTTGATTTATGAGATACATTACGAAAGTCTTCCACTTACAGTGCATTTTTTCCCGACATTTCTTACAAACTTCAAATCATTGTAACTATTTTAAATTAAATCCCGACTTATTATACTATGGGGCGCCTTTGCAAAATTTACCCTGTACAGGAATGGGTAGAACTCAATCGCGAATATCTCTTGTTGTATTTAAGCACACAGCAACATCATTTTTTCTCCTCATTGTCGAATGGTCAGCAATTTATGATAAAATTTTCTACTAACACATGGATCAATAAGTCCCGAGATTAAAGCAGAGATGACACTCGTAGTAAACCAGTAACCACGTCTTTCTAGAGTACTAACCTGTGCTTGAAACGAGTCAAAATTTTAAGTCGATCCGACCAGAAACAGCTAAGTTATCGAGTTTGGAGTAAAGTCGTTTTGTAGTTTGTTAAAAAAATGGAAAAAACCGAGTTTCGTGTTTTGATAAAACATTGTTTTTTAATGGGTAAAAACACCGTGCAAGCGAAACAATCAGGGTGGCAAGTGAATTAGCGATTTCAATTTCCCGGTTTTTTCCCGGTGCGCGGGACTAAAAATTCCCGGTTTTTTTTAACAGGGCCAATGTTCAGGTTTTTTAAAATATTTCTCTCATTCAAGCTTTAAGTTGAAACCCCATGTCCAAAAAAACATCGAGAGTTGAGAAATAAGTATTTTTCGGGTATCTCCTTGGAACTACGATTAAAAATCTCATCCACAGTTTGTCCCAACGTTCATCTTCTGAACTAACAGTACCATCCAGCCCAATGTATTCCATTTTTATTTTGTCTTTTATTTCGCCAGTAACTTCGATGTAACAATAGGATTAAAACAAGAAACATATCTGGCCAATGGTGATGAAAATGATCAGTCTGAAATTTTGTATGTTTCTTCGAAAATAATATGAGAGCAACAAATTATATTTTGTAGTTAACAGATTCAATAATAGTAAGTGCTTTTTGCATGTGTTCAACAATCGTTCTTCAAACCAGCAAACGTTCCGAAAGACGCAACTTATTTGTATACATACTCAAAAAACTCGATTATTTCCATTTCCATTGAGAAGAATATAGAGCTATTATTCTTCAATAAAGAACTACAGTTCCCTCAATCTACGAGGAGAACTAGTTCTTTTGGACCATTCGCGGACTGACCATCTCTAGTGTATTCCAATACTTTTTTAGCCTGGTATAGTCTGGAAAAAGTATAAAGTTAAAAATTAAAAATGAATTATCTAAAGAACAATACTCCTCCCGCAAACCCGATTCCTTCTAACAACCAGTGGCGTCTCGTGACAAAATTTACGGCTTGTGCACTGCTTATACGGCATGATCGTTTCGACGTTGCAACTGAGACAGCAATTTGTTTTCAACTGCCATAAGCATAAGCCACTGACGCCTCTCCTGAATGTTCTCAGTTCTCACAGAGCCTATTCGACCAGTTGTGCCACTGCTAACCACATATACGATATTCTTTCAGAGTTGGGTTTTGGCGAGAGAACAAAATCCTTCTTGAATTCTTAAAATGTACGCTTGTCACTTTATGAAAATAACAATCTATGCCTCTAGTGACTGAGACGATATAAATTTGATTCTCCTATCATCGACAATCTTCGATTGCTCCTTCGTCGATATCAATATTCTCATCATAGCTGATAATCTTCGAAAAAAATTAAACATAGATTCACTGAACAGGCTCTTACGAACTGTGAAAAACTAATTTCAGCTGTCAAAGAAGGAAATCAAATACATACTCAAGCGAACTCGTTGTGTAGCAGACACACACCCAATGCAACCACCAAGCGAGCGAATGGATATAACTCAGTTCTGTCATCCACTCACTACACAAGCTACGTGTTTCCTTTACAGGCAACCAGCGGCGACTGAAGACTGAAATGGTATAACGGTATATATTTATTGATTCCTCTTTGTGCCAAATTTCATACTACGCGTAATGATGCGGTATTTTTTAAAGCATGGCGACGACTCTATGAAATTCTAGATGTAAGAGCAATGATCAGAACCGTCAGCCGTGCACGAAAAATCAAGAGGATGACATCATTCTGGTCCACTGTGATTGGTTCGTGAAAACATAGGTCGATTCAAACCATTTTTTTTTCAATAGTATGCTATTGAAATACTGACACGACGTTACCGTACATATTTAAGTTGAATGTTTCCGAATCGGTTAGTTGTTAAATTATATCAAACTCGAATGAAAGGTCTTATGACTCTCATACAATTTTCCTGAGTTTCATTTGGATCCGACTTCCGGTTCCAGAGTTACTAGGAAATATAGGCAAATTCATTAAAAAATGAAATTTCTTAACCGATTTTCACAAACTAAGGAGCAAATAAAAGGTCTTGAAATTTTCCAAAAAGTCTCTGAAAAACAGTTCCAGATCCGACTTCCGGTTCCAGAATTAAGGTGCGATTAGCAAAAGTTTTCAATTTTATTAGTATTTTTTCACAAGCGATGGTGAAACGAGGTGCATATTCCTATAAAACTTACAGTTAAATTCATCTAGTTGGCAGATCTTGTAAGTTGGTGAATAACAGATCGGTTGAAAAGTTCGTATCGTTTCTTTGGGAGGGTGCCACTAGAATTAAATCCATACCATTTTCAGTTAGTACCAACCTTCAAATGATACGTGTATAAATTTGACAGCTGTCTGATTATTAGTTTGTGAGATATTGCATTTTGAGTGAAGCTACTTTTCTTATTGTGAAAAAAATGGAAAAAAAAGGAATTTCGTGTGTTGATGAAACACTACTTTTTGATGAAAAAAAAGTGCCGCCGATACCAAAAAATGGCTTGATGAGTGTTATCCAGACTCTGCACCGGCCGAAGCAACAATTCGTAAGTGGTTTGCAAAATTTCGTACTGGTCATATGAGCACCGAAGACGATGAACGCAGTCCAAAAGAGGCTGTTACCAATGAAAACGTGAAAAAAAATCTACAAAATGATTTTCAATGACCGTAAAGTGAAGTTGATCGAGATAGCTAACACCCTAAAGATATCAAAGGAACGTGTTGGACATATTATTCACGAATATTTGAATATGAGAAAGCTTTGTGCAAAATGGGTGCCGCGTGAGCTCACAATCGATCAAAAACAACAACGAATTGATGATTCTGAGCAGTGTTTGGAGCTGTTATATCGAAATAAAACCGATTTTTTTCGTCGATATATAACAATGGACGAAACATGGCTCCATCACTTCACTCCGGAGTCCAATCGACAGTCAGCTGAGTGGACTGCACGCGATGAACCGAACCCAAAGCGTGGAAAGACTCAACAATCGGCCGGTAAGGTTATGGCGTCTGAATTTTGGGATTCGCATGGTATAATTTTCATCGACTACCTTGAAAAGGGAAAAACCATCAACAGTGACTATTATATAGCGTTATTAGAGCGATTGAAAGACGAAATTTCAAAAAACGGCCTCATTTGAAGAAGAAAAAAGTTTTGTTTCATCAAGACAATGCACCGTGTCACAAGTCGATGAAAACTATGCTGAAATTGAACGAATTGGGCTTCGAATTGCTCCCTCATCCACCGTATTCTCCAGATTTGGCCCCCAGTGACTTTTCCCTGTTCTCAAACCTCAAGAGAATGCTCGCTGGTAAAAAATTTAGAAGCAATGAAGAGGTAATCGCTGAAACTGAGGCCTATTTTGAGGCAAAGGACAAATCGAACTACAAAAATGGTATCGAAAAGTTGGAAGATCGCTATAATCGCTGTATCGCCTCTGATGGCAATTATGTTGAATAATAAAAACGAATTTTGGCAAAAAAAATGTGTGTTTCTATTAAACGATACGAACTTTTCAGCCGAACTGTTATATAAAACTACTTTGGAACTACTAGTCCCCGGTTTCCGCTTCCGAAAGCACCGATATTAGTGAAGAAAATCTCCAACAACGGAACTCACTTCGATTTCTCACCAAAGGTGAAGCCGATTTTCACGAATTATTATTCAAATTAAAGCTATTATTGTCTTCAAATATTTTGTGCAAATTCATCCTGATCCGACTTCCGGTTCCGAAACTATAGGGCGATGGTTGTCAAAACATTCAAACCGTCATTCAAAATGACGCTGCAAAACTGGTACGCGTCGGTACGTGCAGCTTTGCTCCGTTCGCAGCGTGCTTTGTTCAATTTCGTATAGCGTGCAGGGTTGCCATATTTAAATCGACATTTTTCAGGTGAAATATATGTAAATTAGTAAATCTTTTCTTCAATTTGAACCTATTTTTTAATATTATCACAAAATCATGATAACGATGCTTTTCTATGAAAGTACACTTATTGCCTTTCTCATACAGAAAGTTTATACAATCACTTGAACAATTGACTATTGAAAATTGGCGCGGAAGGCTAAGTGTGCATGTATGTGTGTAAGTCAAATAGCGTCACTCATAAAATACAAAAACTTTGAATTCCATAGATTACTATTGAATTCCATCATACTTTCATAGGGTAAAGTGTGTTTAAAATTGTACACCGTCATTCAGAGCGACGATGCAAAAGAGGGTAAAATTCTTATAAATTTGGCTCAAAACTTCCGGTTCCGGAAGTACCGGAAATAGTGGTCAAAAACTCTAAAACGAGACTCACTCAATTTGCTCAGAGATGATTTGATCGATTTCCATAAACTTAGGCTCAAATAAAAGGTCTCATAGGTTGCTGTTTAATTTCATCCGGGTCCGACTTCCGGTTCCAGATCTACGGGGTAAAATGTGTTTAATCATTTAGTGTGACGATGGAAAATAAAGAAAAATTCTTATTAACTTGACGTAACTGTTTACAAATTGAAAAAGTCTCAGTTCGTGCTCGCATCTCACACGACGCAGTCGAAAATCATTTACGGTCGCAAATCATTTACGGTCGAAACAACAGAAACAAAGACAATACAGTGCAGTGAACAATAGAGTGTACGGAATGGTCAAATACGATCTAACAAAGCCGGAATCTTGGCCTACAAGACCAAATTCAATTTGTATAGATTTCAAGCGTTGCAAAGTTAGACCAGCAGCAAATGAAATTGAAATCTTACTTAAAGAACGAATGCATCTAGACGCTAATAAAGTAAGTGAGATTCAATTCAACAAAGCGTCTAACTGTGTGCACATTATGTTTAAACGTGAAAGCAATGCAATTGCATTCGCTTCGGTTAACAACGAGGTGCACAGTGTTGAGTGTGATAACATTACATACAAAATCCCTGTGCACATGATGGACAATGCCATAGAAGTACGCGTGCATGACCTCCCCCCGCAGGTCACCGATCAGTACGTTCGGGAGAATATGTCGCGGTACGGTGAAATACTTTCCATCGAAAGGGAAGTATGACGGAATTTTTTCCCCGGTATCCGGAATGGCGTGCGAGTGGTACGTATGCATCTACGTAAGGCAATTCCATCTTACATCATTTGTGGTCAAGGTGGGACACAACCGTGTAAAACGCTGATTACCTATGAAAATCAGCTGGTTAGATGCCAGTTTTGTGAACAACCTGCACACTACGGTAAACCTTGCACCGAAACTGCGAAAAGGACATCTTCAACCAAAGACAAGGTCAACCGTTCAACAATGGAAACTAGTGAGCGCAGTACTTCTGTTTCACCGTCAAACCAACCAGCAACTGCAATCAATGTACAACAAGGCGCATCTACAGCAACTAGCAACGAGCTCAAGACTGCGAACATCAAGGAAAACGAAAAGAAGACGGAAATCAACAACAAAACCACCGATGCGGCAATGGATGACGGATGAGTCACGAACAAAGTGCCCCTCAACCCTCGCAGGAGGGAAATGGAAGTTCCTCTCCTACTAGCAAAAGAGTGACAACGAGATCCACTTCAAAAAATGTATTATTTAAAAAATCGGCTAATTCGGCCACGTAAAGCTTGTACGCGAATAGGCCTGAATAAAAATACATTTTAAATTCAAAAAAAATTGAAAAAGTCATGTTGGTTCTTACCCAATGAAAGCTTATTTTATTCAAGATTGAAAAAAAAATCTTGACAGAATCTTCTAGAGATATTTTTGAAAATATAAGTAATATGCGACAAGCATCATTACACCACTAGTTGGGGCTATGAAAACCAGGGATAAAAAACGTTGAAGCTAGGTTCGAAACTGGCTTCAAACAAACGGTTTGCCAGCAAATGGTATGGAAACTGGATTAGGTTTAGCATCAAGCGAAAACGACCAAAAAAATCTCTTAACCAAGCAAGTCGATTCATGATTAAATTGTATACCAAACTGAACAAGTTTGGCACACGGTGTTAATTGAAATAATAATGACGATAGCACTTTATGGGGAGAGAATATCATATTTTTTTCTTGGAGATCGATTTTTTGATCCTCAAAAGAACCGATTTTAGTTTTGGATTTCAATCATGCTAAACAAGTTCTAGTGCTTAATGTTTTCTTAAATGGAAATCTTTTGCTACTGAATGTTATACAATCGATGGTTAGTAGTGTCTAACTCGATAGCAGTGTCAAAATTGAGCGTGAAAAAGAATCAACTCCCGGCTGGCTACGCCCCCAACAATCGTCAGCTGCTTCTTCATCTTCACTGAACCGGAACACACAATGCAGTGTCACCCGTTGATTGCATGTGCCAGATTGCACTCTATTTTCTACTTCTACTGTTCGATCCGACAGATCATTAACACGTGACAGAAGGGGAATGTTTTTGTTTGTAAATGAGCTTGCTCCCAGTAAGAAGTAATCTCCATATTCGGAATGTTTGCCTCGATGACGACGAAGCTCGACGAAGCTGGGAAAACTGGGAGGACCATTTTCCCGTAGTTCCCGTCTCTGCCTCGTATGTCACATGAGTATTCAAACAAGTCCATTGAACCGGATTCCGGCGTGTCACGCACCCAAACAGGAATGTTAATTCCGAATGTCTACACTTTACAAGCAACGCTTGCCTGCTGAAAAACTTCCCACTAATTGCTTGACTTCAATTACTGGGCGATGAAAGACGCGGGCGCTATGCTGCGTAATCTTATCGGAGCACGGCCCGGGGAAAATGGACCCATTTACCAACTCCGGTAGGCTTGTGCCTCGAGGGTCCGGGGTTTTCATTGCCTTCTTGCTTGCGTTCGATGGTGGTTGAAATTGAAACTGAAAACATGTACCGTATGTATTTATTCTAAAAATACCGACAGACGATTGTCAACATGATGCATGGCGTGTGGTTCGACACGATCACGAGGGGCTGTGCGGGGTAATGCGGAGCGCGACAGTAGTGCGACAGCCGGAATTCAATATCGAACCGAACCGGGTTGCGGTTTTGATATGTGTTGTGATGTTGGCTTCGGTGTCGCAGTCGTCCGCCATTGAGCTGTTTGAGTGAACAAAACAGAAGACGAAGAGGCCGGGACTAGCGAAGTGTCGAAGACTGGGTGGCGGCAGAGGCAGGGGGAAGTTATTTCTTTATCTGTCGGTTTCCAATTCAACGGTTTAACTGCGTGTTTAATTGTGAGATTTTATTTCAACGACAACATGCTCCGGACAGAGACTGGAATTTTATGAGTTTTAATGGGCAATTTTCGAAACTAATGTCACATTTGCTAACAACGTGAGTAATGTGTGACTTTATTTTTTTAGTGTTGCTTGGTTGTCAGTAGCGACTATTAAATCTACAACAGTTTCGTCCGAGAAGATCATATTTTGCTATATGAATTGGTCTAGTTTGAAGATCAAAGGGCTATCATTTCTTATTCTGGATAAATAATTCGTAAATACAGATTTTGTGGTATAAGTGACGTAACCGACAAAAGGCACTTTTTTACCGGTAAGTTTTATCGGAAACGACTGACCAAAATTCAACAAGCTTACGCTTGTTTGAAAGCTACTTCTAGGCCATTGCTCAAGTTCAACGATCTCAAGGCTATCTTTTTTTGTTGCGGATATATAACGGTATAAGTGACGTAAACGGCAAAATTAACTTATTTGGTACCTCTTAATTTTCTCAGAAATGGCTTAACCGATTTCAACTAACTAAGGCTCGACTGGAAGCTACTGTTGGGTCATCGTTCAAGTTCGAAGTAAGGCCATCGTCCAACTACCATGCGCGCGAGTGGTTCCTTCGAAAAGCTTTTATCTATTTGCAGGACAAAAGTGGTTGAAAAATTCGGAGTATTTTCCGAGTCTTATCAAAAATAGCACTGAAAAAATGAGCTTTTTTTGTGATCTTTCACAATTATCTAGAAAAATAATTCGATGGTATGAAATTGTTTTTTCGAAAAAAAAACCTTATGATGGCTACAAAGATTACATTCGGACACATTTTTGGAAACCCTTTTCACGCTTTTCATGGAAAATCAACGAATTTATTATAACCGAAATTTTAGAAATTCATGGATTTGCTATGAAAAGCGTGAAAAGGTTTTCCAAAAATGTGTCCGAATGTAACCTTTGTAGCCATCATAAGGTTTATTTGAAAAAAAAAAAAAATTATGTCATCGCATTAAATCTACAACAGTTTCGTCCGAGAAGATCATATTTTGCTATATGAATTGGTCTAGTTTGAAGATCAAAGGGCTATCATTTCTTATTCTGGATAAATAATTCGTAAATACAGATTTTGTGGTATAAGTGACGTAACCGACAAAAGGCACTTTTTTACCGGTAAGTTTTATCGGAAACGACTGACCAAAATTCAACAAGCTTACGCTTGTTTGAAAGCTACTTCTAGGCCATTGCTCAAGTTCAACGATCTCAAGGCTATCTTTTTTTGTTGCGGATATATAACGGTATAAGTGACGTAAACGGCAAAATTAACTTATTTGGTACCTCTTAATTTTCTCAGAAATGGCTTAACCGATTTCAACTAACTAAGGCTCGACTGGAAGCTACTGTTGGGTCATCGTTCAAGTTCGAAGTAAGGCCATCGTCCAACTACCATGCGCGCGAGTGGTTCCTTCGAAAAGCTTTTATCTATTTGCAGGACAAAAGTGGTTGAAAAATTCGGAGTATTTTCCGAGTCTTATCAAAAATAGCACTGAAAAAATGAGCTTTTTTTGTGATCTTTCACAATTATCTAGAAAAATAATTCGATGGTATGAAATTGTTTTTTCGAAAAAAAAACCTTATGATGGCTACAAAGATTACATTCGGACACATTTTTGGAAACCCTTTTCACGCTTTTCATGGAAAATCAACGAATTTATTATAACCGAAATTTTAGAAATTCATGGATTTGCTATGAAAAGCGTGAAAAGGTTTTCCAAAAATGTGTCCGAATGTAACCTTTGTAGCCATCATAAGGTTTATTTGAAAAAAAAAAAAAATTATGTCATCGCATTATTTTTCCAGATAATTGTGAAAGATCACAATAAAAGCTAATTTTTTCAGTGCTATTTTTGATAAGACTCGGAAAATACTCCGAATTTTTCAACCATTTTTGCCCTGCAGATAGATAAAAGCTTTTCAAAGGTCTGTATGTTTTTGGTTTTTCTATCGAAAATTTCCAAAACAACCCGCGCGCATGGTAAAGACTGTCCCAGAAAGTATGGACGCAACCAAAAACCGTTGCCATTTCGCAATGGTTCAGGATCTCTAAATTTTCGTGGCGGCCTCCTGCTGTTTACACTCTTCTCTAACCACTTGTGCAGTTGTTTATTCGTTTTCATTAGTTTGTTTCGAAATGCCCTGGACTTTCAGCAGAACAACGTCGAAAAATTGTGTACAAATGGTGCACAGAACGCGGACTGTCACTGAGAAAGATAGCAAAAACTGGAAGGAGTAAGTGAAAAAGCCGTGCAAAATGCAATCAGAAAGTTCGGTGAAGATAAAAAACCTTTGAGGATAAACCGAAAACGGGCCAAAAAAAGGACCTGCTAACCCTCAGTTGGATAAACGAATACTGAAGGCGTTCGAGCAAAAGAAGGAGGTTTCGGTTCGGGATGTGACTAAAAAAAGGGGGACTTCGAAGTCAAATGTTCTTCGTGCTAAAGAACGTTTGAATCTTCGAACCTATAAAAAGCAGAAACATTCAAAACGTAGTCCGAAACAAGAAGCATCGATCAGGCCGAGGGTTCGAAAGCTGTACAATACGATTCTTGCTGGAAATTTGAACTGCATAATCATGGACGACGAAATCTACGTGAAACTCGATTACAAATCCTTGCCGGGACCACAATATTATACGGTGCAAGATGGGCAACCAGTCCGAAACATCGATTGAAGTCGAAAAATTTGGTAAGAAAGCTATGGTCTGGCAAGCAATTTGTAGCTGCGGTAAGATTTCGAAACCCTTCATCACCACTGCTTCAATGAACAGCGAAATATACATCAAGGAATGTTTACAAAAACGACTTCTACCCATGATTCGAAGCCACAAGGATCTTGTTGTATTTTGGCCAGATCTTGCTTCTTGCCACTACTCGAAATCAACGGTAGAATGGTATACTACCAAAAGTGTCACTTTCGTCCCAAAATACATGAATCCACCATATTGCCCACAACTTCGACCAATTGAGGAATTTTGGGCATTAACGAAGACACATCTTAGGAAGCATGTCTCGGCAGCCGAAATCATTCAACAGTTCGAAAAAGATTGGAAAAAAGTGTCAAAACTTGTCGCCAAGAAGTCTGTACGGAATTTAATGAGAAACGTTCGCAAGAAGGTGCGCCAGCTAATCCACAATGGCTAAGTAGCAAATGTTGAGAATAATATTCTGTTGTTGTAGTCTAATATTATCAGGATATCGAATAAAATTTGAATGTCTAACACTTGTGAATTATTTACAGTGAAATCAAAGTGCGTCCATATTTTCGGGGACAGTCTTTACTTGGACGATGGCCTTAAATAGCTATCAATATATAATGGTATAAGTGACGTAAACGACAAAACGCTAAATTTTTTGCTCTTTTTTTCCCCGGTTTTATTTTATCCATCGTCCAAATTTTCGATGGAAAATTTGAAAAATTTGCCAGAACCAAACACATACAGACCTTTGGAAGACGTTTATCTATCTGTAGGGCAAAACTGGCTGAAAAATTCTTAGGATTTTCCAAGTGTTATCGAAAATAGCTCTGGAAAATGAGTGTTTTTGTAATCTTTCACAATTATTTGGAAGAATAATGCGATGAAAAAAATTATTATTTCGAATAAACCTTTTCCTGGCTGCAAGAATTACATTCAGACACATGTTTGGAAAAGCTTTTTATGCTTTTCCTGGAAAATCAACGAATTTCATATACTGATTTCGTTATATTTTGACGATTTGGAACTACTAAATAAAATACATATCATTTTACAACGATGGTTATTCAATTTATAAACAGAAAATGTTAATTTTGTAAAGTTTTCTAGGTTTTCCACAGAATGAAATCAATTTTGCAATAAACTGAAGAAAATCCGCTTCGGTTTGAATGTGTGCAATAATTGTGAAAGATCACAAAAAACACTCATTTTTAGAGCTATTTTTGAAAACACTCGGAAAATCCTCCGAATTTTTTAGTCATGTTTTCCCTGCAGATAGATAAAAGTTTTTCCAAGGTCTGTATGTTTCAGGTTTTGGCAAATAGTTTCAAATTTCCATCGAAAATTTCCAAAAGCCACTCGCGCGCACGGTGCTTGGACGATGGCCTTAACAAAAGCTCAGGAAACATGTTAGGAAGCTACTATTGGTTCATTAAACAGGTATGAAGTTCAGATGGCTGTCACTTACGGTTCCGGTGTTATGATGGCATAAGTGACTTAAACGACAAAACTCATGAAACCATTTAAAATAATTTTAGATTCTTTCGACACTTAAATCAGATCAAATCAGATCGACTGTGAAGTCTGTTGAAACAGAAAGGCCACATTCCACAAAAGGAATGTAATGCCAAGAATTTGCTTTGGATGCATCTGTTTTAAGGAATGTTGCCGAATAAGTGACGTAAGCGCCGAACCATGTGGTTTTGTGAACTACCCGAATCAATTTGAATGAATTTGAATCAAAACTAAATTCAAATTCGTGTCAGAAATTATCCTAATATAAGGGCAAAAACATGTTTCAATGAGACTAAGCCAATGACAAGAGAAAGGCATTAACACACCACTAATTGGATCAAGAATTATTTTTATCTTTTCCGCTCAATCCGTTTGGAAATGGCTAAACCGATTTTAACAAAATTAAGACCGTTTGAAAGTCACTATGGAGTCCAAGCTGATCTATAACATGGTTGTCACTTCTGACTCTAGTAATATGATGGTATAAGTGACGTAACCGACTATCCGTACTTTTTCCATCAGCCTAATTTTCTTGAAGATGACTTAACGAATTTCATTCAACTTAGACATATTTAAAAGCTGCAATGTATCAAATTTGGAAGGATTACGGCGAACATCTCCGACTAGGGAGATGTAGTCTCATAAGTGACGTAACCGACAAATCACGGTGTTTTTCAAAGCGCCAAAATTTCGCTAAGATTCTTAAGTCGATTTCGAAAGTCTTACATGCGATTGAAAGCTACTCAGCGTTTTTTTTACACGAGAGATACGTACAACGCAAAACAAATCGCGTAGGTTCAGAAATCCGCGCAACTTCGGAGATCCGCATAAAAACACCACGTTATCTCAGAAATCCGCGAAAAAAACCGCGAAATTTTGTTTTTATACCGAATGTCTTAGAAATGCATAAATTTGGTGTAATCTCAACAAAATTTTGATTTGAAAATAAAAACGGCTTTGGGTCTTAAACAAAATTTGACATTTCAGAAATCCAGTTTTTTTAAATGTCAAATGTCTTAGAAATGCAAGACTCAAAATCGAAAATTTTCCAAGTGTCAGCAAGTCGACTTAACGCCAGATATCGACATTTCATGCATTTCTAAGACAAAACAAGAAATCGGGGAAATTCTCGTAAAAAATCCGCGCAACTTCGGAAATCCACATAAAAAACCCGCGTAAGTAAAACTGCATAAAAAACCGCGTGAAAAAAGACCTCAGTGTATTATTGATTTGTTTGATAAGCTCAGAATACTAATGGCCGGGGGTTTTACTGAGACTGGCCAGAGAAGAGTATTATCGAACCGCTAGATGTATCAAAACGAATTTTTAGCATTTTTTTTTAAGTCGAAAAATGTCAAATCCTAAGAAAAAGTGTTGTACTAGTGATAACATCATAAAATCAGTCAACGTGTCAAACGAAAATACTGTAAATGCGAATACTACACCGAGAAAAAAATGCTTTTCAAAATGAAGGTGAACTTTAGTCGAAAAAAAGGGCGAAAAATTTTAACCGCGTATCGTCGCACAAAGCACACAGGAATATTTTCAGTGATTGAGCGCAGTGGGATTGCAACACGTTTTTTTTATTGATTCGTGAGGGGTTTTTTGAACATTTCACACTCGAAATATATCTTAATTCAAAAATCATTATTGATTACTATTACACTAGAACTATGAACCATGACTATAAAAAATTGACTAACATGAGCCAATATTTTAATTTCTGATTCTAATGTCGTTAAGCGGTAGTGCTCAAATGTTTAAGCATCTAAAAAAAATTTCTTTGCAAAATTTGAGCAAATGGGGAGCCGAACGGTGGTCAAAGTTTGAAAATTTTCGATCTTGAAAAATCAGTACATAAAATTTCCAAAATCGAATTTTTTTTTCGATACCAAAAGTCGTAGAATGAAATGTCGAGATTTAGTGTCATCTCGACAAAAAAAAAATCTGAAAAAATCAACTTTCTGGGACTTGAAACTTGAGATTTCTTAAATGTAAACAATTTTTTTCTGATGCCGAATGCCACAGAATTATTTGATACGTCGAGATCTTGTGTCATCTTGAATTAGCATTTTTTTTCAACAAAATCGACTCTGAGAATTATAAGATTAGTTTCGTCCAGATAGTAGATTTCCAGAATGAATGGGGTGCATTGAAATTGAAACTTGATATAAACAAATGGTTCTTTGGCTTCTTTGCTGGTTATATTGAGAGAGTTCTCTCTTCATGAGAGCTCAATACCACTCGATGGGTCGCCACTCCAGAAAGTTAGGAGGATTCACCTCTTACGGACTTACATGGACTCCATTCGCTTTATACCATTCCAAAACATCATTGGCGTAGTGGCAAGATGCTAAATCAAGCCGGAATAGCGAGGGAGTGCCACGGCTGAATAGGAATGGTAACAATCGCTTATTTAAGCATTCTTCGCGGTATATATCCTTGTTTATCGTTCCGGTAGTGATGAACCTTTGGTTTGCTCTACCACAGCAACATATTGCTTGCCAAACCAAATTTATTTCCGGGAAGATTGGCCTTTTTTCTTCTTCCTTAAGTGGTCCTCTGCGCCGTTCTGTTTCATGACAGTATGAGAAGACATTCCGGGAAGCTTTTTAAAGAACTTTGCAAATATTCCTGATACAACTTGCAAGCCCGGATTTCAGCCGTCAGATTCTGTTTATCACAGATGATCGCCTTGATACACAGATGATACTTCAGACCATACCGGTGGTTGGAAGTATGTATGAAAGTTGGAGACATTTTCATTTTTCTAGCCACAGCACGTTCCGAAAAATCCGGTCTCTTCTGCAAGATTTATTTCACCTCTATGTCCTTCTCTGATGGTTTCTAAGAATCGTTTTTGTTCCGCTCCCAGCCTTACTGGCCGTTGTCAAACGAGCATCGAAAGATTAAAGAACGTTATGGCCAGTGCTTGCAGGAAAACCAAGCTATTCAAAAAGTTTTTTTACTCACATAACCAGATTTTCATTGCAACCGCACACAATTGCTACTCCCACTTTCTCTTCTTTTGATACCAACTTCGATTTGAAAGCTTGTAGTGTCGGATGATGAAGTATTTCCAGAATATACGTATTTTGGGGTGTCCAAATTTTATCGGCATCAACTGAGAATTGATTGTCCATAGTCTTTGGACTATTTTAATAAACGTGTTTCTACCGGCTACCAAACAGCCTTGTCTTCGTCTACACTTGTAACATAGCTTCATTCGCAGACTGATTCGATGAAATTTATGCGGTAAAAATCAGGTGAAAAACATGTCAAAATAATGTCAGCCCATATCTGTCAGCTGCTGCTTTTTGACAGCTGCCCGCAATTCTTCTGCCGGGCTCCGACTGTTGACTGTCAGAATCTGTTCCGAACGTGCGAGCAGTACAATTATTGTTATTTGTACATGCAAACTGAAGTGGAAAGTGCTGCCTTCGTCAAGTTTGAAGAATAAATAAAAAGTAGATAAGGAGCAGCAAGAATATCATTTCTTAGAAATCTGCGAACACGAATTCGCTGCGGCTCACGGGTTTGCTTATCAAATCATTCGCCCTAGATAACAATTTGATACAGCAATGGCTCTAAGGCAGCGTTCCAAGAAAGAATGATAGAAAAAAAGGAAGTGATTACGATCCAAGTAAATGTAAACGGAAAACTGACTACAGCCTATTTTCAGCCTAAGTTTGCCGTTATTGGACTGATAATCGACAAGTAAAATACGCAGAAACATCATTTCATTACGTTAATATTAATGCAGAAATACGAGCACATTGGACTCGGTGTTGTGTGCTTACTTTCGGAGGGAAATGTGGCTTCATTTGATGGAAATTAATTTCATCCCAACTACCAGCGAGGGGAATTTGTTGATTCAATATCCATGCCGAATCACAGAGCACAGATGTCCCACTCAAATGTAAGACACGTTGGTAGGAAATAATGAAAAATCGTTGTAAAAAACACAGCTAAAAGCTTCACAGCATGAGATCCAATATTGATCTAGAAATCTACAAATTACCTTTTCAAATAATGCGTATAGCATATCTAGTTCAAAACATACAACTTTTTTTGTTCAGGCACACTCTCGGTCGACACCGTCATGCATTTGCTGTTTTCCACAAAACTTTAATAACATTTACTGCATAATGAATATCGAACCACGTTAGAGTAATGTCAATTTCGGAAGCACCTTTGCTCAACTCGACATTCTTCAAAAACTCACAATGCAGTATTGTTTGAAGTAACTTTTCATAGTGCTGTATCTGAATGCAGTATCAAAAAAAAAAATTATAACTCTTCAAAGCGAAAAAATGTTTGCCAATCAATTCTAGAATCAAGGTCTGGATTTCAGATCCTGAATCTAGTCCAGGATTCGCGGTTTGAATCCAGTTTAAGATTCCAGATCGAGAATATCAGTTCAGAATTCAAGGCCTGAATCGAGATCCAAACCCAGTATCTCGGTTCTGAATCCAGCTCTCGAATTTAGGTATAAAATTCAGGTCAAGAATTTAAGTTCAAAATTGCGACCTAGATCCAGAGTTCAAGCTCAAAATTCTGGACCAGATTCAAGTCCAGAGTCCAGAACTCATGTCCATTATCCTGATCAAGAATTATATCCTGAACCCTGGTTCAGTATGCAGGTTCAGAATCGATGTTCAAAATCCAATGATAAAATTCAATTTCAGAATCCAGTTCCAGAAATTCAGATCCCAGGACCACATTTCGGGTTCAGACTTCAGGTTTCGAACCCAGGTTCATAATCCACGTGCAGAACCCAGGTACGGGGTACCGGTCTAGGAAACGGTTTTTTGTGCCAGGCTAATGTCCAGAACATAGGCTTGGAATCCAGCTCCAGAGTCCTGTTCAAGAATTCAGGATCAGAATCCACATTCGGTATCCAGGTTCAGAACGTTGGTCAAGAATTCATATTCAAAATTCTGGTTCTGACCCAAAATCCAAGACCAGAATTCTGAATTCAGGATCCAGATCCAGAATTCAAAAATTAGCTTAAGAA
Source organism: Malaya genurostris (assembly GCF_030247185.1). Taxonomy (NCBI): domain Eukaryota; kingdom Metazoa; phylum Arthropoda; class Insecta; order Diptera; family Culicidae; genus Malaya; species Malaya genurostris. The sequence continues at coordinate 34,151,028 of NC_080570.1, read as the reverse complement.
TTTAACTCAGCATTCAGCGCCAGATTCAGATTCCAGACTTAGAATCTCGGTTCAGAATACATGTTCAGAATCTACGTGCAGAATCCAGGCAGAGCATTCCGATCTAGAAACAGTTCCAGAATACAGGTTCAAGTCCAAAATCTAATCCAACTCCAGAACTCCGGTCTTGAATCCAGGTTCAGCACCCTGATTAAGAATTCTGAATCAATCAGGTCAATTCAGATCAAGAAAACAAGTTCAAAATTCCAGTTCTGAGTTCAAGTTCAGAATTCAGATCCGGAATCTACACTTGAAATCCTGGTTCAGAATCCAGCTCCAGAACTCAAATTCAAAAATGGGGTTCTGATTTCAGATTTAACTCCGAATTCAGCACCACATTCAGATTTTAGGCTTAACATTCAGGTTCAAAATTCAGGTTCAGAATCTCCATGCAGAATCCAGGTGCTGATCCAGAAAAAAATTCTAGAATCCAGGTTCAAGTCCAGAGGTTAGATTTAGAATCCAGCTCCAGAATCTTGGTCTCGAATCCAGGTCCAGCATCCTAGTCAAAAATTAAGTTTCAGAATCCAAATTCAGAATCCAGATTCAGAGCTCAGAACAAGAATCCAAGTTCAAAATTCCGATTTCGATCCATAAATCAAGTTCAGCATTCAAGTCTAGAGAGCAGATCTAGAATCCAACTCCTGACATCGAGTTCAGAATCTTGGACCAGATCCAGAATCCAGATTCAGTACTCAGAGTCAGAATCGATGTTCATAATTCTGGTTTAGAATCTAAACATGGGATCCTGGTTCAGAATCCAGTTCCAGGAAACAAATCAGATTCCGGGTTTAGATTTCAGGCTCCAGGAGTCCAGGTACAGCATTCCGATTTAAACAGTTTCAGAATCCAGGTTCAAATTCGAAATATAGGTTCAGAATCCAGCTCCAGAATCCTGATCTCGAATCCAGGTCTAGCAAGTTTGAAATTCCTATTTTGACCCAGAACTCAGATTTAGAATACAGATCTACGATCCAGGTCCAGACTTCGAGAGTAGAATTCAGGTTCAGAATCCTGGACCAGATCCAGAACCCAGATTCTGAATCCGGATTCAGAATAGATGTTCTGAATCCAGAGTTAAAATTCAAGTCCAGAATCCAGGTTTAGAATCTATGCTTGAAATCCTGGTTCAGAATCCAGCTCCAGAGTTCAAATCCAATATTCAAGTCCGGATTCCAATATTTAACTTAGAATTCAGATTTCAGACTCAGAATCTTGGTTCAGAATCCAGATTCTGAATCCAGGTACAGCATTACGATCTAAACACAGTTCCACAATTTAAGTTTGGAATACAGCTCCAGAATCCTGGTTAAGAGTTCAGGTCCAAAATTAGGATTCTGATTCCAGGCTCTGTTCAGAAAGTTCAGAATCTTGGACCAGATTCAGAATCAATGTTCTGAATCCAGAGTGTAAATTTAAGTCCGGAATCTAGACTGAAAATCCTGGTTCAGAATCCAGCTCCAGAGTTCAAATCCAGAATTCGGATCCGAATTCCAGATCCGGAAGCTAGTCCAGACTTTAGGACCAGATTCCAGGCTCCGAATACAGATCCAGAATCCACGTGCAGAATCCAGGTACATCATTCCGGTCTAGAAAACAGTTTCTTTAGCCAGGTTAAAATCCAGAAGCTAGGTTTGGAATCCAGCTGATGAAAACAGATACAAGATCCAGGTTCGGAATTCCCCAAGGGGTCTATATCGACCACTTTGGGAACCCCTGGTTTAGACTCAGCATCCAAGTCCAGAATGTAACTCCAGAATTCAAATTTCATATTAAGGTCCGGATTTCAGATCTAGAATTTAACTCAGAAATCAGGACCAAATTCAGATTCTGGGCTCAGAATTTAGGTCCAAAATCCTCGTCCAGAATCCTGGTAAAACATTCCGATTTAAAGACTGTTTCAGGATTCAGGTTTAAGTCCAGAATCTAGGTCTACGCTTAAAATTCAGGCCCAGATATCCGGGTTAGAAATGCAGGTCATGAATTCAAGTTCAAAATTTCGTTTTGGACCCAGAATCCAAGTATGAATCCAAGCACAAAATCCAAGTCCAGAATCCAGATTCAGATCCAAAATTCAAGTGCAGAATTTAGTTCGAGATTATTGGTCTAATGTTCAAGTTCAGAATCCAGATTCAAAATCCAGGTCAAGAATTCAAGTTCAAAATTCAAGTTTAAGTTCAGAATTCAGGTCTAGAGTGCAGATCCAGGAACCATGTCCAGACTTCAAGTTCACAATTCAAATTGAGAATCATGGACCAGATCAAGAATCCAGATTCAGTAGTCGATGTTCAGAACACGGGGTTAGAATTCAAGTGCAGAAACCTGGTTCAGAACCTGGACATGAAATCCTGGTTTAGAAACCAGCTCTAGAATTCAAATCCAGAATGCAGGTCCAGATTTCAGAGGTACAATCTAGTTCAACACTCGGGATCAGAACCTAGGTTCAGATTCCAGGTTCAGAAACCAGTTCAAGAAGCCAAGTTCAAGTTCAGAATTTAGCTCCAGAAAGCAGGTACAGAATTCAGGTACAGTTTCCAGGTCATTGATTCAGAATCCACGTTCAGAATTCAGGTCCTGAGTCCAGAATCCAGGTCAAGATTTCATGTCACACTCCTAATTCAGACTTCAAGTCCAGAATTTAGATTGAGAATCCTGGACCAAATCAAGAATCCAGATTCAGTAGTCGATGTTCAAAATTCAGGGTTAGAATTCAAGTGCAGAATCCAGGTTCAGAATCTGGACATGAAATCCTGGTTTAGAAACCAACTCTAGAATTCAAATCCAGAATGCAGGTCCGGATTTCAGAGGTTAAATCTAGTTCAAAACTCGGGATCGGAACCTAGGTTCAGATTCCAGGTTCAGAAACCAGTTCAAGAAGCCAAGTTCAAGTTCAGAATCTAAGTTTAGAATCCATTTCCCGAAACCAGGTACAGAATTCAGGTTCGGAATTTAGATTCAAAGTTCAAGATTAGAATCCAAGTTCAGTCTTTAGTTTTAGATTCCAGGTCCAGAATACTTGTCCAGTTTCCCGGTCCTTGATTTAGGTTCAGATTCTAGGTCTAGGCTCCGAATTCAAGTACAGAACACAGATCCAGACTAAGATTTCAGGGCCACTATTGAACTTTAGAACTCAAATCCAGTTTCAGGGTTCACGATCAGAGTCCTGGTTCAGAACCAATGTCCAGAATACAATTTCGGAATTCAAATCCAGATTCTAGGTCCAGAAGTTAGATCTAGAGTTCATGTTCAAAATTTTGGTTCAGAATCTAATTTTAGAATACAGATCCAAGTGAAGAATCCAGTTGATTGTTCATCTAATCAAGCGTTTTTCGAAATTTTTTGTACGCATTTTCACAGTACTCGTCATGATTTTACTTACTGTTCAAACAATCCAAACAATTTATTATTTTTTAGTTGGCTTAACGCAAAGTCGCCATAACTAAGTTCAGTTTTTGCAATGACTGAGTGGAAACATATATTGGAGAAGCCAACTGAATGAAAAACTTACAGAAAAGATGATTTTTTTTAAAAAAGCTACGCTCAGAGACAGGACTCGAACCTGCGTTCTTATGCTTTCCGTGCATACGCGCTACCATTTCGCCACCTTGAACCTTGTGAAAGACACAGCTCTAAAACACGGCTAGGCATGATAGAACGTACATCGAACATGGTTAATAGGATCTGTCGCTGACGATATCCAGCCAGCGACTGGCCCCAGAAGAGAAGGTGACAAGCGATTATAAATGCACTATTCTACTCAGTGCTTGAGCGGAAAATGGATATAGAGCGAGAAGACTAGTGTTTGATGAACAGAGAAGATGTTTGGATGTATGGTACCAGCCGGGAGACGGCCAGGATGTAGAGCATGTTCTATGTACACTTTATCATGCCTCTAGCCGTGTTTCAGAGCTGTGTCTATCACAAGGCTTAGGGTGGCGAAATTGTTCGAGTCCTTTCTTTGAGCCTATCTTTTTTTTCAAAAAATCATCTTTTCTGTAAGTTTTTCATTCATTTGGCTTCTCCAATATATGTTTCCACTCAGTCATGGCAAAAACTGCATCCAAACAATTATTTACCTGTAAAATGTTTGTTTTGTACGATGTGCAACAAGTTTGTTGCTTTTGAGTACGTTTTCTGTAACAACTATGCAACTTATCGAACATTATGCGAAGGTCGATATGTTTCAAAGCTTGTTAAATGGAAACTTCTCGAATGAAAAAAAAAGCGATTCGAAACATAAATCTATTCAGGTTTTTGGATATGTTTCACAAACAGTAACATGAACTGGTATAAAATTAAATATTGAATTCTACGTTCGTTACAAACACGTGTGAGCTAACTTTTCTGAATCTAAAAGACGAGAACCATCAGTTAGAGTGAGATCTGCTGTTTCTGTTCGATAGATTGACTTCAATACGATAGTTATTCGGAAACGATTGCTACTTGAAAAGATAAAACAATTGGCGTAATGATTCTCAACTTTAATCAAATTTAGCCGTCCGTTCTCTGTGAAGAATTAATATATTCTATTTCAATACGCTCCGTGCGAGCTTTTCATGAAAACCGTATTTCCAGTCGTTTTTTTTATTTTCTTCAGCTTGTTTTATTATGCGTTCGAGTGCATGTGTGTGTGTGTGTGTGTGTGTGTGAACGGGTAAGTATTTTTTTTATATGATGAAGTAATTCAAGCAAAATAAAAAGCTTCAATCGAATGGACGCTCGTAGGGAAAATGTAATTTTATTCATTTCAACTGATTTCCCCATTTTCTTTGATCTACAAAAGAGAGCTAATTAGTGCTATCGGATTCTTTTTTTTTTGTTCTATCATTAAGTTCTGTTTACGATATTACTTTTTGTGTTCAGGTTAATTTACTGCTAATCAGTCATGCTTTCTGCTGCTTGTTTTGCTTTGCACGGAAATAGGCGATTTGGAAAAATCTTAATTTTTCTTTGTTGGTTTGTTAGGTAATGTAATCAGCAGATCATAGGGAATTATTCTGGAAGATCTGTATTTAGTTATGATCAAATTATTTTGTATTCCACTTCATACCTAACGTAAGAATTCCTAAACCACAATTTTCAATCGAATATCTTGAACACAAACGAAAAAGTACTGCCGCTCTCGACATGACATTTAGCACAGATCCATTTTTCCGAGTACCAACTTTCCGTTCGTCCACCGAAGACCAACGTCAGTGAACCGGAGATGATAAGCCGGATAATTAGCATCACTAATTGGCACCACAAAGCAATCAACAAACAGTTGATGAAACATCAAAATTTTGACGTCCATTAGTCCGCCTGCCTTCGGGGATGGAACGATGGCAATCAAAGAACAGAATTGATCGAAATAGGCGGCCCCCCTTCTCTTTTCTCCCTAGTTTCACCAAACAAAAAAATAATACCAATTTTAGGCTCAACTATAACAGTAATTCAACTTCCGACGAGTGCGACGCCCTAGTCGCCGTGAATGAACAATGGAAAAGGAAGAAAAAAAAGCCCCGGATGTAAACAATCCTGACACTGTCAAATTCAATGATGTTTTTGCTCACACAAACTTCCCGTCTAATCTTGTTTTTGCCCGGCCTGAGTGGGAATTTTGGCAGTCCCTTCAGCCGCCGTTTGGCAAACCGAGCGCGGGACGAGATTCGAATAGACAGATCCGTCCCCAGCCCCCTTTTGCCAATTTCTTTCTCGGAAACCCACTCCCAAACCATGTCCTTCCGGTTTTCTATTAAACGATATGCCTGTGCTGTCAAATTGGGCCCGAAAACTGTGTTTTCATCAAATAAAATGTTTTATTTTTTTTTTCATTTCAATGTATCGAAGCAAACATGTGCATATGTGAGTGTGTTTGTGCGTGAGGGTTCCCGGGTATTTGCGCCGTAATGGAAGTTGACACGAGCCAAGAGATCCGTACGAACGATAAACGAACAATTTGACGCTCCTCGAAACCTCCTTCCACGGACACGGACGCAAATTCGATTTGCCAAAGACAAGAACAGTTCCCTTTCGCCGTCACCCTTCGCCATCTTCGCCCCTTTTGATTGCATTACGTAATCGTAAGACTTTTGGGAAACGGCGTAAACATTATGCAAATGATGTTGTTTCGCGATTTCGAACGACCCCTTGCTAGCGGTGGTGGTGGTGGTGGTTTTAATTCCGATGGACCTGACTTTCGTTCCATTTCCATTGCTCGTGCTTGCGTTCGCGTTCCCACAGGCTCGACCTTGATTCTGATGGATCACTTATCCGGCACTTGTAGGAGGGAGCTGCGCGAGGGTGGGAACGGTTATTACCTTAGAGCCACGAATTTGAGCGGTTATTACTTTTGCCTGCCAGGATTGTTTTTTTTTTGTTGTTGTTGTTGCTCTGAAGTAGGCTATTTATGACACGAGTCCGAAGTCCAAATTGATGTCCTGCCTAGGGAGGAAAAAAGGAGGTTGCTAAGCTTTCAGTTTTTCATGATTTTTTTTTGTGTCGCGCCAACTGCGATTTTGAAAGCCAGGTAAAATGTCGATAATCGGTTGGCGTTTCGAAACTGCTCATAATTACCCAGTGATTCACTTTTACGAGAATGAAATTGTGGTGCTGCTGCTCTACTCGGAGTCCTTTCGCCGGTTTATTTCCGTGCAGGAAACCCGTAATGGAGCCGCAATAGTTGCTTGGTTTCGTGGAAATTTCACATTCACCGAGCACGTGTTTCAGTGCTGACGGGTTTTCCTTTGAACATGGCGACAAGACAATCCTCCCTGTGACGCAAGTACAAGTAGTTTTACACATGTGATATCTCAGAATTGCGTGCCGAGATCCTATTAGAAGCAATGTTTTAATCTCTTACTTGTGACGATTTACTTTCGGTATTCGTGTATTCTTCAAGCGGATTTGCTAAGGGCTGCGTTCACTGAGCCCTTTGAAATTGCCCCGCTTGCTTCCGTCAATTTCAAAATTGTATCTTGCTTTACGGCTGACAACAAAACACCGAGAAAAAAAATCATATATCACTGCCATAAGTCACACATACGCGTACATGAAACAGTGTTGTTATCAGTGAGAAACAAATCATATTTAGAGTGCAAAATATCAACGTCGGTGTAATGCGAGTCAATCCACCGGTAGACGGCTGACAGAAGCATTGCTCATAATTATTTTTTTTTTCACCGGCAAACCACTCTAAACGTGATGTTCCGTCATTAGTCAGTTGAAATGGAGCAGCTAGAAAAAAAAACACGAACAAATGACAACACCTATAGAACACTTTACACTGAAACAACGAACAACCGAAATAATTCAATATCATCTAATTTTTTTCCGTATAGCACCTAAGAACAAAGCAATTAAAAGAAAGTTCAGAAACTAGCCGCACAATTTTACAGCGTTCCGCAAAAATTGGTAGCACTGCCTTCTTTGTGTGTAGATTAGCGACCGCAACAATAGTGCAAACTAGCAAACAAAAGTGTCCTCCACTGAAAAGAGTGCAACGAATATTCAATTTCGTGTAAGTGAGTGTAGCTTCTCGAACAACAAAGCCTGCTGTGATCGAGCGTCCAAAGCGTTGCTAAATGAGAACCCTAGATTAGAGAGATACTGGTTTCACGAGAGTAAATGCCACCGAAAGCAGACCCGCTCGCTCGCAGTGTGTGGAACATATTGCGATGAACTGAAGGGTTCGATCTCATCACACTCTTACTCGCATGCAAAATTAATGTGCAGTTTCAATGTGCTTCCCTCGTGATGCACGCGACAGTCATGTTTGTGTTACGTAATTTTCCAGTCTGCAAAAAAAAACGAAACAAGATGGCTGCAAAATGATGAGTTTCTAACGATTTGTTAAATGATTCGGGTCTCACGAGTAACTCATTGGAAGTTTGTGGACATTAGTACATCTACACTTAAGTTTTCGCAATTAAATTTATCACAACTAAATATTCTGAGAATTTTGAAACTTTGCTTTGACGAGCCGTAATTGGTTTTTGACATGTCTAAACGGCTACTGTTTTGTTTCACGGGAATGATTTTAGAAATGGAAAATAGTGTTTAAAGCAAAATTTCACAAATAATCTTAAAAGGCAACTCAAAATTATGAAACTTCAGTCAGAATAACAAAAATTTGAAAAGGCTCCAGTAAATTTCATAATCTTTTCATCATTTTCTATATTGCTTGTGCGCTGCTGTTTCTTATGTTGGCTGTGTGAAGAAATGCACGCTGGGTTCGGTGGCGTTATATCGTGAACAAAAATTTTATTTAAAAAAATGACATGTTTATGGAAAATGTATTGTTTTTTTGCATGCGAGTATTGTTTTAGTTAAAACACTTTTTTCTTAAAATCGACTTACAAAGAAACCCATTTTTGATTTTGATAAAATTTTGTCCCGAGATTAGTGATTACCTTCATTACCAACCGTTCATTCTTAGCAAGATCGGCACATTCGAAGAAAAAAACGGGTTTCAAACAAAAACTACTTCTTGTTTAAACTGATAAACTAAGCTAAACTAAACTGAAAGTCATTATCACCCAAGATTCTAATAAGTCTCAAATTTTAAGAAAATTCCACTGAATACCCTGTTGCTAGTTGCTCGATATTTGCAATTTGCAAGTATCAGAGAAAGTTTTTGTTAGGAAAACTTTTTTCTCTTAAAAACGCCCATCTTACAATGTACAAAATGGGACAAAATTTCATTTCAGTAAAGTTTTTTTTGTGAAACTTGACTTCAAATTTTTAAGATCGGTTTTTTCAGTGCAAAATTTGATTAGTATTTTTTTCAGTATTTTCATTCGAAAATTACACTTATTTTGAGAACATCACCAGCACAACCATTTTTTGTAGAATTTGTCGTTTTTCTACTCTAATAAATTGCGAAAAATTGAAAATAATAACATCTAATTTTTTTTTCAAAAGATAGGATAGATCAATTTTGCAAAAATAAAGTGAGAAAAGTGGCTGTTTTGTGAAAGAATAAATTTTGCGCGAAATTCGTCTATTCGAATCCTACACTCAAACAAAAAAAAAAACAAAACACCATTTTCGTATCTATTAAACTTTGTTCTAAGGTAGGTTATAATGTTCCCTTCCGAAAGTCCATGTATTGTAGGGCGGGCAGTTTTAGGAAAAAAGTGTTTCCAACTGAAACTTTTTTTGTCCATTACAAATACTTTTTGCAGATATCGGGCAAATATTTTTCTGTGAATTCTCATCGCGAATGGAGATTCATTGAAATTTCGGACGTAATGACTTTCAGTTTAGTTAAAAACAAAAATTTCAGTTAAGTTAAAAATAAAAATAAAAAAACACGGTAAAATTTTATTTTTGTGAATTGATTTTAAATCTGCAAAGTAATTTTTTTTTTCAGTGTAGGACTCGACATGAAAGTTTTTCAGTATTTTTTGAGGAAAATTTGACTGTTTTTGTGAAAATCAGTATTACGCTACTTTTTTGCAGGTTTTGTCATTTTTCGCCAACTATTTGAATAAAAATGATTACACAAGTTTAGCCCCTCTCAAAAGAGAGTCTAGATCAATTTTGGAAAAACAAAGCATGCAATATGACATTTTAAGACTAAGTGTACATGTCCAGAAAGTTTCATTCAAATCTGAAAAAAATTCACCAACTGTGAAACTTGTTCTACACTTTCAAGTTGCCAAAAATGCCACGAGGAGCTTCAAGTTACTAAAGTTTTCAGGAAAATTGTTTTGTACTTTCAAGTTGTCAAAAACTGCACGAGGGTCTTCAAGTTACTAAAGTTTACGTGAAGCTTATTCTATACTTTCAAGTTACCAAAAATACCACGAAGAGCTTCAAGTTACTAAAGTTTTCGTGAAAATTGTTCTGTACTTTCAAGTTGCTGAGAATGACATTTAAAACTTGTATCGTACTTTCAAGTTGCCAAAATTTTCACGGGGAGTTTCAAGTTTATAAAGTTTACGTGAAAATTCTTCTGTACTATAAAGTTGATAAAAGTGTCATTTGAAACTCGTATCGTACCTTCAGGTGTAAAATTTTTTCACGAGGAGCTTCAAATTTCTAAGGTTTACGTTAAACTTGTTCTGTACTTTCAAGTTGCTAAGAATGTCATTTGAAAATTGTATCGCACTTTCAAGTTGCCAAAAAAAATCACGAGGAGCTTCAAGTTACTAAAGTTTACGTGAAATTTGTTATGTAATTTGAAGTTGCCGAAAATGCCACGATGAGCATCAAATTACTAAATTTTTGGTGAAACTTGTTCTATACTTTCAAGTTGCTAAGAATGTCATTGAAAACTTGTATCATTCTTTCAAGTTGCCAAAAATGCCACGAGAAGCTTCAAGTTACTAAAGCTTTTGTAAAACTTGTTCTATACCTTCAAATTGCCAAAAAATGTTAAGAAAATTGCTACTTTTTTTGTGAAATTTGTTCTACACTTTCAAGTTGCTAAAAATGACACAATGAGCTTCAAGTTACTAAAGCTTTTGTAAAACTTGTTCTATACCTTCAAATTGCCAAAAAATGTCACGAGAAGCTTCAAGTTACTAAAGTTTTTATGAAATTTATTCTATACTTTCAAGTTACCAAAAATGCCACAAGGAGCTTCAAGTTACTAAAGTTTATGTGAAATTTGTTCTACACTTTCAAGTTGCTAAGAATGTCATTTAAAACATGTATCATTCTTTCAAGTTGCCAAAAATGCCACGAGAAGCTTCAAGTTGCTAAAGTTTTTGTGAAACTTGTTCTATACTTTCAAGTTGCTAAAAATGTTACAATGAGCTTCAAGTTACTAAAGTTTTTGTAAAACTTGTTCTATACCTTCAAGTTGCCAAAAAATGTCACGAGGAGCTTCAAGTTACTAAAGTTTTTATGAAACTTATTCTATACTTTCAAGTTACCAAAAATGCCACGAGGAAGCTTCAAGTTACTAAAGTTTTTGTGAAAGTTGTTCTATACTTCCAAGTTGCCAAAAATGTCACAAGGAGCTTGAAGTTACTAAAGTTTTTATGAAACTTATTCTATACTTTAAAGTTACCAAAAATGCCACGAGGAACTTTAAGCTATTAAAGTTTATGTAAAATTTGTTCTACACTTCCAAGTTGCCAAAAATGTCACAAGGAGCTTGAAGTTACGAAATTTTATGTGAAATTTGTTCTATACTTGCAAGTTGCTAAGAATGTCATTTAAAACTTGTATCATTCTTTCAAGTTCCCAAAAATGCCACAAATTACTAAAGTTTTTGTGGAACTTGTTCTTTACTTTCAAGTGCCTAAGAATGGCATTTAAAACTTGTATTGTATTTTCAAGTTGCTAAAAATGTCACAATGAGCTTCAAGTTACTAAAGTTTTTGTAAAACTTGTTCTACACCTTCAAATTGCCAAAAAATGTCACGAGGAGCTTCAAGCTACTAAAGTTTTTGTGAAAGCTGTTCTATACTTTCAAGTTGCCAAAAAATGGCACGAGAAGCTTCAAGTTGATACAGTTTCCGTGAAACTTGTTCTATACTTGCAAGTAGCCAAAAAATGCCATGAGGATTCAAGTTGCTAAAGTTTTTGTAAAACTTGTTCTATACTTTGAATATGTCAAAAATACCACCGGGAGCTTCAAGTTTCCGTGAAATTTGTTCCATAATTTCAAGTTGCTAAAAATGCCAGGAGAAACCTACAATTGCTACAGTATTTGGGAAACTTGTTCTATACTTCCAAGTTGCCAAAAAATGTCACGAGGAGCTTCAAGTTACTAAAGTTTTTATGAAACTTATTCTATACTTTCAAGTTACCAAAAATGCCACGAGAAGCTTCAAGTTACTAAAGTTTTTGTGAAATTTGTTCTACACTTTCAAGTTGCTAAGAATGTCATTTAAAACATGTATCATTCTTTCAAGTTGCCAAAAATGCCACGAGAAGCTTCAAGTTGCTAAAGTTTTTGTGAAACTTGTTCTATACTTTCAAGTTGCTAAAAATGTCACAATGAGCTTCAAGTTACTACAGTTTTTATGAAACTTGTTCTATACTTTCAAGTTGCCAAATAATGCCACGAGGAGCTTCAAGCTACTAAAGTTTCTGTGAAACTTGTACTATACTTTCAAGTTTCCAAAAAATGCCAAGAAGAGCTTAAAGTTGCTACAGTATTTGTGAAACTTGTTCTATACTTTCAAGTTGCCAAAAAACGGCACGAGAAGCTTCAAGTTGATACAGTTTCCGTGAAACTTGTTCTATACTTGCAAGTAGCCAAAAAATGCCATGAGGATTCAAGTTGCTAAAGTTTTTGTAGAACTTGTTCTATACTTTCAATTTGTCAAAAAAAAAAACCACCGGGAGCTTCAAGTTACTAAAGTTTCCTTGAAATTTGTTCTACACTTTCAAGTTGCTAAAAATGCCACGAGAAGCCTACAGTTGCTACAGTATTTGGAAAACTTGTTCTATACTTCCAAGTTGCCAAAAAATGCCACGAGGAGCTTGAAGTTATTAAAGTTTTTGTGAAATTTGTTCTATACTTTCAAGTTGCCAAAAAATGCCACGAGGAGCTTCAAATTACTAAAGTTTACGTGAAACTTGTTCTGTACTAGAAAGTTGCTAAGAATGCCATTTGAAACTAAGTTGTTAAGAATGCCATTTAAAACTGTTGCTAAGAATGCCATTTAAAACTTGTATTGTTTTTTCAAGTTGCCAAAATTTTCACGAGCTTCAAATTTCAAATTCAAATTTTTCATGAAACTTGTTCTGTACGTGCAAGTTTTTAAGTGTCTCCGGGAACGTGTACATACTAAAATTTTCATGATAGGACTTGTTCTGTTCTTTCACTCCGCTTTCACTTTCTTTCTTCCAAACTGCTGCTGTTCTTCAACAAACTTAAAACTACTAAAAGTTCCTTGTGGGAATTGTGAAATATCTGCAAGCTACCCAGTGTTCCATTTGGAAATTTTACTGCACTTTTAGATTGATAGTGATGGGAATGTTCGCATGGAACTAATACTGAATTTGATCTGAGTTTGTAAGCGATTTTTTTTTCATATACTGCGGAACACTTGAGTATTTATTCGTGTACAAGGGTGTTACGATTGGAAATGAGTCACCTTCAACTCGATGTACTTTTTTTTTCAATTTTCTTATTTTGAAGTTGTTCACCTACTGTTTGATGTAGATATTGGCTCTGCCTCAAAATTTTGCTCGCGCTTCGCTAAAATCCGATCTACTCTTCAGACGCATGGTGGGCGAAACTGTGGAATGTGACCAAATCAACTGTCGGCAACGTTAGCAAAATGTTCGGAGAACTGATGTGATCGATGAACAGTTTTTTTTTTGAAGAATCGAAATATGAGTAATATGAGAAAAGCATAATCACACCACTGGATGGATTAAAACAGATTTTTTGCTCTACGAAACGTCCTCGTTTAGTTTTATACCGAAGATGGAATCGGTTCAATAGCAAAAAGTGTTTTGCAAATAGCTTCAACTTTAACATCAGCGGTGCTAAGTCTCGTAAGCAGTTCAATATAAACTACTAGCGCACTGATGAGTCGAAGACGAAATCGAATGCCAGTCAATTCATTTTCGAACGGTAAATTATAGATGAAATTTCCGACAGAAATACGGAAAATTTAAAGCCTCGGTTAGGGCTCGATGCCAGCATATGCAGATGTTGACTTTCTCAGCTTTCATTGTGGGCACCCAAATCCTCTTATGTATGTTCGAATCCAAAAGGGACGGGGACAGGGAAGAAATCGCGTACGAACGAACGAACGAAACGGAATCGTCCCTTCGAGAATCAAACCATTGATCCGTTGAAATCAAACGAACCGTGAGCAGCTATTCAAGTGCCCTCCTCTCTTCCCCCCCCCCGCTTGCAGTTTTCAACCCGGGGTATCGACTTCGGGAAACTCCTAATGAAGGATTTAATTTTCGAACATTTCACAAAACTTTGTGCATTCGGTTTTTCAATATTCTTTCCATCCACGGGGAGGAGTTTTTATTGTTCACTCTATGAGTAACAATCACCGCGAGAGGAGGATTATCCTCGTAGAAGGAATCACATTTCAAGATTAGAGCAAACACAACAACCGGCACCAGAATCATGTTGGGATGTAATTTTTCCTGCGTACATGCGAGTAGCCAGAGTCCTTCCGAGTTAAGCAAACAAGTCCCGATCGGTGTTGTTGTTGTTCATGAGAGTGTTGATAAGAGAACACTAGGAGCAGTTCACTACACACACCCACACACACACACTTCACTCTTCCAACAAAGGAAGCGGCCAGTCGCAGCAAAACTGGGTCAGTATCTGTGTTCCGGCGAACTCGAATCCAGCAGCAGCTGCATTTCGAGGTGAGGTTCGAAAGGTAAAAATGCAGTCCATAAATTTGTCTTGTACCGTCCGTCCTTCCGACCGGTTTACCAAGAGAGGTGAGGGGAGGGGTCGCCGAAAGGAAGTGTCCAACAATGCCGGCCAGTCCCGGTGCACGGTATAATTTATCTTTGTTGATTAGGTTCAAGCTTTAGAACCGGTCTTCGGCTTACCTAGCTCGACGCGCACTTTGGCCATTGGTATGGTTTTTCGTTTTACGTGCTAGAAATGGACTGTGTTTGTCCGACGAGCTGCGCATCTAAGTGCAGTATATGCTAGATAGGAGGAGGAGGAGGAGGAGTATGCATGAATGCCTTGCATTATCGCTGCTCAAATATCGAACCTTCCCGAGCTTTGTTTGCAGGCGGTTTGTGTTCGGATTGTTCGGTGTTCTGTGGCTCTACGGTTCTACGGTCGGTTCGTATGCATTATCGGTTTATTGAACTCGGCCCACCACATCGGGGGTTATCAATGCAGGGCTGATCGGGGGAATGGAAGGAAGAAGAATCGAAAGACAACAAAAAAACTCGTTGCTCTACGGTCTATGATAAATGGGCGGTTTTTTCGGTGGAAGAACGAATCTGTTTGTATTGCGTCGTCTGGAAATGCTTACTTTATGTACATTCCGGCGATTCCCGGAACTCATCGGAAGCGAGAATGGCACTGGGGTTGGATCGGAATTTTTCCAACACACATGCAGAACATTGATTTTGTTGAACGTGAAAGGAATTTATCAGAAGTGTTGGAATTTACCGGGAAATTTCCGATCCGGTTTCGTCCGGTACTTATGGCGTTTTGATGAAAAAAGACTTCTATTTGCTGCGGCTCTAAGAAGCAATAGCGCCGAAAAAAAATAGTTCGAAAATTGTGCGATACTGCTGTTCTAGCGACGCGAATACATTCAGAACTTAAAAGACGAACGCGAGCGCACTTCGGGAGCATGTTTGGTTGTGCTGATGTTGATTCGGTTGGATTTTCGATGTCGGTTGGTTATTGTTCATGAAACCTACATCCTCCATTGTCAAAAAAGCAGAATGATTATCCGACAATGAACATCGATCTAAAGAGATTCAAAGGTCACGGCGTTGGTTTGCTGGGATTGTCAACTATCAATCCTGGTATCAATCAACTTATGGTAAAGTAATTGATCGAACAAGTTATTTTGAGTGATAGTGCAGCTGTGGCAAGTGTGTGTGTTGATTAGTGAAAAGTGTTAGAAGTGTTATTCATTTAATATTGCTGATTCGGGAAATTAAAAAACGTTCAAGCGACGGATACTGTGAATTTACCACCCAAAATTAAACGACATCAACCGATCGATGCGCCATCTGCATATCATTGTTGGTGTTATCCGATTTATGTTATCAGTTTTATCTGAAATCTGTAAAAATTTACAAATCAATCGTGTGATTCAAGTTGAAAAATTTAAGCCCAGTGTTTTATTTTTGTTTCATTTGTTCAGTATTGATGTATCATCTCGTGTTGTTTGCAGCAATGCGAATAGTAGAAACAGGATACTGGTTATCAGTCGGTGTTGAACAGTCGTTCGCACCGCACGCGTATAGCTCTTGGCTCCTGGAAATTTTTTCAGGCTACCTAGAGTTTCATTGATTCAAGGCTTCAGTCTTTTTCTAGGCTACCTGAATCACTAACAGTCTTTTTAAAAACTAACAATTAGTCAGCCTTTCTCAAGGCTATACAAAGAGTGATATTAGAGTGACTAAGAAATTAATCAGCCTTTTTTAAGGCTAGCTATTTAAAGAACTATTATTCAAAATTCAAAATTCCATTCATTTCAAAAATGCCTGCGTCCAACCGGAAAGGCAACAAGCCTAAGGCTAAAAATAATTCAATACGGAATAAATCACAATCCGTTATTCAACATTTTTCTAATAACATTCACGATCTTATAGAATCTGAATGTAAAAATAAAAGACAACGGACGGATTTCCCTTCCGTTGATCCTATGCCGTCTAACAATATTTACGAGATTCTTCCTGAATCTGATTGTAGTGACATAGAAGAAAATTCTTCAAAAATTCCCAAAATGGACGCTTGTCGTTCTGGGAAGAAACATGAATCTATGCCAACAGTGACGGTGATGATTTCCGACTGAGCTTTCTACTTTTCTCCCGGAAGTAAAAGTCTCATTTCAAATCGGACGAAGAGGAGAATGTCGAGCCGAGAAACTATATAAATTTTATCCATATGATATAAAATCAGACAGACCCTTCAAGGCTGTCTTGAAAGGCTTATCAAATGATCAAAGTACTGATGAAATTAAAAATGAACTAAAAGAAGTGCTTGGTTTTGCCCCTTTTCAAGTAATACTTATGAAAAAAGAGCCAATGGTACTTCTAAACCACGCTCTGGAATTTCCCATGAACTTTACCTAATACACTTCAATCGAAGTGATGTAAACAATTTGAAAACTTTAGAAAAAGTACGTTTCATTTCCCACATTAAAATTCATTGGGAACATTATAAACGGCATAATCGTATTGCAAACTTAACGCAATGTCGTCGTTGCCAAGGCTTCGGCCATGGAACCAAATATTGTCGTATGGATATACGGTGTTTGAATTGCGGTAAATCGCATTCGAAAGACGTTTGTCCAATGAATGAAACCACTGATAAATTCTCATGTTCAAATTGCGATGGAAATCATAAATCCAATTATTTGAAATGTCCTGTCAGGGAAAAAAATTTAAACGCTCGTTCGCTTAGACAACAAGTCAAATCAACGACCTTAAATTTACAGAACATACCTGAAAATTAAAAAAACCGTTACAAATACCACGCCTAATTCTTCTAAGGCACTGATTTCTTCGAATTTAAAACAAAAAACAGGTACGCCTGCCAATTCCTCTTCTAACGAAAACAATTTATTGACAGGTAGATCGACCTCGTCATCATCTTCTTCTAGTGTCAGTTATGCTAGTATAACAGGTAGAAATCTACCACTTAATTCTTCTAATGTAAATAATCAAAACACAGGACCGCCTTGCAGTTCATTTTCTAACGAAAACAATTTATTAATAGGTAGATCGGCCATATCAACTTCTTCGAATGGCAACCTACCTACAAATATTCCTTCAATGCCATTCGCATCTATAAATGAAGTTGATTTAGGCGATATAACTGAAAATAAAATGATCTACCTACATTGCTCACAAGCCAATAGCTTCTTTTCTTAAACCAAACAATAATCACATTCTCAAATTGAATGGCTTGGAATTTACATGGTCTGATCAAGCTAAATACTTAGGTTTAATGTATGACAAAAAACTCACTTTCAAGGATCACATTGAAGGAATCCAGGCAAAGTGTAATAAATATATTAAATGTTTATATCCTCTTATAAACAGAAATTCTAAGCTTTGTCTTAAAAACAAATTGTTAATTTATAAACAAATTTTCAGACCAGCCATGCTTTATGCAGTACCAATTTGATCAAGTTGTTGTTCCACCAGGAAGAAAACGCTTCAAAGGATTCAGAATAAAATTCTGAAAATGATTTTGAAGCGTCCTCCCTGGTTTAGTACAAATGAGTTACACAGACTCACAAATATAGAACCATTAGATGTAATGTCACATAATATTATAAGCAAATTCCGACAAAAATCG
Source organism: Malaya genurostris (assembly GCF_030247185.1). Classification (NCBI taxonomy): domain Eukaryota; kingdom Metazoa; phylum Arthropoda; class Insecta; order Diptera; family Culicidae; genus Malaya; species Malaya genurostris. Next base: position 34,133,057 of record NC_080570.1, on the reverse strand, counting down.
ATGAAAATCTTCAATTGAATCGATTCGCTCTCTGTATTAGTTAGTAAGTTAGTATATAAGTTCCTTTTCCCCATTATATAATACAAGTAGGTTTAGGATTTTCCATACACAAAAATCTCAGAATTACGGAGGCAAATGATGTCCTCATGGTAATAACCAAATCCGGTATATAATAGGGCTAGAAAGTCACCACTTGTGGCTGAACACCCAATTTAAATTTTAATAATTTAATTTTAACTCATATTCCAATAAATAGTTATTAAAAAAAGTCTAAGTCGATAACTTTTTCAATTTTGTGAGCCCTGTTGAAATCAATATATCACACAAATATGAACAAAACACAAGTGCTGTCTCAAGATGACATTAGTGCGACAAATTATGATGAAATCAGAGTAATCACTAGCAAAGCTGAAGAAAAGCTCTGTTGCTTTCCGATTGATTTAAAAATTCTTGTTGAAACCCTTAAAAGATCGTTCGCCAAATAGAAATATATTGGGACATTGTGAAGCAAAGTAAACTCTTTGTTCTTCCAAATCGTTTTCATAAAATTAATCACGATTTTGAATAAAAAACATTAAAAAAAATCCTAATCCGTCGTCTGCACTGAAAATAAATCGCTTTTTAAAAATTTAACGTCAGTTTGCAAAAACAAAACATTTTTTTTTTGATTTGGGTGAAATTGGTTTGGTGATTCTGTTCCCTAACTCTCCAAACTGATTTATTTTTCAGTGTAATTTTATCGAAAACTAAACCAACGAAAGTCATAATTAACTCAGAGTTCAACGAAACTCGGGTTTTGTTTTTTGCCTGTAGATAGGGAACATAATCATTTGTAATGTTTTTTTTCCTGCAAATCTTCTTAAAATTTCTAAAATCGATTTTTTTCACTGTAGCAGTCAATTAAGTTTTTTTTTGTTGATTCCTAAAACAAGTCAAGTTGTCGAACAAAACCATGGAAAATAATCTTAATTAGACTCCTACATAAGTGCTTGACCGTCAAAGAAAAGAATACTAGATCATTGAAAAAGTCGTTTGACGCGCAACAAGTAGTTTTGTGTGGAGATTTCACATGCATACTTGATCCATGTCATTTCGAGCCACGTGGTTTATTGGGTATCACAAACTATTGCTTGCCAAATGACTTAAGGGCTGAGGCCAGTGTGTTTTAGGGCTTCTCTTAGAAATCAGTTTAGATTATTCTGTGAAAATTTCAGAATGATTCATTGACTTTAGCGGTCGGGAAAGCCTTCTGAAGGAAGAATTGCATAGCTGAAAATGGCAACTTTCAACTTGTTCATTGAATATCTGGCCTTCAAAAGCATGGATCAAAAATCCATCCCGACAATGTCTAGTTAATTTAATTTAGTTGCGATTAGTGCATAAAAACATATATGTTATCGCGAGAAAAGTGAAGGGAAAGTTATTTTTGTGAACGTCTCAAAAAGGCTGCCAAACAAGCGGTAGCTTTCTTGGATTTTGGGTGATGTAGTCAAACTTGTAACCGAAAATATCAAAACTTTCTTGGCAACCCGGCCACATCGAGAGTCATTTTGCCGGCCACATCGAGAGTCATTTTTTACGCGACCTACTGGCCTCAGCCCTTAAGAGTATTTGTGCGGTTGGATATAATGAGTGTCTCTAAAAAGAGAAGTTTAATGTGAAGTTGGTAGAATTGTCCAAAAACGATACTTCTAGCAAAGTACAGATATTACTTACACTTCAGATAAACCTAAGAGCATTTTTATGCGGGGAGGGGATTTCTCACATAGAGGAAATAACTGTGAAAACTGACTGTTCAACCGAGACCCGGAGGGCCGAGTTTCATACATCATTCGACTCAGTTCGTCGAGATCACAAAATGTCTGTGTGTATGTGACAAATAATGTCACTCAACTTTCTCAGAGATGGCTGAACTGATTACACAAACTCAGATTCAAATGAAAGGTCTTATGGTCCCATACAATGTTCTTGAATTTCATTTGGATCCGACTTCTGGTTCCGGAAGTACAAGGCAGTAGGTACAAATATATGAGAAAATGCGCACGCAATTTTCTGGTAAATTTCTTTACAAACTAAGATGCAAAGAAAGGTCTGAAAATTATTTGAAAAGTCGCCGAAAAGTTGATCCAGCACGACAGGTAAAAAATTTTCAATTTTGTTAGTAGTTTTTCAACAGTGTTGGCGAAACGAGAAACAAATTTTTATAAAACTTACTGGTAAATTAATCTAGTTGGCGGATCTTATTAGTTAGTTGATTTTCGAATCTACTTTCGCACTCCCTTGATTTTACGTTTCGTCTTAGACTCATCAGTGCGTAGCAGTTTATGTTGCACTGCTACCTCCGACCTGACGGTTCGGTTTGCAAAACACCTAAGTGTAATATCAAAGCTGACGTCCCGAACGAAATGACTAGTCCAAGGTTGTCGAATGAACCGGTAACAGTGGAGAAAAATTTCAAAAACGGAACTCACTTCGATTTCTCAGCAACGGTTAAACCGGTTTTTCAGAAATCATGATTCAAATTAAAGCTCTCAGTGTTTTCAAAGATACTGTGAAATTTCATCTAGATCCGACTTAAGGTTCCGCAATTATAGGGCAATGAGTATCAAATGCTGGTACGGCAAAAGAAAACGCCACCGCCTAGCAAACAGCGTGCTTGGATCAATTTTGTATAGCGTGAAGGGTTGTCACATTTAAATCTATATTAACTTGACATAACTGTTTACAAATTGTAAAGGTTTTGGTAGTTTGTACCCGAAGAAGGTTTTTAATTTTATTCAAGTTTGAAAAAAAATCCTCTAAGGCATCATTTCATCACTAGGTGGATTAAAAAACAGTTTTCTCTTCACTTCTATCTAAATTTATTGTTGTTGTCCGGTTTACCTAAAGTTAGTTTCGGTGGCAGAATTGAATCCGAAATGCGAGGTTGGCTTTCAAAGACTCAGCCGCTTGATGAAACAGAGCAAATATTAAGACTGAAGTATTGTTCGGTTAGAAAGCCAAGTTCCGCAGTCAAATTTACTATACCGATTTTTCTTTGCTTTCAAGTTATTAGAAAACAGTTGGACCATTTTTCTTAAAACGATTGATGGGATTCGATCAGGACCCGGATTTCGGAAAATTTAATTCTACACCATCAGTTACATAATGTTTTATCTAAAAACCCAACACCTGGAGCTCTCCCCGATTCCACTCATAACAAATCACCAGCAAAAACCAATTATTGATGAGTCCGGCTACAATCCATCCTATTAAACATTTACCATTCCCCCTTCCCCTCGACGACTGTTTGACGACTGTCAGAACCCAGCTGTCTTGTTTGACGCTGAGCAGATCTTCATCGGTCCGCTTCCTGTGCGGCTTTGTTCGGTTTTTGTGGGATTTATTTATTTTCTTTTTTTTCCATTTCGTCAACCGATGATGCTGATGACGATGCGGTTGTTTTTGCAATTTTTAAATCAACTGCTTACGGGATCAAAGTCCCCTTCCATCCCATCCCATCCCATCGCAGGATGCTTTCGGGAAAGTCCTGTCCAAACAAAAATCCCGTTGGACGCATTTGTCCTGTGCGGAGAGAGCTGATTGATTAACAGTAAGTCCCACCCGTCCAACACATCGGTCTCCAATCGGTCCAATTTCCCGAGCATAGATTCCCGCCGATTCCGTTGCGATCCTGCTTTTGTTTGTGTTGTATCCGTTGTTGTTGTTGTTGTTGTTGTTGTTGGTCCTCGCTTTGGCTTTGCCGAGGCCAAATTTAAAATTGATTGTCAATTAATAAGCTTTAATTTGTTTTAAATCGTTGGATCGTGGCTTTGAGTCGGAAACAAATTGGATACCGTTAACAATGTTTGCTTGTCTGTGTCCGGTCGGTTCTCCATGGCATGTGCCAATGCCATGTTTTCGTCAATATGAACTGTGGAAATCCACCAATCGAACAGTTGGCCGAATTTATCGGGTTTGCGGTTGACTGATTGCGATTAAAATTGAATTAAATCCGTACGTTTTTTTGTTTTGTTTGTTTTCCGTTGTTGTCGTATTTGCTTCGGTTCTATTACGGGATTGTACCAATATTGAGTCCATACTTACAGCATTCTACTATTTGCATCGAGAAATATGTCGATTAGAGAATATTGCATTCAATGAAATATTTAAAATGGCGAAATGATGGGATTAGCACACTGTTGATCTGGTGAACACCTAATTAAATATGATTACCAAACAAATTCAAGCTAATATAGCTATATTTGGTCGCTAATGCCATTTGCGAGGCATCCCACATGGAATCAGTGTTTGAATTGCGAGATTGAAATAATCCATTTAATACATTTACAAACGAGATTAGTCCATCCGGTTGACATCCTTCCCCCATCTGTTTCAATCACAACACGTTCCGGAAGCACGTTAAGATTGATTTGTAGAAATTGACGACGGAGAAGGAAGATCGATTACTATCTGCTATTTTGCCGGCATGTTGTTCAAAGCGAAGCCATTTTTCATTTGATACAAATTTAAAATTTTACTTTCACCTGTGAGCCAAAAAGGGGGGGGGTTCTTCGTGACCATCCATCAATGTCATAACACTCCAGGTAACGGCTCGAAGATCGATTGTGACATCGCTGCTCCGAATGACGCCGACGCCCTGTATTGTATACTTCGTTCGGGTCTGTGTGTACTCAACGAAATTGGAAATAGTCCTGATGCCAGCTGCTTGTGTTCGGTTGCCGGCAATCGAAGTAGGCGCTTTTCCAGCTCACTTTACGAAATGCCCTCAAAGCTTGATAGTGTGTGTGTGTGTAAGCAGAGTGGCATCATCTTATCCAAATGGAAATAATTTTTTTTGGCAACAATAACGCATGTACCGCTTCATAACGCCTATGACGCACAAAAAAGTAACGCATTTAACGCCTATAACTTACGAAAAAGTAAAGCATATAATGCTCCGTAACATCTTAGAGCTTAAGCAGTGTGCCTAAAAATATATTATATTATTGAATAAAAAAAATGCTCCGTAAAGCCTAGGACTCACAAAAACATAACGCATGTAACGCTTCGTAACGCCTATAGCTTACAAAAATGTAACGCGTATAACTTACAAAAAAGTAACGCATGTAACGCTTAGTTGTCAACAACTTACAAAAAAAGTAACGCAAGTGACATAAATAAATAACTAAAAAGTAACGCATGTACCGCTTCATAACGCCTATGACTCACAAAAAAGTAACGCATATAACGCCTATAACTTACAACAAAGTAAAGCATATAATCAGGGTGGTAAGTGAATTAGCGATTTAAATTTCCCGGGTTTCTCCCGGTTTTCCCGGTGCGCGAGACTAAAATTTCCCGTTTTTTTATATTTTGTAGTAAAAAGATTCAATAATAGTGAGTGCTTTTTGCATGTGTTCAACGATCATTGTTCAAACCAGCAAACGTTCCGAAAGACGCAACTTATTTGTATACATACTCAAAGAACTCGATTACTTTCATTTCCATTGAGAAGAATAGAGAGCTATCATTCTTCAATAAAGAACTTCAGTTCACTCAATCTTCGAGGAGAACTAGGTTTTTGGACCGTTCGCGGACTGACCATCTCTAGTGTATTCCAATACTTTTTTAGCCTGGTATAGTCTGGAAAAAGTATTAAGTTCAAAATTAAAAATGAATGAACTAAAGAACAACACTCCTCCCGCAAACCCGATTCCTTCTAACAACCAGTGGTGTCTCGTGACCAAATTTACGGGTTGTGCACTGCCCCTATGGTATGATATCAGAACCGTTTCGACGTTGCAACAGAGACAGCAATTTGTTTTCAACTGCCATAAGCATAAGCCACTGAAGCCTCACCTGAATGTGTGCATAGAAGTTCTCACAGAGCCTATTCGACCAGTTGTGCAGTGCACGAGGTGCACATGAGGACGAGACGCCATTGCTAACAACATATACGATATTCTTTCAGAGTTGGGTTTTGGCTAGAGAACAAAATCCTTCTAGAATTCTTAAAATGTACGCTTGTCACTTTGGAAAAACAATAATCTATTTCTCTAGTGACTGAGATGATATAATGATGATTCTCCTATCATCGACAATCTTCGACTGCTCCTTCGTCCACATCAATATCCTCATCATAGCTGATAATCTTCGAAAAAAAATTAACATAGATTCACTGAACAGGCTCTTATGAACTCTGAAAAACTAATTTCAGCTGTCAAAGAAGGAATTCAAATACTCCTTGCAAACGGTGGATAAAGTATTCTCACAATTTGACATTACTCAGACTAATTTTGGTGAAATTAGGGGAATCATTAGCTGACAACCAAAAACACGGCTCCTAAGAATTCTTAAAAAAATATTAAGCATGTTACCTGATGCTACTTTTACCATTATGCATACTTATTCTGAAATTTGAAGACAAACAGTAAAAAGGTCCTAACTGCAGTTGACAGTTCCTCTTTCTTTCGATTATTACGGTCCTATCGGCAATCCTTCTATCTTACACTTCGCAGAGAATAACGACTGAAACTATCAACTTTCGATCTGCTGTTAAAAAAATGTTGGAGAACACAGGAATAAGCCGTAATAATTGAAAGAGAATATAAACAAAGAGAAACTTGGAACCTTTTCTAATATTTGTCGAAATTTAATAGAAATCCAGCAGAAGCATCCAAATTATCCTTATTTTTCAGTATGAGTATTCATTGTGTTGTTATTGATGACAACTAAGAAAGCTCTTTTTGATTTAAAATTGCATACAAAAACCGTTGAGACATGAGGTGTAGGCCCCATTTTCAATGGATTGTGCACCATTGAACCTGTGTGGGACAGTAAGATGTTTCAAAACTTGTACTGAACTTCTAGTTCTAACACAAAATTGCCTTCAACTTTCCATTGGTTGTATTAGAAAAATTATGATGCTGAAAATCGTTACTAAGACTCGGACATTGACTAGTCCGAGTCTTAGTAACGATTTTCAGCATCATAATTTCCCGAATTTGCACTAAAATTCCCGACTTTCTCCTGGTTTTGCCCGGTGAAACCAAATTCCCGACTTTTTCCCGGTTTTCCCGATTTTCCCGGTCACTTGCCACCCTGTATAATGCTCCGTAACATCTTAGAGCTTAAGCAATGTGCCTAAAAATATATATTATTGAATAAAAAAAATGCTCCGTAACGCCTATGACTCTCAAAACCATAACGCATGTAACGCTTCGAAACGCCTATAGCTTACAAAAATGTAACGCCTATAACTTACAAACAAGTAACGCATGTAACGCTTCGTAGTCAACAACTTACAAAAAAAGTAACGCAAGTAACATTTATAAATAACTTAAAAGTAACGCATGTACCACTTCATAACGCCTATGACTCACAGAAAAGTAACGCATGTAACGGCTATAACTTACAACAAAGTAAAGCATAAAATGCTCCGTAACATCTTAGAGCTTAAGCAGTGTGCCTAAGAATATATTATATTATTGAATAAAAAAAAACGCTCCGTAACGCCTATGACTCACAAAAACATAACGCATGTAACACTTCGTAACGCCTATAGCTTACAAAAATGTAACGCCTATAACTTACAAAAAAGTAACGCATGTAACGCTTCGTAGTCAACAACTTACAGAAAAAGTAACGCAAGTAACATTTATAAATAACTAAAAATTAACGCATGTACCGCTTCATAACGCCTATGACTCACAAAAAAGTAACGCATATAACGCCTATAACTTACAAGAAAGTAAAGCATATAATGCTCCGTAACATCTCAGAGCTTAAGCAGTGTGCCTAAAAATATATTATATTATTGAATAAAAAAAACGCTCCGTAACGCCTATAACTTACAAAAAAATTAATGCATGTAACGCTTCGTAACGCCTATAACTTACAAAAAAAAAACAACGTTCAAAACTTACTACCAAGTAACGCATATAACGTTTCGTAATGCCTGTAACTTACAAAAAAATAACGTATGAAACGCTTCGTAGCATCTATAACTTACAAAATATTGACACTTCGTAACACCAATAACTTCCTTAAAAGTAACACATTACCGCAAGAATCTTACCCTTATAACGGTTTTTAACGTTCATAATTTCGACAAAATAACTAATATGATTTGTAACCCTTAACTTAAGAACATTATCGTATGCAACGCTTTCTAGCTTCTTCAACTTAACTTCACGCTTCCCATCTCACGATAATATCGAGTGAAATGTTTCGTAAATGGTATAGAGTGATGGGTAAGTCGATGTCTTTCACGCAACCCGCCTGGGTTCGATTCCCGTCCCCGCATATAGGGTCGGAAAGTTTTTCTAGCCCGAAGAGGCAAATGACCCTAAGGATAATTTAAGTATTTTGTTAGTGGTCAAATTTCATAGCACAAATACAAAAAAAAAGTAATTCGCATTCATGTCACAAAACGCGCGTCAATACGGCGTTCGGTGTACGGTTATTGCAGAAACTCATTAGAGGCGAGTGAGATTCGCTGACTCGAGTTAAAATTCCAGGAGTTTTTGAGATCAAACGAAATTCGTGGAGTTATTCGGAAGGGGGCGGTAAACGAAAACAGCTTTTCCAATAACCGTGCATCGGTGGATCGATTTCCGCTTTATCATCCATGAAACGGGATCATCGTATCAGTGCAGTGGCCTACTGTGATGCAGTCAGTCAAACGCGGAACATGTTTGGTGAAGTTCAATATTATTTTGCAAACAAGCGTGCCACAACTGACGAACGGCTGGCTGTTTAGCGCACCTAACCTAGCTCAACAACCACAACTGGGGTCCTCCTGAGAGGGGGGATTGAGTGTTTATATTTGAACTAGGAACTAGAACCGATTGAGTTGCCCCCCGTTGCATTACTTGCTTCCAGTGATCGTTTTGAATGCAACGGACGGGATAATATCGGGTTCGATGATGCATTTATTCACTGAAAAACTATTGATTTTGAAAACAAACACTATTAACGAGTGATTTCAGGAGATACTGCGATTGTCTCGTCACGACGAGGGGCTGTATTTAATTTACCACCTGGCAAACTGGGAATGACTTTCCCAGGGTCTATCGATGAAAAGGCGCTTGGTGGATTGACATCCCGCAAATTAGTTCCCGTCATCTGTGGTAATTTTCGACAGTAACAAAAGCGGAACTAAACAGCCAAGGGCTTCGGCCAAAAACCATTGGCTAGAGGTTTCCGCGTTTTACCTTCCCTTCATCTGTTTTCAAACAAACAAACAAACGTTGAAAAAAACGGGATTCTTCCACTGCCTACTACTGTTTGCGTTTTTTCCACCAGGAAATTGACTACACTTCTGAAACCCGAAGAAGAGGCAAAAGAGAAAAAGAACGTGTATCAATGTTTAAAAAGGTTTGATAATTTAGCTCCGTCTTTTGTGATTAAATTTTGATACCGGCTTTGTGCTGGAGGACACAAGACATGACAATAATGCTCCTGCCGTCAATGGTTCTTGGGTTTTTTTTTGTCCGGGTCCTGGATAATGTTCGGTACAAACCTGCAATGAAAAGAGACAGAAAATATTTTTATGTTAAATGTTTCCATTGACAATCCGTCTTTTGTGATTACGATAAAAGCTAGGAAAACAGAAAACTTCATCTAAAACAACTGCTTCAAGGTTTCTTTTATTCGAATACCCTTCAAAACCCGCACCCCAATATTTAAATTTGCGATTACGATTCGAATGGTTATTTGTCAAGCACAACTATGAGCAATTTGCCAATTGTCGACGAACCGGCGTCGGACCGACATTCGTCAACAGTCGAACGAAATCGGTTTTCAGTCACACGACCTTTTGTGTCGGTTTTTTTTTGTGTTGGTAACTCGCCCTCGTCGTCGCCGTCCCTTTCCGAACGTAGGTCCCACAATCAATACATCACAGTATCGATCCTGCTTCGGATCGAACCGAAACTGGACGCCGGAAGCGAACGATTGAAACGCCATCTGTCACGGACGATTAATTGAACCCCGGACAGACCGTGCAAGGACAGTTTCCCGCATGCTGCGACAGGAACTACGGTTACTATGGTGCGCGCCCACCCGACAATTCGGGTGCGAGCAGTTAAATGACAGCTTTCAAAATTACCACTTGCCGTGTGACTGCCGCTTTGGCCGCTGTCCACCTTCGGGGTGATGCAGACGCATGGTGAGTGATATTCGTTCGGATGTACGCGACCACGATGAAAAACTGTATAGGTGGCGTGATAAACCCCTTTTTGCCTTTCTCATATAAAAAGGCTATGCAATCACTATGAAAACCGCCACTTTTATAACCGAGCCCCGGAGGGCCGAATGCCATAAAGCTTGCTTCAAATAGAATTGGAACAAAGACAATTGCCTGTATTTCAGTTATTTATTATTGTATTCAAGATCTTTTTTATACAAATGTAGCGTTTTCTTCATACTTTTAAGAAAAAATACGGATAAAATTATTCGTCACGGTTTTGAAGGAATTCTCGAATTTTTCCTGTAACACGGCTCATTAGGCGGCGCACACCTTCTTCGTCCATCGTTTTAGCTATCTTATTCCACCAGGTCGTCATCTGATTGATGTCTTTGACAACGTTTCCCTTTGCCTTGAGTCTCCTCTTCATGATTGCCCAGTATTTCTCAATAGGGCGGAACTGGGGGCAGTTGAGTGGGTTAAGGTTTTTCGGAACAAACTGGACCACTTTCTCTGCATACCATTCTTAAACGGCTTTGCTGTAATGACAGCTTGCCAAATCTGGCCAAAACATTACAGGATGGTCGTGGGATCGAATGAACGGCAAAATTCGTTTTTGGAGACACTCTTTTTGGTATAGTTCCGATGTCATTGTCTTATTTGTAACGAAAACTTTCGTTTTTTTGCCGCAGCTGCAAATGCCCGGCCAAATCATAAATTTTCTTGCAAATTTGTCGGCAAAAACAAATTTAAATTTGGCTGGAACATCCCCCCGAGCCGTTGCCAAGTAAAATTTTTGACCTGGGATTTGACCGAAGCCAGCCTTGACACAGGTTTCATCGTCCATCAGAAGACACCCGTTGAACTTGGTCAGCACCTGGTCATATAGTTTCCGAGCACGAATTTTGACCACACTATTCTGTTTCATGGTCCGATTTGGCTGTTTGCTAGCTCGATACGACTTGATTCCTTCCCGGAGTCGAGTTCTCCTCACGGTACTATGGGCAGCACCGAATTTTCTGGCCAAATCACGGTCCGACAGATTAGGATTCCTCTTAATCGTCTTCAAAATCTTACCACGCAATTACCGGTCGTCAGTTCGACTCCGACGATCGGCTTGAGGCTTCCGAATCGTCGTCAATTTTTTCTTATACCGTTTGATAATGCGCCATACGGTATTTCTGGGCAATTTCAGCTGTTTAGCTAGCCTAGATGCAGACCACAATGGATTTTCCAAATAACTGTGCACATTTTTTTTCCTTCTTTCGGCTTCCATGTTGATTGTTTACAAAGTACAGTCGATTTTCGGAATGTCAAAAATCATACGTGAAGCTGACAAAATTCCCGACACGTGGGCGCCAAGAGCTTCCAAATCCGTCCACCAGGAGCGCCACAATATGAGCAAAAGTTTGTTCCAATTCTAAATGAAGCAAGCTTTATACCATTCGATTCAGTTCGATGAACTGAGCAAATGTCTGTGTGTGTATGTAACAAAAATATGCACTCACTTTTCTCAGAGATGGCTGAACCGATTTTCACAAACTAATGTCGTTTTCGTTTTTAAACTGCACTACACCGGTGGAGTGCTACACCATGGCATGAATAAACGAACAAAAATGATGAAAACATAAACAGTAACCATTGACTACAATAAACGATTCCATTGCACAGAGCTACACCAAACTTTTGATGAGTGCTACACTAGTGGTATCGGTGCAGAAAAAGTGTAGCACTGGTGTAGTGCAATTGGTAAAAACGAACGGTTTCAGTGCAGCTTTCGCTACACCTGTGTAGTGCAATTTAAAAACGAAAACGACATAAGATTCAAATGAAAGATCTTATGGTTCCATAGCCTGCTATTGAAATTTACTTGAATTCGTCTCCCGGTTCCGGAGTTACATGGTAATATGTAAAAATTAGAGCAAAAGTGTGCACTCAATTTTCTCTGAAATGGCTCAACCGATTTTCACAATCTAAGATTCAAATGAAAGGTCTTATAGTTTCCTAAAAATTTGTAACACATTTTATCCGGATCCCACTTCCGGTTACAGAACTAAAACGTGATAAGTGGAAGATTGCCAATTTCATTAGTATTTTTTCACGAACAATGGTCAAAAACAGAGGTACAAATCCCATATTAGTTCATATTATCGTTAAAGCTACTGTGAAATTTCATCCGGATCCGACCTCCGGTTCCGTAGTTACAGAGCGATGAGTGTCAGAGCTTCCAAATCGCCATATAGAATGACAATATGTAACAACCACCGCACAGTGGAAAAAAAACAGGAAACACGAAAAGAAATCGGGAACTATAGAAAAAGGCAAAAAACAAGAATGTTCCTTATGTAAAATAAATCCAAGATTTCAATGGAATAGTTTTTATTGGCAGCACGAATCGCCATCCTGCTCGTTTTACCCCAAATGCCCAGCAGTTTTAGGTTTTTCTGTAGTATTTGTTTTGTAACATCGGTCTTAAATCATGGTAAAACTTATTGGAAGTTTACTAAATCTAGCTTATCTTATGTAAAAAAAGTCTGTAGAATCAAATGCCAAGAATGTCATTCGATTTTACAGACCTTTTTACGTAGAATAATATAGTTTTCGTATGCTTTCAACGTTGTTCGCTTAAGATTTAAGGATGATTTAGATGAGAATTTCACATATTGAAGGAATTAGGGTAAAATAGCCACCAAAACGTTTCGTGCGGCCAGTATGAATTCTGGCATTCGATTCTACAGACTTTTTTACATTAGATAAGCTAGATTTAGTAAACTTGCAAGAAGTTTTACCAAGATTTAAGGACGTTTTACAATAAAATACCATAAAATGGAGGAAAGTATAAGTTTTGGCAGTATAAGTTCTGGCACTCGATTCTACAGACTTTTTTACAAAAGATATGCTAGATTTAGCCAACTTGCAAGAAGTTTTACCAAGATTTAGAGGCGATTTACAATAGAATACCATAAAATGAAGGAAATGGGGTAAAATAATCATCAAAACGTTTCGTGCGGCCAGTATAAGTTCTGACATTCGGTTCTACAGACTTTTATACATAAGATAAGCTAGATTTAGTAAATTTGCAAGAAGTTTTACCAAGATTTAAGGACGTTTTACAATAAAATACCATAAAATGGAGGAAATGGGGTAAAATAGTCATCAAAACATTTCGTGCGGCCAGTATAAGCTCTGGCATTCGATTTTACACTTTTTTACATAACATAAGTTAGATTTAGTAAACTTCCAATAAGTTTTACCATGATTTAAGACCGATTTACAATAAAATACCATAAAATGGAGGAAATGGGGTAAAATAGGCATTAAAACGTTCCGTGCGGCCAGTGTAGGTTCTTCCATTCGATTCTCCAGACTTTTTTACATAAGATAAGCTGGATTTAGTAAACTTGCAAGAATTTTTACCAAGATTTAAGTACGATTTACAGTAAGGAGCTCAAGAAATGGAGGAATTGGGATAAAATAGCCACCAAAACGTTTCGTGCGGCCAGTGTGGGTTTTTCTCCAGACTTTTTTTTACCTGAAAGTAGGCTATTCCAGAATACCGCACTCGACTTCTTTTCAAGTTACAGAGCGAATGTTCTGGGAAACCCCAAAACTGCTGTACATTTGGGGTAAAACGAGGAGGATTGCGATTCGTGCGGCCATTGTAAACCATTCCATTGACTCCTTGGACATTGTTGCATAAGAAACGCTTTAGTTTGTTGACCTATCTCAATTAGTTCATGAGTTACAGAATTCTTTGCGGGTTTTCATAGATTTTTTCCCACTGTGCACCGGTACGTGGTGCTACGGTGTAAGAAAAAAAAAACACAAAACGAACGATGCGTGCTTTGTTCTATTTCGTACATTCTATAAAACAAAACGAAACGGTTACGGATGCCTGCTACTAGTGTGTGATAGTGGTCAAAGACGGTGCTGCGGTTGATGAAAATTTTAGCTATTTTATGATAAGTGCGACCGAAAGAATAAAAGAATGTGAAGCCGGGGTAAAATAAATGATGTATACAAAAACTAAAAGATTGTCAATGAATTGAAGTTTATTTGAAAAAATATGCAATTTCACAGCCGGTAGTGCAGTAATACCGTACCGGTGGTATAGTGATGTCAATAATAACAATAATAATAGTAATATGATTAATTTTGCAGCAACTATGGTTTCGACTTTAGCGGTCTGTTAAACAAGAACGGCTGTTATATACTGCCCGACGTTTCGACCACTGGTTATGGTGTTTTTCAAGGGAGCCGTTCTTGTTTTACAGACCGCTACAGCCAAAACCATAATTATTGCAAAATATCTGTACGGTCGATTTATAATTTTTCAAAAATAATAATAATAGTAAAAATAATAATAATAATAATCCTACTACATGTTTCACGCTACTGATTCATGCTGTTTAGCTTGACTCACATATGCAGAAGTAACAGAAATGCAGGTTGGCTTTCGTTTGATAAATTTCGTTCAATTGGTTCATTCGAAATAGAGCATGAGATAGTAAGTCTAGGTTTAACTAGGTTCAAAACTGCTCCAATTTAGAGGTCATATTTGTTGCTGGCAAACGAACCAACTTCGGCTATTCCGGTCATCTGAATCCGGTTTCGGACGAATTGGGAATAGTGATCAGGGTCTCACTAACTTTTCTTCAAGATGGCCACAAACGATTTTCATAAACTTATATAGGTTCAAAGGAAAAGTCCTACCGTTTTCATACGGAATACCCAAATTTGTTGTGGATACTAGTTCCGGTTCCGGAACTACGGGGTAAACAGGATTTGTAGAGTTTGTTAGAGTTAAGTTCGAACAAATATTCCTATTTCTATACAATGAACAGTTGTTTTTGCGAAAAGATGTTTTGGACGTAATCCGACGGATAAAAATTTAGCGACAGCACTCATACACATGAATAAAAAAAAATCTCGCCACCCAACATTCGTACATCGTGTGGTACGCGGCGACGGGACACTGACGTCAAACGGTGAGACACGACAACAGCAAACACGGTTATTACATTTTGGTTATTTTCTTCCCGTTATTACTTTCTCGTGGTCTGATCAGACTTTTGCTCACGTTTTTTCTCTCTTTCTCATTCTACTGAATGACTAGAAAATTATTAATTGTGCTGTAGAAAGAACGGAAAAACTTTAGCGTTGGTTGAGACGCCAAGTGTGGCACAAATTTTCATCGTTGCTGGCCGACGAAAAAGATTTCAGTTTGCGGTTTTTTGTGATATAAAAGTTGAAACTTCATCCACGATTCTCGAGGAGGTCACTTCCGAACTGTCCAAGGATGACCTTGACCCTTGGTCGTGATGCTCCTCTTCCCTCCCTTTTTCCCTCGGAAACGTGCTGTGAATGACAAATTGAATTTCTGTTTTCGTTTTGTTGTTCTTTCCTTCCACTGTCAGACGCACTGAACCAAGCAGAGCATCTCGTCACCGGCCGGAAATGTCGGATTGATTTGGTGCCGAATCTAATTATTTGGATGATTTGAAACTGACTCAATTACAGTTTGGACGGCTTAGAAAGAAAAATTTTCCCCGCTCTCACGTTGCCGAAAATAATAGAATTGTACTAATTTTATTGACACATTTTTTTGGAAAAATCGAATTCCGACAAAACAATCAACAGATAATTCTACTGGACAAAGGAAAACATTTTTATTCGCGCTGCCAGTCATCGGGGAACGGTTGATTTTCATTTCAATTTTCTTCAGTTGCTTTCGCGAGAAACGAGGCTTGGGAATAAGGATTTAAATAGCTAGCAAAATCAGATTTCTCAATCGAACCGTTTAAAGGGCAAAAAAAAAGAAATACTCCTAAACAGAAAACATACTTGGTTATAACAAAAGACTTGCATATATTTGGAACCAAATAAAAAAATAAACAGCACAAAATAGCAGAGAATTCTCAGCAAAATGATTAGAAGCAAAAGTACATCCAGAAATTTTCGAAACTTCAATCAAATTCGAACTAATTTACGCATGTAAATTGATAGTTGCCCTGAAGATGAAGAAATACACCTTCGAAACGTAGATCAGAAACGTGATTTAAAAAAATATACATATTTTCCAAACAAAAAGTGATGGCCTAGAAGCCATTTCGCATAAAATTTTGAATTTCAGTTAGCAAAGCTTATTCAGACTACGAAATACAGCGGTGGTTAGTAAATCGAATCAAAAATGTTTTTTTTATTTTCTTCATAAAAAAAGTTCTATGTTTTTAATATGGTCAAACCTAATCACATCGATATTTTCAGGACGGATTTGATGAGTAAATGCAGGAAAACAATGTTTGAGGACTTTTCAGAATTTAAGATGGCGACTACTATAAAACTATCGATGTTTTTAAACTAATTTGACGAAAAATTTCAGGAAAACGATGTTTTTCTCGATTGTCGGTCATTTTTCAATTGATTGAAAAAAATTTCATATTGATAACTTGATTGAGTTTTGTTTATTTTGTAATTCTCATAATTTGCTTAGTTTTCACAACTTCTATTATCTTCATTATCTCCATAATTTCGTAAACTTTTGTAATTTTCACAGTTTTTGGAATTTTAGTGATCAAAAGTTTCCAAAATTTTAATTTTCATTATTTTTATAAATTTTCAATATTCATTATTATTGTAATTTTCATAATTTAAAAATTTTCTGTTTATTTTTTATTCTTCTGTAATTTTTATAATTTTTGTAGATTTAAAGTTTTTTATAGAGTTTACAATTTGCACAATTCACGATTATTTTTTATTTTCACAATTTGTATGCCTTTTATCACTTTTACAATTTTCATTTTTTTATAATTTCCGTTATTTTTTAACATTTTCTAATTTTTATAATCTTCATAATTCCTATTTCTTTACAGAATACCGGAATTTTTGTATTTTTTAGTTCTACAACTTCTACAATGTTTATGGTTTTGAAAATTGCATAACAAAATTTCAATAATTTTTGAAATTTCAACATTTTTTGTAAACCTTCAATAATGACTTCAAAGACTTTATAATTTAACAAATTTTTAAAAAATTTTGAAAATTTTACTATACAAATACAGTAAATGAGTAAATGCAGCAAAATAATGTTGAGGTCGTTTCAGAATTCAAAATGGCGACTACCGTTTTCAACGATATGGAAAGTCTTTAAAATATAAGTATTTCTTCGACAAATAGTTTCCAGAGAACGATGTTTCTAACGATTTCGAAATTTTAGCTATTTTTTAATTGTTTAACATTTTCAAAATTCCTACGGTTTAATATTTCCAATTTTTATAACTTTTACAATTTTTTATATCTATGTAATTTTTATCAATTCTCAATAATTCCCATGATTTGAATAGCTTCCACAGTTTGCACCATTTCTATTGCTTTCATGATTTTAATAATTTTTGAAATTGTTCATTATTCTCAACTTTTGTGATTTTCATGTTCGAATTTTTTGTTATTCATATTTTTATTTTTAGCTTTCCATAAATTTTACGATTTTTTTAAAATTTTTGTCATATTTATAATTTTTGTTATTTTTCATGTCATAGTAATTAATTTTTTTAACGTTATAATTTTTTTTATAATTTTAATAATTTATATAACAGCTTCTTTATATTTTTTTTAAAATTTATAATATTTTATTCCTAATATAATTACCTATTGTTAGCTTTCCTTCAAGTACTCAATTAATATTTTAATTGCTCTTCTAAGCAATTTCAACATTTTTATTTGATTTCTTACAAGTTTGATAATTTTCACAATTAATAAATGTTATAAATATTGAAAATAAAATTCATACAGATAACAAAACTGATTAACATTATATAAATTATCGCCAAAACTATGCAAATAATAAAAAAAATTAGAATACAAATTTTGAAAACATCTAAAAAATATAGAAGATATACATTAAAAAACAATTAGAAACATAATACCCTAGAAATCAAAAATAGTTACGAGAAATAAAAATTATTAAATTGCAACATTAGATAAAAAGAGAAAAAAATTAAATCAATAAATAAAAATTTTACGAAAGGAGAAAATATGAAAAGTTTTATATTTTGCCGGTAGAGTATAAAAGAATATGAAACATAGAAGAAAAACAATTTGCAAAAATTTCGAAAATTGTGAGTAGCGGAAATATTATGAAAACGGACAAAATAACAAAAATTCATTGCGAAAAGAACGTGGGACAAGAAAGTTGTATAATGAAAATTTTGAATTAATTGGGAAGACTTCCTATTTTTTCAATCCTTTTCTTTTTCTTGAAATTTTTTTCTCCTTATTTCAGTATTTTTGTAGTTCTTGCTTATTTTGCTCGTTTTTGTTTTCATTAGTTCATCTCTTTTGCAACTTAATTTTTACTTAATTGTTTTTCTTTTTTTTGCAATTTGTCTGGCCTTTCTTACCATTTGCATGTCACGTTCAGTTTTAAATTATTTTTCATGACAGTTATTTCAACTGAATGTGTTATTTTTGCTAGCTCATTTATTTTCTGGATTGGTTTTCGCTGTTTCATTTATTTAGGCTTTTTTTTTGAGAATTTGACATAAATTTGGCTTCTTCAGTCTTGTGAATAATTTTTAAACAACTTTTTTTGTGAACTGTAAATTATTGTTATTTAAACTATTTTTAAGTCAAGCAATTTTTATAATTTTAATATTTCTTATAATTATCCATATGTTTTTGTATTTTTCATATTTAAGAGTTTCAAAATCACATAGTTAAGAACTTTGAAACTTCTAGACTTTATCCAAATTCAAATCAGTTTTATAATTTCTTTAATTATTTGTGATTTTCAAATTATTTACTTGTTAAGCTTGACAATTTTTGAATTTTCTTGACCATTATAAGTTTTTTAATTTCTACATCTTGTAAAATTTTCATCAATTTTGAAAATTTTTCCAATGCATAAGTTTAAAGCTTTTACAAAATTACTAATGTTTAGTAATTTTTAGAATCGTGATTTTCAAAATTCCCATAATTGCTATTAGTTTTATGATTTTTACAATTTTCATTTGACAATTATTTTTTAATTTTTGTAATGCATTACATTCATATGTTTTCATATAATATTTTACAATTTTTATATTTATACTTTCGTTTTCATGTTTCCAAATTTTGATTTTTTTACACAACTTCCTAAACTTTATCATATTTGAATTTTTTTTTTAATTTTTATAATTTCCATAATTTTTTAATTTCAAAAATTTCGATAGTTTTGAAATTTTTCAAAACCTTAATTATTTTGCAGGATTTTCATTATTTTTTGATTTTTTTTTACACTTTTTGTGATATTTTACAGCTTGTATAATTACCATATTTCTTAACTATTTTTTCTGATTAATAGATTGATTTTTTTTTTACAATTTTTATAATCTTTTATAATTTTTATATATATAATAATTCTTAAATTTTTCAAAGCTTCAATAATTGCTGTGATTCTCACAAGGTTAACAATTTTTCTAGCTTTCGATTTTTTTTCAAAATTTTCATAATTTGAACATTTTTGTTTAGATTATAGAGGTTCCAACCGACTTACCCTTCACGCTATACCCGTTCCTAGTTATGAACATTTAATTTTTTTTAAATTTTCTTATGATTTAACGATTTTTATATTTTTTTAATTTAAAATTTCTGTTTTAAAATTTTCGAAATTTGAATAAGTTTCTTAATTCCATAGGTTGACTAGGTCTTGGGATTTCTCAAATTTTTAAAATAATTTTTTAAATATTTATAACTTTTAATATCAGTTTTCAAATTTTCATGATTTTTTTTGTTGATTTATTAAATTCCGCTGATTTTGGATATTAATAATTTTTACAAATTTCCTGGATTTAGCAATTTATTTTTTATTTTTCATAGTTTGTATAATTTCCCAAAGTTTAAAATTTTGATAATTATTTTAACTCAAAATTTTTTTGCAGAATTTTTGTTTTTTCTTTTATATTATTAACTAGTATAATTTCCATATTTTTTAATTATTTTGTATTGCTAAAATTTGAATAAGTTTTACAATTCTATAGTTCTAGTAGCTCTGGGAATACCTTGAATTTTTAAAATTAATGTTCCAAGTTTTCATACTTTCCGAGTTTTATTGATTTTCAATTTCAAACATTCTCATAATTTTATGAATTTTTATAATGTGTACGATTTTAAGTATCGTAATTTCTAAAATTCGCATAATTTGTATAATAGTTTCATAATTTTTAAAATTTCTATCGAATTTTATAACTTTTTGTAATTTTTATAATAGTGTAATTCTGGCAGATTGCACTCTGAAAATCGTATGTCACGCAAGTAGTATCGATTAAAACTTGAATCGATTTTTGGCGATGTTCATTTCATTTTGCGTCTGAAAATTCTAGAGATCGATTCCCCATCATGGCGATTGCTGTTCTGTTTGGAACCAACCTCGCGCAACAAGTCACCGCCCATTTTGATCTTCTGGGGTGCAAAATTCGTTTCATTCAAGATCATGACATTCCATGTAAGCTGCACCGTAACAGGAACCGACAAAACATGACAACGTTACTGCCGTTGCTGTGAGTGAGAAAATTACCCATCCCATAACAAATGCAAAATGACTAAACCACATCGGAAAATCTTGAAATACACCCATTCGAGGACATCAAAGCAACCAACCAAGCTTCCCGGTATGTTCGGAGTAACATTCCAGGATCCTTTTTGCGCTATCGTATTTTGGCAGCCGGCAGTCCGGTGCACTGCGAACCTGACAGTGTTCACGCTTCCGATGGGTCCCGAAGTGGGCAGATGTCCTCTTGACCAAACCATTTTCGCCAGAAAGATATCCTAACCTACCGTGGCACATCACCAACACGGTTTCATCGCAAAAGGAAAAAGGTGCGTACTGGAAGTGTGGAAGTGAGTACGAAAGGACTGCTCTAAAATGCTCGGTCAGTTCGGTTCCCACCCGGTTTCTGTTGGGGTTTCTCAGATGTGGGTAGAAACGAGCGCCACTGCCACTCTGGAAGGCAAAGGCAAAAGCAAAGGCAGCGCCCGCCGGTGTCGATTCTTGTGATAAACAAAATGAGGCAACAACGTTCAAAGGACGCAGCAGCAAAAAACAGGGATCTACTCTACTCTTTGGCAGCTGGCCGTAGGGGAGAGGGGAAAGTTGGCGAGGGTCGAAAGTAAACTAATAAATATTTGCCCTAATTTTTCCTCGACTACCCAGGTGTGAAATTTGAGCCTAAGAAAAGTAGACTGCTTGCTTGTGGATGTTCACAGCTCTCACACCATCTAGAGAGGTCTAGAGAGTGTGAACCGTAGAGTGTCGAAATTTAATTAAAACCTCATTTTGGTGGGGGGGCACACCCAAGAATAATGAGCCCATCTTCCTTCCGAAGGTGGCAAAGCAGAGCTACCTGAGTAATCTAAATTTGAATTTATTATTAAAATATTCCGGTCGACTTTCGGAGCCGCTTTGTGGTCTGGCTGGTTTGGTCTGGCGACGCCAATTTAGTGGTATTTTTCTTATCTCCCGATTCGGCCGACCTTCCAAGGACGAACCTCCAGGAAAAATAGACACATAAACGGTAATGAATTTGATGGCAACTGCGTACGGACGCACGCAGGGGATTGGCTTTCATTTTTTTTGGGTGGCCCGACGGAGTCCGCGAGGGACAAACCGAGACAAACCCAGCATACGGAAAGGGGTGGGGGGTGGCAGTTGATTTATTGTTATTCCAAGAAACGTACAAATTTTTCCGACTGTCACAATATGGCAGTAAGGGAAATTTGTCTGCTGAGAATCTTCTGCGAGGGAGGCACGGGTTGGGAGGAGGAGCCCACGGGAATTCCTCTGAAGTGCGCTCAATCAGACACCACCTTCGGAGGCCGGGGCGAGCACGTGTCGGTATTGATTTTTTTTCTCGCTTCTTAACATTAAATCAAGCTTCTGGATATGAGCTGAGCTGTAATCTCATTATGCTAGACGCGTTCAAGTTTTGTTTAATTATTTTGTTTTGGGAGTCAGGCGAGTGATTATTAGAAAACGCATATTCCAAGCAGGCTGTGAATGGCCACCATCATGCTTCAGTCGTTCGTCGAGATCGTTCATGTAAGGTTCAATGATAAAAGATGCCAGTCGTTTCCATTATTTTCATAAAATAATAGTCACAAAAAAAGTCAACAAACCTTCTTGGGAATATTCCGTTCTGTGGATCATAAATCAATTAAAGAAATACAGGGTTGTGTGCGAGACACGACCGATCATGATGACATTAAAAATGCATTTTTATAATCAATTCTAAAGCTAATTTTAGGAAATTAGAACCTTTAGCTACTAATATATCATCGTCAAGTGCGTTCAAGAAGTATTTATAATAATATTGACAGCAAAATTTTTTTCCAAGCTTTCGCTCTCGTTAGTAAATAGAGATTGCTGTTGAATAATGGTCGAACGTGAAGTCCACAACAGATTGGTGTTTACGGAAAAACTATCGCCGATAGTTATGAATTGGCCTGCTAGTGGCTAGCCCGTAGAACCGACAGCTGATCGGTATTCAATATACTCAAGCGAACTCGGTGTGTAGCAAACGGGAAAATACACACACACACCCAAACGAAACTATCAAGCGAACGAATGAATAAAACACAGTTCTGTCATCCACTCACTACACAAGCTACGTGTTTCCTTTACAGGCAACCACCAGAAGAACCAGAGACCCGAGATGCCAAGTAAAAATTTCAAATATCTTCAGACAGGGTTGCAAAAATCAGTAAATCCGAAAAAAAAATGTCTGCAATCAGCAAGTATGTCTTGCTGGCAGCAATTCCCTTATTAAAGTATGATACGCTAAACTGACTTGGCGAGCAAAACAAAAAAAAAACAGTCGCGGCAATTTCAAGTCTGCGAAAAACTTGATTTTCAAAAGTTTGCAAAACAATTCTGCAACAAACAATGTATGCATCACTATATACGAAATCTGCAGATTTACAGACAAATCTGCAGATCTATCGTCTCTGCTGAAGACTGAAATGTTAAAAAGGGATATATTTAAAGATTTTTCATTGTGCCAAATTTCATACTACGCAGAATGATGCAGTATTTTTTTAAGTCTGACGCATATCCCTTATGGCAAACGAAGAAGAAGCTACTATAAAGAATTGTAGGTGTAGCCCAACGATCGAAACCGTCGGCCGTGCACGAAAAATCAAGAGGATGACATCAATTTGACCCGCTGTGATTGGCTAATTGAAAAACATACGTCAATTCAAACCAATTTTTCAAATTTCGGCGAAGTAATTCTGACCCCTTTTTCATATGCGAGAGATACGTATCACATAGACAAATGCTAAAAAAGAAAAATTTGAAAATTCGCATTAAAAATAACCGGAAAACTAAGGCAAAGATTATAGAGATATACGTCATATTCAAGTGTTACCTCGAAAAAAAATTGAATCGACATTTTGAAATTCCTAAAATCGAGTTTTTTCAATACCTAATGACTACGAAATGGACAAAACGTCTCGAGAAAAAAAATTTTTTTTTGAAGAAAAAGTCGATCTTAATTTCTTTTTGTGATAAATCCTAACAGTTCGGCTGAAAAGTTCGTATCGTTTAATAGAAACACACATTTTTTTGCCAGAATTCGTTTTTATTATTCAACATAATTGCCATCAGAGGCGATACAGCGATTATAGCGATCTTCCAACTTTTCGATACCATTTTTGTAGTACGATTTGTCCTTTGCCCCAAAATAGGCCTCAGTTTCAGCGATTACCTCTTCATTGCTTCTAAATTTTCTACCAGCGAGCATTCTCTTGTGGTCTGAGAACAGGAAAAAGTCACTGGGGGCCAAATCTGGAGAATACGGTGGATGAGGGAGCAATTCGAAGCCCAATTCGTTCAATTTCAGCATGGTTTTCATCGACTTGTGACACGGTGCATTGTCTTGATGAAACAAAACATTTTTCTTCTTCAAATGAGGCCGTTTTTTTGAAATTTCGTCCTTCAAACGCTCTAATAACGCTATATAATAGTCACTGTTGATGGTTTTTCCCTTTTCAAGGTAGTCGATGAAAATTATACCATGCGAATCCCAAAATACAGACGCCATAACCTTACCTGCCGATTGTTGAGTCTTTCCACGCTTTGGGTTCGGTTCATCGCGTGCAGTCCACTCAGCTGACTGTCGATTGGACTCCGGAGTGAAGTGATGGAGCCATGTTTCGTCCATTGTTATATATCGACGAAAAAAATCGGTTTTATTTCGATATAACAGCTCCAAACACTGCTCAGAATCATCAATTCGTTGTTGTTTTTGATCGATTGTGAGCTCCCATTTTGCACAAAATTCGTGAATAATATGTCTAACACGTTCCTTTGATATCTTTAATGTGTCAGTTATCTCGATCAACTTCACTTAACGGTCATGGAAAATCATTTTGAGGATTTTTTTCACGTTTTCATCGGTAACAGCCTCTTTTGGACGTCCACTGCGTTCATCGTCTTCGGTGCTCATATGACTAGTACGAAATTTTGCAAACCACTTACGAATTGTTGCTTCGCCCGGTGCAGAGTCTGGATAACACTCATCAAGCCATTTTTTGGTATCGGCGGCACTTTTTTTCATCAAAAAGTAGTGTTTCATCAACACACGAAATTCCTTTTTTTTCCATTTTTTCACAATAACAATAGTAGCTTCACTCAAAATGCAATATCTCACAAACTAATAATCAGACAGCTGTCAAATTTATACACGTATCTCTTGAAGTTTGGTACTAACTGAAAATGGTATGGATTTAATTCTAGTGGCGCCCTCTCGTAGAAACGATACGAACTTTTCAGCCGATCTGTTACCGATGTATAATCTGAACTTACCAGCGATTGTGTTCACGGCAAGTGAAGTGCATATTGATCTGCAACGTATCAATGGATCAAAAGGACCAGGATCGGATGGATTGCCACCTTCATTTATAAAAGAATGCTCTTCTGCCTTAGCTTTGCCGGCTTCACTGCTTTTCAATCGTTTCTTAGCTGAGAGGTATTTTCCGGCGAAGTGGAAAGAAGCTTTAATCATTCAGATTCATAAAACTGGTAACGTTCATGACGTCGATAACTACAGAGGCATTTCCATTCTGAGTTGCTTACCAAAAGTTTTCGAACGTATGCTGTTGGAGTATCTCTATCCCGCAGTAAAGCACATTATCAACACTGATCAGCATGGCTTGGTCAGAAAACGATCAACAACGACTAATATGATGAGCTACGTTTCTATACTGATTGACAAACTCGAAAAACGACAACAAGTTGATTACGTTGATTTCTCTAAAGCTTTCGATTGTGTATCCCATCTGCTCGCAATAGACAAATTAAGGCGTGATGGTTTCCCCGACTGGCTGACCGATTGGATTTTTTCGTATCTCACAAATCGCATAGCCTCAGTTCGTGTAGGATCTATTCTTTCTGATCCTTTCAACATTATATCAGGTGTTCCCCAAGGAAGCCATCTAGGTCCACTACTCTTCGTATTGTTCGTGAATGACCTATGTAGAGAATTATCGTCGCCTAAAGTAATGTATTCAGACGATATCAAAGTGTATCGCATCATTACTAGCTTTGTGGAGTGCTGTGCCTTACAAATGGACGTTGACAAAGTTATTGACTGGTGTGACAGAAACGGTATGAGTATAAACATAAAAAAATGCAGTGCAATTACTTTCTCACGATCGCAATCTCCGATCGTATTTGAATACTCTATGATGGCTGTTCCAGTTCAACACGTTTCTGCTGTCAAAGATTTGGGCATCGTCCTTGATCGTAAGCTTCGTTTCACCGAACAGTTATCTCTAGTTACGGCAAAGGCTTACGCAGTTTTGAGACTTATCAAACGCAACACCAGAGACTTTGATGATGTGTATTGCCTAAAGACAGTTTACGTCGCTTTAGTACGCAGTATTTTGGAATACGGAGTAATAATCTGGGCACCCTACCACAACGTCCACACGTTGCGCTCTGATTAATCTACCTACACTACAAAACAGACGAATTTTCCTTCAGCGACTGTTTGTCTTCGACTTGCTTTCAAATAACATCGACTGCCCAGCGCTTTTGGAGAGATTGCATTTAAATATTCCTGGAAGATCATTGCGGAGAACAGACTTCCTTCGACGATCAGTCCATCGCACACAGTACGGTCAAAACAATCCTATGGATGTTTGTGGTCATCGCTTCAATAGTGTTTATCATTTATTTGATTTTACACTGAACAAAAAAGCATTTAAAATTAAAATATTTATGTTAGGTTAATGATAGTAGTTGTATAGTAATAGTCTGTGCGATAATTTTATTTTAATCGAAGACAAATTTAAATAAATTTAAATTTAAAATGTTTCACACAGTTTGGATATCTCTTCTCTGGCTGGTATCATTATAATACCTGTCCTGTTCTAAATAGCTTCCCAATTATCCGACAAACTGTTCTTCAACTTTCCACCACTTCAATATGTTCAATCTCAGGCAATCACCTGCCAAGCGAGAAATTATCTCCGGCGCCACTCTATTGGCTTATCAAAAGTTCATCATAATTGACAGCCATTCTGTCAAGTTCACCTTCGCAATATCCCGCTGCAGCTCCTCAAAATGAAACCAATCAGAGCACCGTCTCGTGTGTAGGTAGCATACATACAGGAGCACCTTCCGACAAAACGAGCCCGAGTTTTGCCCGGCAACCGCCGAAAGTCAACAGCAACTGCATCAATCTTGTGTGTGTGTGAGAAACGGACAGGTCATCAACAGTGGAAAACTTGTCCGGAGTGGAAAAGCGAAGAACAACAACCGTCGCCTGAGCGAGCTTTCCTTCTCAGTGCTAATATTTGACGGGGCGTTTGGAGGAAACCTCCGGTGATAGTGAAAATTTGATTTTAACACTGACGACGAGTGGAGCCAGGATTGACTGACTTGACGCTGCCGGCATTTGTTGAACTTGGCAGTTTGAGTTTCCTTCGGAAGCTCGCGGATGTTCGTTCGTTCGGAAGCAGCAATCAAGTTTCCTCCGTCGGCCGAAGGAAGGATTAGACTAATTAGGTTTTGAGGCAATAATTTATTTTGATGGTTGCTCCGGTAACGGACTAACTGCTAATTACTGTAAAGCTCTCCGGAAAGTACAACCACCGTTAGAGAATCATCACTTTTAATATTCACTAGCATACTGTCCTGCTGAGACACAGGACACTAGCATCTTGGGAACCTGTACTACCACCATCTTGAAGCATTCCGAAACTATTGGAACCGGGGAGTGTGGATAGTCGACCATGGGACACCCGGCAGCCAGCTGCCGCGCAACAACCTTAAACTCCACAGGTTCCGTTTCACCCTGAATACACACAGTTTTATAGCTTCTACCGTAACTCTTTGACACGACACAAAATTTCCCCTGATACCGGTATCAAACTTTTTCGCCAGGCAGCAGGTTGGCACTTATTTCCACCCGACCAGGGTGGAAACTTTGGCAAGCACACCGAGTTCATCGGGGCCAGAAAAGCTGATGGTGGCAGAAACGAAACTAAAAAAAACTCTAGCATTTCTGTAGCACAGCACCCGAGGGAACAAATTGGTGAAAGCACCAGCAAGAACAGAAGGACAAAGGTAGCATGCATCGACACATCGCATATTCAAGAAGTTCGGGGGAAAAGTTTTCACTTTTGTCGTCGGGAGAAGAGAACTGCAGGGTTTCTTCGTTCCTTCTTTGGGCCGTCTGCCAATAGTGGTCTCTCCCAATTCAGTTTTCAGATTGTTTACACTAGCACACACACACACACATTGTTGCTGGAATAGAGCGGAGGCGTAGCGACCTCCTACAGCAGCGGAGAATTATGAATTGTTCCAGGCCCAACGTAAGTTCATAGGTATTTTGTCGAAACTTTGTCGTCGTTGGCTGGAGAAACTGAGAAAGAGAGGAGTAACATATCCGGCATAGGCTTTTCAGTAATCGGAGGTGGGAAAAATCGAGGAGCAAAAAAAAAAACACACAAATTGGAGGTAGGTCAGGAATGAAAATAAAACGTAGTTTTCCTGTGCCGGGATTGAATGGAACGATTTTAAAGTTTCGCAAATTTACGGCACGTTCGGTAAGAAAGTTTCGCCATAAAAAAAATTTTCACCCGTTTAACACGGATTCTACGGATTCGTTCTGTGTAAGTTTATAATTGGAAGCAAATGGAAATTGAAGCCCGTCATCTCGAATCGAACACCTCGTACCTGCCGTGAGCTTCTCACCAGTCGAGAGCATTTTGATGAGGTCAACACTCAAAGTACCTTTCATTTCCCCTTTTTATGTTTTTGAGGCTATTCCATCGAACAGAAATAACTGATTTCGTTTTTACTAATGTCTTTAAAAACCTTTCAGCCTTGGTCAGACACTGCACAGTGTGAATTGCGAAACTTTCCTCCTTTTCACTACTAAAATTCTAAACGATTTTTGACGTCGATTATCTCATTTCGAATTTGCGTATTTCATTGAAAAAAAACTATCAAGATGCTGTACAGGATACATTTCTGCCTTTTAGAAGGATCAAATTGTGGAATTCTCTACGATATTCAGCACAGTTCGGAACATTTTCCTCGAACGATTTTCGCACAGCGAAAAGTGCACGAAACAAATCAAATTATTTTGGATTTTCTCTAAACTGATGATTTTTACCATCGATTTGCAAAGAAATAATTTTAATAGTTCTTTAGATAACATTTAGAGCCATTAGAACGGCTGCTTTTATATAATGGTGCCCACTTTTCGTTTCTTGTTTTCTTTCTCTCCAATGCAAACGACCAGCAACTGATGCGATCGTTCTTGCTTGAATTGAAACTAGCTTTGCGTACAAACCGACACAGCCACTCGCAGTGCCAAATGACTCGAAACTGGTTTAATGCATCTTCTCGCCTTGCAAACGACCGGAAAGCAAATGAGAACTACGACCTGAGCGTTTGAGGTTTTTAACCATGCAGAAGAAATGATCCATTTTCGACCACGGTTCCCCTTTTATAACGTTCAGTTGAAGATATGTGCCTGACTACCTCAAAATCGTCGTCCTTGCGCGAAACCCCCAAGCAAAAGTAAAGAGTTTTCCGCGTTGTTTTAAAATTTTCAGAAAACTTAATTCTTGAGTTGTTTGTGGTTATTTCACACTGTTCAAAATATTATCCTACATTCCTGATCATACTTTTGATGAAATAGTGAAAGAATTATGTTGCTGCCATTAATACAAGTCGAGATATTCACGATTAAGTTCTGCCCATTCTTCCATATGGCTAATTTTGAAAAGGCGCTCCATAGTAAGGTAAGTCGTATTCACGACAAAATCCCAGGAAACCCGGAAAGAAATCGGGAACCATGGAAAAGGGCAACAAACAAAAGTGTTTCTTAGGTAAAAAAAATCCTAGAAATTCAATGGAATGGTTTTTAATGGCCGCATGAATCGCCATCCTGCTTGTTTTACCCCAATTACCCAGCAGTTTTAGGGTTTTCTGTAGTATTCGTTCTGTAACTTGAAAAGAAATCGAGTGCGGTCAACTGAAATAGCTTGATTTTATGTAAAAAAGTCTGTAGAATCGAATGCCAAAACTTATACTGGCCACACGAAACGTTTTGATGGCTATTTTACCCCATTTCCTTCATTTTATGGTATTTTATTGTAAATCGTCCTTAAATCTTGGTAAAACTTCTTGCAAGTTGGCTAAATCTAGCTTATTTTATGTAAAAAAGTCTGTAGAATCAAATGCCAATAATTGCATTCGATTCTACAGATCTTTTTACTTAAAATAATATAGTTTTCGTATGCTTTCAACGTGGTTCGCTTAAGAGTTAAGGATGATTTAGATGAGAATTTCACATATTGAAGGGATTGGGGTAAAATAGCCACCAAAACGTTTCGTGCGGCCAATATAAGTTTTGGCATTCGCTTCTACAGACTTTTTTACATAAAATAAGCTAGATTTAGTAAATTTCCAATAAGTTTTAGCATGATTTAAGACCGATTTACAATAAAATACCATAAAATGAAGGAAATGGGGTAAAATAGTCATCAACACGTTTCGTGTGGTCAGTATAAGTTCTGGTATTCAATTATACCAACTTTTTTACATAAGATAAGCTAGATTTTGTATACTTCCAATCAGTTTTACCATGATTTATGACCGATGTACAATAAAATACCATAAAATGGAGGAAATGGGGTAAAATAGTCATCAAAACGTTTCGTGCGGTCAGTATAAGTTCTGGCGTTCGATTCTACAGACTTTTTGCCTTTCTCATATAGAAAGGCTATGCAATCACTGTGAAAATCGACTTTTTATCCGAGGCCCGGAGGGCCGAATGTCATATACCATTCGACTCAGCTCGACGAACTGAGCAAATGTCTGTGTGTGTGTGTGTGTGTGTATGTAACAAAAATATGCACTCACTTTTCTCAAAGATGGCTAAACCGATTTTCACAAACAAAGATTCAAACGAAAGGTCTTATAGTCCCATAACCTGCTATTGAATTTCATTCCGATCCAACTTCCGGTTCCGGAGATATAGGATGATATGTACCAAAAAAGTGAAAAAAATATGCACTCACTTTTTTCAGAGATGGCTGAACCGATTTTTACAAACTAAGATTTAAATAAAAGGTATTATAGTCCCATAGCTTGCTATTGAATTTTATTTGAATGTGACTTTCGATTCCGGAGTTATATGGTAATATGTGAAAATTTGAGAAAAAGTTTAAACTCAATTATCTCTGGAATAACTCAACCGATTTTCGCAAACTAAGATTCAAAAGAAAGGTCTTATAATATCCTAAAAATTTGTGGAAGATTTTATCTGGATCCGACTTCCGGTTCCGCAACTAAAGCGTGATAAGTGGAAAATTACCAATTTTATTAGTATTTTTCCACGAACGATGGTTAAAAACAGGTACAAATCCCATAAAACTGTCTGATGAATTCTTCTAGTTTGCAGAGCTTGTTAGTTTGTGGGCATTCAAACATAATTCGGCACTACTGGTTCCGTCTTTTCCTGTTCCGAGAGCACCGAAAGTGGAGAATAAAAACTCCTAAACCTAAATTCACTTCGATTTCACAGCGATGCTTGAACCGATTTTCACAAATCTTGATTTGAATTAAAGTTCATACTGTCTTTAAACCTACTGTGAAATTTCATCCGGATCCGACTTCCGTTCCGCAGTTACAGGGCGATGAGTGTCAAAATTTTCAAATCGCCATATAGAGTGACAATATGTACAACACCGAAAGAAGAAGAAAACACAAAACGAAAAAGGCGTGCTTTATTCTATTTCGTACACGTTGTGTAGTGATGTCAATAATAATAATAATAATAATAATAATAATAATTGTGGATACAACTTTCGGTTCCTGAACTACAGGTTAAACAGGATTTATAGAGTTTGCGAGATTAGATCCGAACAAATTATCATATTTCTACTCAATAAACAGTTGTTTTTGCGAATTTCACGGTTATATTTATGGTGTAATGAGTAATATGAGAAAGGCATCATTACACCACTAGGTGGATTAAAATAGGTTTTTACATAAGATAAGCTAGATTTAGTAAATTTCCAATAAGTTTTACCATGATTTAAGACCGATTTATAATAAAATACCATGAAATGGAGGAAATGGGATAAAAAAACGTTTCGTGTGGCTAGTATAAGTTCTGGCATTCGATTTTACAGACTTTTTTACATACGGTAAGCTAGATTTAGTGAACTTGCAAAAAGTTTCACCAAGAGTTAAGGACGATTCACAGTAAGAATCTCATGAAATGGAGGAATTGGGGTATAATAGCTACCAAAACGTTTCGTGCGGCCAGTGTGGGTTCTTCTAATCGATTCTTCAAACTTTTTTACATGAAAGTAGGCTATTCCAGAATACCGCACTTGACTTCTTTTCATGTTACAGAACGAATGTTCTGGGAAAACCCAAAACTTCTGTACATTTGGGGTAAAACGAGGAGGATTGCGATTCGTGCGGCCATTGTAAACCATTCCAGTGAATTCCTTGGACATTGTTACATAAGAAACGCTTTAGTTTGTTGACCTATCTCAATTAGTTCATGAGTTTCAGATTTTTTTGCGGGTTTTCATAGATTTTTTTCCCACTGTGCACTGTATTGAGCCGCTCCACAATTAAAATGGTTTTCTAAATCGATTTGTCAAGGCTTCCATAATATGCTTCTGTTTCTGCAATGAGCTAAGCGTTCGACGGAACCTTTTCTTTTCCTGGCGAAACCTTTTCAGGTTTGGAAATAGATAATAGTCGCTGGGGGCCAGGTCTGGAGAGTACGGGGGATGGTGGACCAATCCGCTGGACCGCAAACCATCCAATTTCACCGTTGCTGTTTTATCAGGACACAAGACTCGTCTTTTCCCATAGTTGGATCAGCGGTTATTATAGGGGTGAGATTGTCATAAAATTTTGTATTAGACCAATTAGAGGCTGCTTGTTCTGGCTGGCCCGGGTACTGGTCTTACAAACCAGTTGTCGTATGTTTGAGCCCCGACCTGGAAGGATCCGTAGTGTCAGTAGAATCGTAGCACTAGCCATGCACTGGTTCTCTGTACACTCTGAATCGGCTGCGAAGTCTATTGAAACAGAAGGTCGAATTCCACTACAGGAATGTAATACCAAGGCTTTGCTTTTTGTTCTCAACAAAAATACACACGATTCGAAACTATTCACGTCTTTACTTGTGATAGACCCGGGACTTTTCATTCCATGTAGTTGACCAGAGATAACTGATCTCGTTCTTACAAATGATTTTAATACATGGAATGAACGTCTGAACGAATGAAGCCTTGTTCAGACACTGTATTGAGCCGTCAGTCCGAGTCGATTTTTTTTAGAGATTTTATTTTTTGAGATGACACTAAATATCGACGTTTCATACAATTCTAAGACATTTGGAGCTTTGATACTGCAAAATGATAGGACATATATTTGGTTCGAGGGAAGCGTGTCTGGTTGGGAAACATTACCAGTAAAAGTTGAATGTTCGGGGATGCTTTTCCAAGCAGGAATTTGGTTGTTTGTAGTACTTCACACTGTATTCGAATGCAGCGGAAATACTGCGTCCACATCGTCCCGGTCAAGTTCATTGGTCAAAGGTTGCAGTGAATGACCTGACGATGCAGCAGAAGATTGTGGGTAATTTTCCCTTTAATCAACATTAACATTAACAACATCATTGCTATTCAGCAATTGACCATTCCGAAAACCGACGCTTGTTCGAAGCGTTCGGCGTTAAAAATCCGATTAATTTCAGCATATAAATTTTCATGAGGAACGAAGGCACACCGTTGAAACAGTTAAAAGGCGCAAACTGAAGAATTAAATTTCGCTACTAATAAACAATTATTAACAGACAACGGCTGATGAAGTGGCCGTGCACCGACACCAATGCGACTAATTAAACACCCTCGTCGTTCTTCACCCTCTCCGACCACCGGTTCGTTTCTTGTTGTTGTTCTGCTTATTCGTATCACATTCCAGCAAGGGCCTCCTCGGCCAATATCATATTTTAATAGCCGACTTGACAGCAGCAGCCCGCACAATGCAAATGGCGGACGGGGGGCGCAACAATGGCGGCCTCTGCGTCGTTCGACATGAAAGCGGAATGAAACACCAAACCTTCGGGTGGGTTTTCAGTTTCATACGCCGCCAATCTTGCCGTCACCCCTGGAAATCCCCGGTCCACCCATTCCCCCGAAGTTAATGTCGTTTAATCATTCCACAGTAGCGCGAATAGTGACTGCATGTCATCAATGAACACGGCCAACGAATGGCAGCCATTATGCGCCTCGAATGATATCGACGACGACGACGACGGCAGCGACGATTACAACCCAAGCAACAACAAACACTTTGACAACCGTGATGTTGATGATGATGATTATGATGATGACGATGTTGGCGACGACAGCCGGGATATTGGCGGAGATGTCGCGACACACACACACACACCCTGGAACGTCGGTTAAATTATCTCAAATTACCGCATGGCATCGTTTGTTACGCTGATATTCGCGGCTTCGAACGAAGAAGACGACGACAACGACGAACACGCCGTGATTCTTTTCTTCGACAACGACGGTAGCGAGTTTTGACGTTTAGCGACGGTATTGATAAATAAATGTCGCATAGCAATAATTACCTTCTGACATCGAATTGAGCCACCGCCGCGCCATTTTCCTGTTCTTGAACAGAGTGGAAGGAAAGTTTTCCGGTGAACGGGTCGGGTGGATTTGCTCAAGCAGAACTAAACTTTTCCAATCAGGCTCAGTTCGATGATGATAGAGTACGACTGACTGGCTGGGAGCGTCACCAGGAGCAACTTCGAGTGCGTGGGATTGCAAGACAATTCTGACACGTTTGCCGGCTTTGATTCGCTAAACGTGGCAAGTTTAAGATTTTGCTTATCAGACGAGCTCGGATTTAATGAGGACCGGTCAAATGTAGTGACGTTTTGATTTAAGTTCTACGAGATAGATCAGTGCCGATGGACAGAATGGCTTTGACAAAGGCATTTTTGATACTTCGAAATAAACTGTTATGCACTTACTAGTCGAAGACGAAACATAAAGTATACACTCTAGCAGAACCGTAGTGAGCGTAGAAAATATGTTTTTAACTGCCAATGTTTTTAACAAATACCATGAAAACGAACACATATTATTTTATATTTTTGTAAGTTTATCCCAAGTATTATATTTAGTTTTAGTAAACACTTGTTAGATCATAAATCTTGCATTGAAGCTGTATAATTCACAAAAACCTACTGAAAACCATTACAAAACAGTTCGGAAAATTCTTGTGATTTGACATGGCTTAACTGTGTGATTTGAAAATTACATGGCTTGAAAACGAATAAGATAAAAACACAAAAGATGGATAGCAACAGCGCGACTTGAACCGAGAAACATTAGATCGCAATGCACTCCAGTTAATCAACTGAGCCACAGAAACACATATCTACCTAATGAATAAATGACACATATAAATTCAAACAGCGGTACTTGGTAGCCGAGTGCAAATTACCTTCCCGAAAGCAGTACGATGAGGTTTTTTCGAAATACGAAAGAGACATCCACGAGGGCGACGAAACGTTCTAATGACCTGGCAAGATATTTGCAGCTGCGAACTAAAAACCCAGATTTCCGTAACAAACAAAAGACGTAAGATGATGAATCAGTTGGTGTTCGCAACGGTAGAGACGATAGAAACAAAGTCAGTACAGTGCGGTGAACAATTGGGCATTCAAAATGAGCAAATAAGATCTACAAAAAGCTTGAAACTTGACTTTCGCGACCACAATATCAATTTGTATTGATTTCAAGCGCTGCAAAGTGCGTCCGTGATCATTACGTTCGAAAAAAAATGTCTCAGTACGCAGTTACGTATGCGATTATATAAGGCAATTCCGTATTAAGTGATTTCTGATTAGGACGGAAACATCCTTGAAAATTGCTGGTAACCTACGAAAATCAGCTGATTACATGTAAATTTGATGAAAAAAAACTATAAAACGAGCTACGAACAAAGTGCTCCTCAATTCTCAATGCTGAATGAAAATGGAAGTTTCTCTACGTCAAGTAAAATTGCAATTTTTTTATTTTAAAATATGTGCTTTTTGCACAAACCAACAAAACCCCTAAATGTTCACATTCTGCGACGGCCAGTAAAAAGCCGTCACTCGCTTACGCCTGAGACGTCTGAAATAATATAGCACTTGTGCAATATTGTTTGAGGGTTGCATAAGTAGTGCAAACTTTGCGTCTGCTTAGCGGTTTAAGTTGAACTGCTAGGCACGAGATGGCAGTTCGATTTGAACTGCTTTAAGCACTGACGAGCCGAAGGCGAAACGCGAAGAAATATCATTTTTATTATTTTTTACGTTTCGTATTTGACTCATCAGTGCAGAGCAGTTCGAATTGAACTGCCTAGTGCTAAACTAAACTAGTGCCGCTAAGCAGACGTAAAATTTCTGCTACTTACAGAACACTTTTTGTTTTGCAGCGGAGTGCAATGTCTTTTCTGACGTGCCGAACGAAAACGGTTTTTGGACTATTTATGGTCTATGCAGGTTCGGTCATTCCTGTAAGTGGCAGAAACTTTACGTCTGCTTAGCGGTTCAAACTGAACTACCGAGTTTAGCACTAGAAAGAATACATTGCAAATTCGGAATAAGAGGGAAAAGAAAATCGAAAACTAGAGACATGAGTCGATTGAAAACTAACAAAAAGTAAAATTAAAGAATCAATTCAAAACTCGTGAGCTAAGAACCAGAAAAAGAGAAAAAGACGAGAAAGTAAATGGAAAACAATAGTAAACAGTAAATTGGAAACAACAGGAAATTAAAAATAAATAACAAACAAATGAAGAAGTTCAGAGCAGATTGCACATCAGAGAAACAAGTTATATAATAACTAGGAAACAGAGTAGCTTGAAAACAGAAGAAAAGTGTAGACTAGAAACTATTAAAAGAGAAGATTGAAAACTGGAGAAAAGAGAAGACTGAAAACTATAGAGAAAATGAATATGAATAAACTGAAAATTCGAGTTAAAAGTGAACTAGAAACCTAGAGAAAAGATTAAATCGAAAGCCAGAAAAAGAGCTTGTTAAAAACCTAAAGGAATAAAGTAAATGGAAAACAAGAAAATGGTAAATTGCAAACAAGAGGCAAATTATTACCTTGAGAAAATTATAGATTATAAAATTGAGAAAGAGGAACGAGTCGATAGAAAAAGAAGAAACTAGAAAATGAATAAAAAAATAAATTGAAAACTCGAGAAGAGAACTCAAAAGTAGAGAAAAGAGAAAATCGAAAGTCAGAAAAAAGCGAATTGAAAACTAGAAGAAAAATAAAATGGCAAATAAGAATAAATAGCATATTAGAAACACTAGGAAATGGCAAACTAATAAGTTTTAGAAACTAGTAAATTTCAAACCAGAGAAACAAGTGATTCGAAAACTAAAGAGCATAATAAATTGGGAACGAAAGATAAGAGTAGACTGTAAACTATAAAAAGAGAAGATTGGAATACTGTAAAAGTAAAGTAGAGAGATTAAAATAAGTAAGATGGAAAATTTGAAAAGCACATTGAAAATTAAACAAAACACTCAATTGAACACTTAAAAACAGAGAGCTAAAAGTAGTGAAAAGAGCAAGTCGAATCGAAAACTAGAGCAATAAGTAAATGGAAAACAAGACGAAACATGAAGAATAGTAAGAAAAATATCTATTATGAGCATAAGAAAATGGCAAATTAATAATAGGTAATAATAGTGATTGAAAAACTAGCAAACAGAGAAATATGGAAACAAGAGAAAAATTCAGATTGAAAAGAAGATTGAACTCTGGAGAAAAGAATAGCTTGAAAAAGAAGAATAAACTGAAAACTCAAGAAAAAGTGAACTCAAAATTAAAGAAAAGATTAAACCGAAAACCCGAAAAAAGCTTGTTAAAAACTAAAGAAAAAAGTCAATGAACACAAAAGAAATGGTAAATAGCAAACAAGAGGTAATGGCAAATCATTAACTTGAGAAAATGATAAATTGTTGCACACCGGAGAAGTGATTCTCAGCAAGAGAACAGAGAATTGGAAACAAAAGAAAATAGTACATTAAAAACGGGAAAAAACTTAAAAAATAGAAAACGAGTAGATATGAAAAACTAAAAAAAGAAGAAGCTGGAAAATAAATAAATTGAAATCTCGAGTAGTGAACTAAAAAGCAGAGAAAAAACTAAATTGAAAGCCAGAAAAAAGCGAATTGAAAACTAAAAGAAAACGAAAATGAAAAACAGAAAAAATAGCATATCGGAAACAAGAGGAAAGCAAATTATTATGCTAGGAAACTTATCAAATTGCAGAACAGAGTAAATTGGGAACAAAAGATAACAGTAGATTGGAAACTATAAAATGAGAAACTTGGAAAACTAAAGGAACGAGTAGATCGAAAATAAATAAAATAATAATAATTCGTGCAAAAGAAAGCTGAAAACTAGATAAAAAGAGTTAAGCTAGAAAAAGAAAATGGAAATCTGGAGTATACAATGAATTAGAAGCAAGAGGGAATGGCTAATTAATAACTTGAGAAAAACTAGAGAACATAGTATTTTGGAAACAAAGAAAAGAGTAGATTGAATGTTATAAAAAGAGAAGATTGGAAACTAGAGAAAAGAGTAGGTTAAAAATTTGTAAGAGCACATTGAAAACTAAATAAAACTATTATTTGAAAACTCTAAAAAAGTGAAAAGAGCAAATCGAAGGCCAGAAAAAAAAGAATCGAATACTAGGGAAAAAAGTGAATGGAATAAAAGACAAAATAGTAAATTAGAAGCAAGAGGAAATGGCAAAGTAATAATAGTTAGTA
The DNA here is from genome assembly GCF_030247185.1 of Malaya genurostris. Classification (NCBI taxonomy): domain Eukaryota; kingdom Metazoa; phylum Arthropoda; class Insecta; order Diptera; family Culicidae; genus Malaya; species Malaya genurostris. Next base: position 34,094,498 of record NC_080570.1, on the reverse strand, counting down.
AAAGTGATTCAACAACTAGAAAACAGAATAACTTGGAAACAAGAGGAAAAAGCAGATCTATCAAAAGAAAAGATTGAAAACTGAAGAAATGAGTAAATTGAAACTAAACGTAAGCTATAGATACGAGTAGACAAGAAATTAGAATAAATTGAAAACTAGATAAAAAGAAAATTAAAAACTGGAAAGTGGAAAGAGTAAATCGAGAAAAGAGCAGATTAAAAATTAGAGTAAACACTTAACGGAAAACAAGAGTAAATAATATATTGGAAATAAAAGCAAATGGCCAACTAATATTTGAAAAAAAATGGAAATTTGCACACCAGGGAGAAAAGTTAGTCGTAAACTAGAGTTGTAAACAAAAGAAAAGAGAGCATGGAAATATATAAAAAGAGAAGATTAAAGACAGGAGTAACAAGTAGATCGAAAATATATAAAAGAACAAAATGTATACTCGAGCGTAAGGTAGATGAAAACTGGAAAAGGAGTAAAACCAGGAAAAGGACTAATCTAAAACTACAGAAAAAAGAAAACTTAAATAAATAATCAAATAGTAAGTTGCACAGCAGACAGATGAATGATTCGAAAACTAGAGAACAAAGTAAATTTTAACCAAAAAAAAAGTAGATTAAAAACTATAAAAAGAGAAAATTGAAAAACTAGAGAAAAGAGTATAATGGAAACAAGAAGATTAGATTAAATAATCAAATAAAAGCATGAGAAAAAGTTAGAGTAGGAATAGTGAAAAGAGCAAATTGAAGGCCAGAAAGCGAATTGAAAATTAGAGAAAAGTAAATTAAAACCAATAGAAAATAGTAAATTAGAAGCAAGAGGAAATAGCAAATTCTACTACTTCAATCTACTGAAGACTATAAAAAGGAAGACTTAAAACTAGAGAAACGAGCAGATTAGAAACTATAAAAGACGAAGATTGAAAATAAATAAAAAAATAAATGCAATACTAGGGAAAAAGAGAACTAAAATCAGAAAAGTGGAAAAAGAGTAAATCGAGAGCCAGCAATAGAGCATATTGAAGAGTAGAGAAAAAATAAAATACAAAGGAAGATAGTAAATTGCAAACAAGTGGAAATAATAAACCAATACTTGAAAAAAAGTGGAATTTGCACGCCAGAGAGAAAAGTGAATCAAAAACTAACTCTAAACCTAAAACCAAATCCATTTTTGCCTTCACTATCTTAAAATCATTGATATACAGAAAATAGTAACTTGTACAAAAATGGAGTCCAAAGAGTAAAGAGTAAAGAGTAAAGAGTAAAGAGTAGAGTAAAGAGTAAAAAGTAAAGAAAAAGGATTGAAGAGTAAAGAGTAAGGAGTAAAGAGTAAAGACGAAAGAGTGAAGAGTAATGAGTAAAAAGTAAAGAGTAAGGAGTAAAGAGTAAAGAGTAAAAACGAAAGAGTAAAGAGTAATGAGTAAAAAGTAAAGAGTAAAAAGTAAAGAGTAAAAAGTAAAGAGTAAAGAGTAAAGAGTAAAGAGTAAAGAGTAAAGAGTAAAGAGTGAAGAGTAAAGAGTAAAGAGTAAAGAGTAAAGAGTAAAGAGTAAAGAGTAAAGAGTAAAGAGTAAAGAGTAAAGAGTAAAGGGTAAAGGGTAAAGGGTAAAGAGTAAAGAGTAAAGATTAAGGAGTAAAGAGTAAAGAGTAGGGAGTAAAGAGTAAAGAGTGAAGAGTAAAAAGTAGAGTAAAGAATAAAGAGTAAAGAGTAAAGAGTAAAGAGTAAAGAGTAAAGAGTAAAGAGTAAAGAGTAAAGAGTAAAGAGTAAAGAGTAAAGAGTAAAGAGTAAAGAGTAAAGAGTAAAGAGTAAAGAGTAAAGAGTAAAGAGTAAAGAGTAAAGAGTAAAGAGTAAAGAGTAAAGAGTAAAGAGTAAAGAGTAAAGAGTAAAGAGTAAAGAGTAAAGAGTAGAGAGTAGAGTCAAGAGTAAGAAGTAAAGAGTAAAGAGTAAAGCGTAACGAATAACGAGAAAGAGTAAAGAGTAAAGAATAAAGAGTAAAGAGTAAAGAGTAAAGAGTAAAGAGTAAAGAGTAAAGAGTAAAGAGTAAAGAGTAAAGAGTAAAGAGTAAAGAGTAAAGAGTAAAGAGTAAAGAGTAAAGAGTAAAGAGTAAAGAGTAAAGAGTAAAGAGTAAAGAGTAAAGAGTAAAGAGTAAAGAGTAAAGAGTAAAAAGTAAAGAGTAAAAAGTAAAGAGTAAAGAGTAAAGAGTAAAGAGTAAAGAGTAAAGAGTAAAGAGTAAAGAGTAAAGAGTAAAGAGTAAAGAGTAAAGAGTAAAGAGTAAAGAGTAAAGAGTAAAGAGTAAAGAGTAAAGAGTAAAGAGTAAAGAGTAAAGAGTAAAGAGTAAAGAGTAAAGAGTAAAGAGTAAAGAGTAAAGAGTAAAGAGTAAAGAGTAAAGAGTAAAGAGTAAAGAGTAAAGAGTAAAGAGTAAAGAGTAAAGAGTAAAGAGTAAAGAGTAAAGAGTAAAGAGTAAAGAGTAAAGAGTAAAGAGTAAAGAGTAAAGAGTAAAGAGTAAAGAGTAAAGAGTAAAGAGTAAAGAGTAAAGAGTAAAGAGTAAAGAGTAAAGAGTAAAGAGTAAAGAGTAAAGAGTAAAGAGTAAAGAGTAAAGAGTAAAGAATAAAGAGTAAAGAATAAAGAATAAAGAGTAAAGAGTAAAGAGTAAGAAGTAAAGAGTAAAGAGTAAAGAGTAGAGTAAAGAGTAGTCTTTCTGATTTTCCCTTCGAATAGGTCCAGTAGATCGGCATACCGTGGGATAGCTGAAGTGTATTTAATAAGATAGAAAAATGTCATTTGTTGGAATCCAAAATAATTCAAAATTAGCATTTGTTAGGAATGAAAACCGGGTTAAGGGATTTCAAGTTTAGCACAAATCTACGGGATTGACACAGTACCAATCTGCAGTGAAGCTATTTTCTGACACATATTTCGATATAATCTGAGCTCATGTATCGGAACCCGGTTGGGTATGATGTTTGAGTAGGTCAGTCAAGTCCTGCTGGATCCCATATCCGTTAAACCGATAATCCTATCCGCCGGAGGTGCAGTAATTGGTCATCCGGGAGATTCTCATCAGTACCGACCGCAATTTAAATGGAAGCATCAGCTTCCACTGGGAAGTTGCAAAGCAGTTTGGATAGTGGCAGTAATGGTCCTATAAATGGAAACTTTTCCATTTCTGTGGCATAGCACAGCATGCTGCACTCGGCAACTTCTGCAGTTCTCTTTTTTTGCTAACATCCGCTCCATTCACTCACGCATGTATTCTCTTCTGCCAACTTGGAACGTTTGCTGCGTGCGGGGGCAAATTTCCACACGTGTAATCAAGCACCCGGGGCTGTAATCGGAAAAGTTGCTCCTTTCGTGTTGGATAGCTCAATTTGCTTGCCAACCAAAAGCCCGCAGCAGCAACGACTTGAGGGGCCAAAGAGACGAAGACGAGACGATACCACATTCGGAACTGATGATGGTGTGTCGTCATTCTTTCTTTACGGGGTCCATATGTGGTCGACACACACAACGGCACCGCCTTACTGTAAAATGTTCCAAAAAGTTTGGAACAAGATCCATGATGCAAAATCAGATCGCAGCGGAATGGAGAACTTTTTCATCTGACTTTTACATATTAACATACACGCACACACACACACCCACACCCGCGCATTGAGCCATCATTCAGCAGGCACAAAGTTTCGAATGACGTGTTGAATGGCAGAAAGCACTTTTCGTAATGAACATTTCGTGACTCATCATTCTTAGGGTGGTGCCGAACGGCAGGACTCTCTCCCCGGGACCGGATATGGGCCCTCTCTGTTGGTCGGTCGAGTGTGTATGCGAAAGCAGTTTTGCACCCGGGCAGCGTCAAAGATGATGACGACGAGGACGACGGCCAAATCCGTGGCGATCGAAAGAATCGAGTGAAAACTATAGCGTATAAGTGGAGCGACGGGGGGTACGAGGAGAGGGGTGAGGGGATTTAAAAGTATACTTTCCACTACGGGGTACTCATAAACTTGATGCGGATTGGCTTTTCTGTGTTTTAGATGATTGACTTTATGCGTTTTCATTGGTTTTGGGAAAAAAAGAAAAAGTTTTATGGCGTACGTAATTTTCTCAGTTGACTTCAACATAAAACGGGAAATGGTTTTGAAAGAGGCAACTATCGGACGGCATAAAAGTTCGCATGCTCATCTCATTAGTGGAGAGCGGCGACTACAGTATTTTAATGAGGTCTAACCCTACAATCAATGGATTGCGATGTAATTGATTTCAACATTTTTGAAGAAAGTAGTGATTTTTGTGTTTAGGTATCACATCATTTCCCATTTCTCATTTTATCTTTTCAACTATTCCATTAAATTGAAATAACCGATCTTACTCTAGAATTTTTCAGCCTAGGCCAGACACTGCATTGAGCCGCTCCACAATTGAATGGATTCTGTAAAAGATAAAACGATAATGATTGCGACACTTCCCGTTGATTGTCGAATTGGTCGAAGTTCTCGAACTTGTGCACGGTTTTGGAATAGTGGCATGTAACCAAATCAAGCCAAAAAAATAAACAAATTTCATAATGGTATCTCGAAAACGTTTTGTAAGCTGCCGTTAATGCTCTGACTTTGGTTACGAATGATTCACTGCGTTTGTTGCGACTGCACATGGCTTGCAAATCAGATTTTCGACTATTTTCGTGAATTATTCTTGTCATGGCTCACTGCTTGAAATTCGTTTTATAAAGGATCATCAAAGTGATCATCGAAAGCGTAGTACCAATATTTCGTTAGCTGTAGAGTTCCAATCTTGGAAAATCTACTACTTGTATATTATCATCATATGAAACATCTTTTGACCGTCTTTGTAACAATTTTGAAACAAGAGTAAAGTAAAGAGTAAAGAGTAAAGTTAGAGGTTAGAGACAATTTAGCGACAAATTAAAGGTTCAATTTCTCAAAATGGATAATATTGGCACTAGAAATTTCGGAATTATTTCAATCCCATTTAGAGAGAAGGTCAACGCAATTTTTAAATTTTTTTTAGAACAAATTAAAGACAATTTTAAAAACCATTCCGAACAAATTTCGAAACGATTTTGAAATCACTTCAATACGGTATTTCTTGTTTTAATTTAAAATCACTCTGAGAAAAATAAGGAATGTTCTATGAGAAAAATTAAGAACGTACTCCGAGCATACAACGATACTTCAGGAAAATGTTTTTCCATATGAAATTTTGAATGATTCCATAAGACACTGGAAGTAATTGACCCACATATACTACCTTATACTGGGTCACGTAATAGCATTTTTTTCGTGAAATTAAGTTACTCGCTCTCTCTCTCTTCCCTTCTGGAAGGTTGTTCATCGTTGAATGCAGAAATACAGAACATAAATATGAACCCTTGATGATTTATAACGATGGCATTGTTTTTTTCCGTGGAACGACGAAAAACAAAACCTATTGGACCAACAAATGACGCTATCATTGGTCACAAAACTCACATATGAAGAAATGGTTTTGTTATTATTTTTCTCTTGGAAGAAAGAAATTACCCGACTGCGGGCAGTACAGTGTTTTGCCGCACTCGCACCGTTTCATGTTGCGAACAGTGTTGCCATAAGTTTTTCTGGTACCGGAAGAGGTTGTTTAAAAAAAAAAGAAAGTTTCAAGCAGAAATCTCTCGAAATGTCATACATTTCTGTTAAAAACTAAAAAACCTAATTCGAATGCAGTGTGTTCAACCGACTAAGGATTTATTTACCGTTGCGTGGTAGATGCGCTTTGGTTTGTCTGAGTGGGTTAAAGCCGTTCTTAGCAACAATGGATAATCTGTCGGTTACTAAATTGTGGCATCTGATTTCCAAATGGAACGGAAGCTTTACATAATTTTTTGTGAGAGTTAATTATTCTATTTACAGAGTTCGAAAATTTATCGAATATATCAATTCATGTAAAAAGGGAGGAAAAGCTAAAATGAATACAAAATCGGAAACAATAACTTTTAGTGCAACATGTTTTTGGAATCATAATCTTTTGATCAAAATGTAGTGTGAAGTGCGATTTGAAATACGGACGAAGGTTTTCCGAAAAAAAAATCTTTTTGGCCTATCATAAAAAATACAATACGATAGGGTGAAAACCTGTTTTAATCTACCTGATTGAGTTTAAAACAGTTTTGAGTCAAAAATAGAGAAGAATCGTCAATCTAAACAATGGTTTGAAATTTTTCTACACAGTTCACTCTGCAATTCCGGAGCCAGAAGTCGAATCCATATAAAATTCAACAACTTATTGGACTGTAAGAGCTTCTATTGGAGGATTTCACTTGGAATTTCGGGACCGGAAATTGGATCCAGATCAAATTTAACAGTGTTTTAGGGGAAAGTGGAACCTTTTGTATAGGTTTATCGCATCGGATGCATCCCTCGCCCGTCAGAAATTTTATACGGGGAAAAATGATCTTGAACTTAGACAGAGTTATTAGTATTTACCTTTAAAGAGTTTATCAAATCAAATGTTGCAAATACCAGATGCGAACTACTAGATAACTCACAAATTAAAGACAACTTTTAACTGTATTAATTCCTCTCTATGTTACAAAAATACGAACTGCCAGGATAAAAAAAAATTTTGACTACAAGTGCCTCTTCACTAATACTTAAAACTGTTCATCGATGAATGGTTACTTTACTTTAGCTGATGAAATGTTAGCATAAATGCCACTAATTTAAAATTGAAAATGCCGAAGATAAGATTGCTACAGAATGATTCTATTTGTTCTTGCGCTAGTAGTCAAGCCTCAAGTGACAAACGAAACAACCACAGTGAAATTCCAATATTGAAATTTTAACCGGAATTTTTTGAGTTACTTGTTTACAAAAAATATACAAGAAAATTTTAGTGTTTAGTACTGATTTTATAATGATATAAATTGCAAACAAAACAAATATTTTAAAAAGGATTTTCTTTGAGTAATTTCATCGAAATAAAGTACAACTTGCTAAGATCCGAATTAGCCAACTTGGACAAAATCATGCGCATCTCCTACGCATCGTAGATATTCCGGTTGATAGATCCCTAGTTAAAGACAGTGTTAATAATCTGATGTAATGAATACTCAAGTACGTCTCCAATGATTTTATGATATTTACGGCATAAAAAGCAATATTGAATTGCTTGATATTTTTGCCTTTCTCATGTAGAAAAGCTATGAAATCACTACGAAAACCAACTTTTGAACCGAGACCCGAGGGGCCGATTTTCATACTACCAGTCGACTAAGTTCATCGACTTTCACAAACTTAGATCCAAATGACAGGTCTCTGGTGCCAAAACTACCCATTGAATTTTACCGTATCGAACTTCCGATTCGGGTGTAACGAGGTAAAAGGTGCACAAAATGAAGAAAATTTGCACTCGATTTTCGCAAACAGCGCTCAACTGATTCGCTTCAACCTGGATTCATATATCCCCATAGCCTGCTATTGAATTTACTCCGGATTCGACTTCTGGTTCTAGAGTTACGGAGTAGAAAGTGCAACAAATTTGAAAAAAAAGTACGATTTTTCTCAGATACCGTTTATCTCTAATTTTCACAAGCTTAGGTTCAAATGAACGGGCTTACAACTCTACATAATCCAACCGAATTTCATCCGGATACGACTTCCGGTTCCGGACTTACAGACTGATAACTATGAAAGTTTCATACGTGACACTAAAAAGATCGAATCCGATACCTTATAGTAACCGAATAACTCTTCAACGGGACAGGTCTGGATGTTTGATGAACAAATACGTTGAATTGAGGTATACTGGATCATCGTTCCTAGCTGCGGAAGTACCAGAAAAGTGCTCGTGTGCCCCAAACCGAAAATCACTCCGATTTCTTCGAAACGGGCCGACCGATCTTCGCCAGCACGGATTTAAATTAAAAGTATTATGTTTCCATAAGTTAATGTAGAATTTTATCTTATCTTTCGGTTCCAGAAACACAGGGTAGTGTGTATAAAATTTCAACCTGTCATATAGAGCGATAATTCAAAAAACGTAAAAAATTGTCTAAATTTGGGTTTAAACTATTTCAATTTAACGGAAACAGTAGTCGAAAACTCACAACAGGGGTTCTCTTTTTTTCTCAAAAACAACTGAATCGATTTTCAACTTAGACTCAAATAAAAGGGTAAACGTCTATAAAAATAGACTGCTTTTGACTTTTGTTCGAATCTCTACGATGGAATTCTCTACGATATTAAGCACTGTTGGGAGCAGTCAAATGCTGGTTTTATTCGCACTCGCATGGAGCGAATTTCGCGATGCGAAAAGTGCACGAAGATAATCAAATTATTCTAGATATGAACTAAAGTTTAGTGACTAAACTGATGATTTTCATCTGCAATTTGCATAGAAGGTATCGTTATAGTTCTTCTGATAACATTTAGAGCCACTAGATGGGCTGATGTTGCATAATGTTCCCCAACGTTGTCCATTTTTCGTTGTATTTCCCTCGAGTGCAAACAATTAACACATGGATCAATAAGTCCCGAGACTAAAGCAGAGATGGCGCTCGTAGTAAACCAGCAACCCCGTTTTTCTAGAGCACTAACCTTTGCTTGAAACAGGTCAAAATTTTAAGTCGATCCGACCAGAAACAGCTGAGTTATCGAGGTTGGAGTAAAGTCGTTTTGTAGTTTGTTTAAAAAATGGAAAAACCCCGATTTTCGTGTTTTGATAAAACATTGTTTTTTAATGGGTAAAAACACCGTGCAAGCAAACAATGGATTGAAAAATGTTATCCGGACTCTTGTCCATCAAAAGCAACGATTTGTCGGTGGTTCGCCGAGTTTAAACGTGGTCGTACCGACACAAATGACGCGGAACGCTCGGGTAGACCTGTGGAAACCGTTACACCGGAAAATGTGAGTGAAGTGACCAAAATTATAATGAAAGATCGTAAAGTGAAGCTCCGTGAGATTGCTGAGATGACACAGATATCATATGGAAGTGTATTTACTATCCATCATGAAAATTGAGCAATCAGAAAAGCCGACATCAATTTGTTTGGCCGTCTACTGACAATGACTATCGATCGGACTAGTTTTGAGGTAAGTTTAGAAATTAGTTAACGTGTTTTACTTAGCGCTTTTAGTGACGGTATAAATACATTAATAATCTTCACCCTGTAATTCCGCAACCGGTTGTCCGAAATTGGTATCGGCTGAAATTCAGGAATTCAATATAGGACCACGAGACTTTTCATACCTTTCATTTGAATCTAAGTTTGTGAGAATCGGTTCAGCTATCTCTGAGAAAAGTTAGTGCACTTAATTTCATTTTTTTGCACATATCATCCTGTAATTCCGGAACCGGAAGTCGGATTCGAATAAAATTCAGGAACTTTATACGGGGTTACAAGACCTTCCATTTGAATCTAAGTTTTTGAAAATCGGTTCAGCCATCTCTGAGAAAGTGAGTACAAAAAATGTTACATACATACATACCTACACACACACACATACAGACGTTTTGTGTACTCGAGGAACTGAGTCGAATGGAATATGACACTCGGCCCTCTCGGGTCTCGGTTCAAAAGTCGGTTTTCACAGTGATTGCATAACCTTTTCATTTGAGAGAGGAAAAAGTTTTGAAAATTTCTGTATTCATGCCGTTTGTTTTTCAGATTCTCCTTAAGAACATTGAGTTTAATTTGTTATAAATAATCGTTAGTATTAATAACAATAATAAAGTGTATAAAAAGTGTACCGCATTAATGTTTAAGCATTTTGTAAAAATAACTAGAATTTGAAATTTTTTAGTGTTTGTCATTTATTTTTAGATGTTTTTGAATATAAAAAAAACTGCTAGTTTAGCCCTATTTGTAACTGGTTTTATTAGCAATCTAATGATGTGTAAAAACATATAGGTCATCGCTTTGAATTCAGAGATATTTATGACCATTGTAAAAAATCCCATCTTTTTTGTGGTCTTATGTTTACAGTTTTCTCTATAACTTTAGGTAGACAACTCAGTCGATAAAACAAAACCGCTTACGTTGGAAACAGAAGAAACCAAGTACAGTATTGTGTAGTGAACAATAGACCTCGAAAATGAGTGAACCAAACGAACAAAAGCTACCGCCGACACGAAAGAATACAATTGTTGTTGACTTTAGGCAGTGCATAATTCGACCTTCGATACGAGAACTTGAAGGTTTGCTTAAGGAGCAAATGCAGCTGGACATGAAAGGTGTGCATTTACTTCAATGCAATAAGACAAATAATGTTGTTTACATCCAGTTTTATAAAGAGTTGGATGCAATTCAATTCGCAAAAGACAATAACAATGTGCACTATGTGGAACACGAGAACATTAGGTACAACATTCCAGTATATATGGAAGATAGTGCTATAGAAGTGCGTGTGCATGATCTTCACTCGAGCGTCACCGATTATTATATTCGCAAAACTATGTCCCAATACGGAGAGATTCTCTCTATCGAAAAAGAAAAGTGGAAGAATTTTTTCCCCGGTATTCTAAATGGCGTACGTGTATTACGCATACACTTGAAGAAGCCTATACCTTCTTATGTGATTTTCGGTCAAGATACAAGAATTCCGTGCAAATCACTTGTTACCTATGACAATCAGATGGCCACATGTCAGTATTGTCAAAAAGCTGTTCACTACGGTAAGCCATGTGATAAACTGGACAAGGAGACAACTACACCAAAGGACAACGGTGCTTCCTTCACACAAATCCCAAACAACCCCAGTACACCTGTGACAGTCACCAACAACAGTGAAGCATCCACTTCAACGAAACCATCCAACGTACCCCCTATAGAACAAAGTACACCAGCTGCAATTAACAGCTTACCATCTAACCAACCAGCAACTGCAAACAATGTACAACAAGGCTCATCTCCAGCAACTAGCAATGAAACCAACAACAATACCATCGATGTGGCAATGGATGACGAGACGAACCACGAACGAAGTTCCCCTCAATCCTCGCAGGAGGGAAATGGAAGCTCCTCTCCCCCTAGAAAAAGGGTGACAACGAGATCCAACTCAAAAAAAAACTATTTAAAATATCGGCTCAATCGGCCACGTAAAGCTTGTACGCATATAGGCCTGAATAAAAAATATCTTTTAAATAAAAAAAAACTATTTTACGTATGTTTTAGTGCATTTTATTTCTGAAACTAGTACCATTCCAATGGTGAACAAATTTCGAATATCGGTTGACTAACAACAAAGTTATGACTCGATAAAGTTGGAGCTCTCAATATTCAGTCGCGACGTTGATGCCAAAGGAAACAAAACTAGATAGCAGATAGGGCATTTTTTGCGCCTGAAAAAAAACCTGGAACGGGAAAAATCACATTTTCATTGATTTTTCGTAACCGATTGTCAGTAATGATATACTTAAAATAATCTACGAAATGTACAAAATTCGAGGGTGTAAAATTTATTGAGATCCGTTGAAAAACAGCTGAGCTATGACAGCTCAAAGTTACCGTTCCAACTTTTTTTCGGCCTTGGTATTTGGAGTGTTAAAGCTGTCCGTTTTAACCACGTGTCCGGTCAAATTATTCTAGATAGGAACTAAAGTTTAGTGACTAAACTTGAACCCCTAAAATCCCCCCTTGTATACGCGCCTGCGCTTAGCACAAAATTAGACTAACCCGTGAACAGAAGCAATTTTTTTAGCAAAAATTATTTGAAAATGCGATGAATTATTCAACATATTCCGTACAATTTAAAAAATCAATTCGTGAATTGACAGATGAAAAAATCCCCGAAATTTGCATTCCTGTGCCGGCACTCATCGCAATCACGTCGGCAGGGCAGTAACTCACCCGCTCGGTATAGCATCTTGTTTCGCTGGTCAGATGAGGTAATAAATCAACGTATCTCTGTGTGTGTGTTGTGTGTGCACATCATACAACAGAAGCATCCGTGCGAAGTTCTGATTCGACTGATACGTGGCAGAACAAAAAAAAAAGAGAACGAACGAACGTTGAAAGTTGAAAACATTGATGGATGTTTTGAATTCACAATTCATCGAACGGACCGAACGGCTTTGACCATTTTGCAAGCAAGACACACACTAATTTGAACTGTTTTTGCAATGCGCAAACGGTGGCATTTATTTTCCCGAGAAAACAATACAAAATCATATTTCACTCATCACCGTATCGACATTTGATATAAATTTCTGTACGGGGTTCAGTACAGTTGTACAAGTTGTCAAAAATGACGTATTGGCAAAGGGGAAAGGGGAATGAGTTTTTTTTCCTTCCAGCACCAGAGAGCAAAGTACTGTGCAATGCAATTAGCAAGTTGATTGCATTTTGTTTTCTTTTTTTTTCAAGTCTCTCTCTCATTTCATTCATTTTGGCACGTGGTACTTTGCTGGCTCTGTTCGGCCGACAGCAAATTGCAGGCCCGCGTTTGAATACTGAATCGTAATGTTTCGGAGAAAACAAGTGTACGACTTTCGGATAGTGCTTTTAACGCCGCGGCGAGATTTGTTTGTTTGCTGCGTAGACTCTTATTTTCTTCTTAGTTTTTTTCTCACCAGCAAAGTGTTATTTTTTCGCTTTGCTGCTCCTATCGATTCGGAATATCAATTATTCTCCACACTCGCAGTATGGCGCCTCGTTCGAGAGTGGAATAGCAAGTGAGCGATCGATCGATGATTGAGTTAGCGAGCGAAGCCGACGGTAGAAAGTCATGGCCGAGGGATGGTAGGGGGTAGGAGGAAGTGATGATATTTAATAAAATATAGCAATTTAGCAATTATTGGCATTCGTTACCAGTCGGTGTATTGTTTGTTTTGATTGTTTTTGTCTATCTTCCAGGGGAAGGCTTTTTAACGCCTAACCAAAGCCTACTACGTTTCGACGTCCAACGTTTCGACTAACGAACTGAGCGCAGTTCGTTCGGATCTAATCGATTCATGCCGTAGTTCGAACTAGTATTGCTAGTTGCTCTTTTAAGACAAAAAAGAATCAACGATGAATAAGATTACTGATTAAAATCAATCTCATTAGTGCTGAACAGAAATGATGCTTGTTTCCTCTTCAGCATCGAAATCGGCTACAAGCTACAAGTGTCAGAAGCGCTTCGTAAAAAAAAATCCTGAAAATTTAAACCCTGATCCAAATTGCTTAGCGGCCTCCATCATTGGATCAGCAGAGCCGCTTATCCGTTCTCGACTGCCATCATTTCGAACAATAGGGAAGTGATTTTACAATTCAATGAGCTCAGCGGGTATTGAAAGTCTCGAGCCAGAAAGAGCCAAGGAAATGATGGGTTTTTCCACCCGCCGCTACCGGTTGCTGCTTCGGCGAAATCAGATTGATTCGATCGATCCCGGGGAAAACGACGACGACGACGACAACGACAACGGCTGGCAGAAATCGGCGATTTTGGCACTTTATTTCTTCATTTTCCGTGACGCCATTCACGAAACTGTGGCACACAATGCCAGTCTGACGGAGGTTCGGCGGTAATCAGACTGTGAAGTTTCAGTTTTTAGTCTTGCCAACTGGTTGCGTTCTATTAACTGGTTCACAATCAGAGATGTCAGGTAAAAATTTCAAATATCTTCAGACAGGGTTGGAAAAGTCTGTATATCCGAAAAAAAAATCAAGTATGTCTTGCTGGCAGCCATTTTCTCTATAAAATTGGATACGCTAAACTGATTTGGCGAACCAAACAAAAAAAAGGTCACGACAATTTCAAAAGTCTTTAAATTTTGACGAAAGTCTGCGAAAAACACGATTTTCAAAGGTCTGCACAGCAAAAAAATGTCTGCAGCACTATGTACGAAATCTGCAAATTTACAGACAAATCTGCAGATCTGGCATCTCTGTTCACAATCACGAACTGCGCTAATGAGAGCCTCAAGTACAGTGGTTCCCAAAGTGGTCCCTAGAGCCCTTTCTTAGTAGAGGTGTGCAAAACAGCTCATTTTGGTGAACAGCTCCGAACCGATCAGCTCACCAAAGTGAATCGATTCGATGTATCAGCTCATCAGCTCTTTTAGTTTAAACTTAAGGTTCATTTTGTGCGCCGTTTTTCTTATGCACCGGTTTTCTTTCATATGCATGATCGAAATTGAATCATTGATTTGCAATGATGCAATGAATGCAATGCGAATTAACTTATCTTTAATTGATGTCGACTAAATTGAATCTCTTAAAGAGCCGAAGATCCGATCAGCTCGTAGCGTGTTCCCTTCGTCATAGTGCAGTGAACTGGGTAGCAAATGAGTGAGCTGGTGAGCTGCGGTTCTTTTGAAAAGAGCTGTGAGCAGTCAGCTCACTTCAATGATTCGATTCACTGGAACAGCTCAGGAGCGAATTGCCCATCTCTATTTCTGAGACAGGCCCTGAGTAGATGTGGAAAACTTTTCAATATATCATTGCGAAATACAATCTAGAATCAAGCCAATCTATTAGTTGTAAGAACGATGTGATTAGTAAATCATTGAATTCTTGTGAGATTTGTGAGTAATACAACGAAAGTGAGAAGATGAATGCTTAAGTGGTGTTGCGAACAAAAATCGGTCAAATAAGAATGAGTGAAAAGCGTTGAAATGTCTTTTTACCAACTTCAATTCATCCAAATTACGGAAAGAAAATTCAGTTCCAGGTTCAGAATTCAGAATTGGAATCCCAGTCCCTTTTCATGATTCAGGGCTGTGTCTTGGAACTCTGTTAAATTTCCGGAATTCGAATCCGAAATCTTGTTCAAATGCAGAACTAAGGTCCAGAATCCTGCTTCCCGGATCAGATTCAAAATTTCTTCAGAAATTCAGATTCAGATTCATAAGAATTCATGTCCAAAACAAGTCCAGGTCCATGTTCAGAATTCAGGTAACGGAAATCTACTAATTCCTGTCAGAAGCTCAAGTCTAGAGCCCAGGTCAAAAATTCAGGCACAGAATTCGGATTCCGATCTCCGCTCAGGAATCCAGGTCCATGCTCTGAAACTAGGTCCAGCATTCAGGTGAAGAGTTAAGGTTTAGTTTCTGGTTCCAAAACTCTGTCAGGAGTTCCTGTCCTGCATCCAAATCCAGGATCAGTATTCTGGCCAAGAACCGAAGTCCAAGTACAGGTAGAGAATTATTTTCCAGAATCCAGGTTCAGGTAAAAACTCTATCAAAAATTTTGGTCCAGAATCTGGGTCCAAGTTAAGTATTGATATCCTTAGGTCAAGAGTTGAGGTCCTAAGAAGACTAAGAATTCTGGCCCATAATTGAAGTCCCGATTTAAGGTTCAGAATTCAGATTCTGCACTCAGATCTCACATTCATATTCAGATGCTAGATTAAGTTACTCCATCCAGGTCCAGCTTCTGAAACCAAGACCTAACTTTACTTTACCTAACAGCTATAGTCCTGGGGTGTCCTTTGCTGTATCAAGCATACGTCTCCACATAACTCGGTCCATGGCTGCTCGTCGCTAGCCACTCAAGGCACGGATGCTTCTGAGATCACCATCGACTTGATCGATCCACCTTTCTCGCTACGCTCCTTTTCTCCTTGTCCCAGTCGGATTAGTTTCAAGAACCATTTTCACTGGGCTGTCGTCCGACATCCTTATGACATGCCCAGCCCATCGTAGACGTTCGATTTTAGATATCCGTACGATGGGTGGTTCTCCTAGCAGGTCTTCCATCTGCACTCTGCCATAGATGGTCCTCAGCACCTTTCTTTCGAAAACACTAAGGGCGCGTTGGTCCTCTGCCAACATAGTCCAGGTCTCGTGGCCATAGAGAACAACCGGTCTAATGAGCGTTTTGTAGATGGTCAATTTCGTGCGGTGGCGCACTTTTCTCGATCCGAAGGTTTTTCTGAGTCCAAAGTACGCACGATTTCCTGCCAAAATACGTCTCTGAATTTCTCTGCTGGTGTCATTATCGGTGCAAGTACACGAACTCGTCAACCACCTCGATATCGTCACCGTCTATCAATATTCGTGCCGGGAGGCGTAGTGTTTCTTCTCTAGAGCCTCTTCCTCTCATGTATTTTGTTTTTGATGCATTTATGGCCAGTCCGATACGCCTAGCTTCAGCTTTCAGTCCGATGTAGGTTTTCGCCATCTTCTCAAGGTTACGTGTCACAATATTAATATCGTCAGCGAAGCCAAAACGTTGTACGGACTTTTGGGAAGATCGTGCTACTCGTGTCGATCCTTGCTCTTCGAATCACACCTTCCAATGCAATATTGAACAAGATACAAGAGTTCATCGCCTTGCCGTAGCCCTCTTCGAGATTCGAAGGGACTCGAGAGCGTCCCAGATACTGCCATAGCTGTTCTCGATCGATTGGTGGGATGTGCGCGGATGGGGTGATGGACGACACTTCTGGAGTACTTGTCTTATCGCGAATATGTGAACCTAATATGTGATATGCTTGGTACGGCCCTACGAATCCCTTAGCTATTGGTGATAGACGACGGCAAAGGATTCAGGAGAGTACCTTGTAGGCAACGTTCAGATCCAAGGTCAGAATCTTCATCCAGAATGCAGGTACAGAACTCAGATCCAGTATTAAAGTCCTTAATCATGCTACAAAATTTGGACCTAGAATCCAAGCTCAGAGTTCTGTTCCTGATTCCAGGTTCAGGTTCAGAGTACAAAATCGGGATCAAATTACAGGTTCACGATTCTGGTGCATATCAAAATATTAGAGTACAAAATCTTGTTTAAAATTTAGGTTCAGAATTTAGACTCAAAATCTACGTCAGTAGTTCAAGTTAAGAAACTAGGTTCAGGTTTAGAATCCCAATCCATGCTCAGAATCCAAGTGCTGATTTTTGTTTCAGGTTAAGAATTTTCCTGTCAGAATTCTGGTTCAAAATCCATGTCGAGATTCAGTATTAAGATGCAGAAATACACAGTCCAAGGACAAAATACTGGCCAAGACGCACGTCTACAGTCTCGGTTCAAAATTTAGTTTCAGAAACTTTGTCAAAAGTTCGGAAACAGAATTCTGGTCCAGAGCAATCTCGGTCCAGGTCTAGAATCCAGATCCATATTCCGAATTCAAGTACAGAATTCTGCTTCAAGTTCATCCATATTCGGATAAAGAATCTCAGTCCACAATCCAGGTTCAGATTCATTATTCTAAAGTGTTGTTCGATGACCAGATTCCAGTGTATATGGAGGGTGGGTAATGTAACAAAGTCTAGTTCCAGAATCCAGGTTTCGCAGGTCTGAATTCTTAACTTGAATTCTTCAGATTCAGGAATTAAATTATGAAACTGTATTTAGGAATAAAATTCTTCCTTAGACTTCCTTAGGAACTCGGAAGTCAGAACATAGGCTCAGAGTTCATATCTAGCAATTAGTTCCAGACTTCAGATTTAGAATTAATATCCCTAATTTTGTACCGAAATTCTCATGTCAGAGCTCCGGATTCAAATTCCGAACATCAATCAATGAACTAAACTCAGTTTAAAAATCTAGTCAAGAAAGTTGCTCAAAAAATTTACATCCAGAATCGAGAATAGAAACTCCGTTCCAGAGTTCCAGAGAAACGTTTTGTGTTAGTGATAGTGATGACGACCGAAAGTAAATAAAAAGACAGAAAAGAAGATATAAAAAAATAAGAACAAAGTCAAAGGAAAGTGAAAACAGAAGAAAATAAAGAATAGGCACGGAAAGGAAGAGATAATGAAAGAAAGTAAATACTAACGAAAGAAAATTATGGTAAAGACGAATGAAAATTGAGGCAACAGAAAGTGAGGACAAATGATGGTATAGACGAATATGAATAATGAAGAAAGGAAAGAAAGTAACGATAACTGATTGTAGTTCCGAGAGGCATCCGGCGAACGACCGAAAAGATTAGAGCCGGGTATACATAAATGACATTAATAATAAAAGTAAAAAGTGAACACGAAAATTCATGGTAATTACGGAAATCGTCAAGATAAAAGAAGTTTGATATGAAAGAGACTTAAAGCTGAAGAAGATAGAATTTGTACAAAATGTGATTATGAATGAAAGTAAACACGGTCGAAAGATAGGATGAATAAGATTAAAGACAAGGGAAAATAAAAACGATCAAAGTAAAGACAAAACAATGTAAACACGAAAGGAAATGGAGACGGCTAAAAGAGACCACGATAGAAAGAAAAATTATTGAGAGTTAAAACGAAAAAAATTGAAGATTAAAAATGAAAATTAGGACTGAGGAAAGTAAAACAAAAAATATCACAGACGACAGAAAGTCAAGAAAAATGAAGTGAGAACGAACAAGAAAAATGTAGAGCGAAAAGAATGTAACGATGAGTGACTGTGAGTACGAAAGAAATTAAAGATGAAAACACAGGCACAGGCGAAAATTCGTTGAATTATAAATTTATAAATAAACAGAAAAGAAAGCAAAGACAAAAGACAGTAAAGGCTAGAAGAAGAAAAGACAAAGGAAAGTACAGACAATAGACAGCTGAACAAAAAAAAAAGAATGTAAAGAACGTAATGACTGATGACGGTGAAAATGAACGAATGCATAAACAAAAAGTGAGGACTAGTGAAAAAACAAGATGAATTGAACAGGGGCGAAAGAAAGTAAAACGAAAAAATTCAAACACTAAAACATCAGGAACAAAGAAAGTAAAGACAATAAGAACTGAGGACAAATGAAAGTAAAGATTATAAACTGTAGTGTGAAAAAAATAACGACGAGTGACTGTAAATACGAAAAAATATATGGACAAAGTACAGAGCAAAAATGGCACAGACGGAAAACGGCGAATACGAACGATTATTAAATAAGAAAACTCTTCTTAATCCACCTAGTGGTGTGATAATGCATTTCTCTTCTTTAATAACTGTCTCATGAAAATATATTTCATACTTTTATTAAATAATTTCGGAAACTAATTTTGACACCAATTGATTCAGATTGATTCGAGTAGTTCACAAAAGCATGCTTCAGTGTTTATGTCACACAGTCAGCATCATTTTTCCAAACTAGTGCTTGACATTTGCGTTGCCTATTTGTAATCAGTGATGCTAATCTAAAAAACCCGAAATTTAGTGTTATCCCGAAAAAATTTTTTTTTGAAAAAATCAACTTTCTGGGACTTAGAAAAATTTTCATATTTTTTCTAAGTCCCAAAAAGTCGACTTTTTCAAAAAAATTTTTTTTCGAGATGACACTAAATCTCGACGTTTCATGCAATTCTAAGCCTTTTGGCATCAAAAATTTTTTTTCGATTTCGAAAATTTCATGTACTCCCCCCTATGGTGATTTTTCAAGATATATGAAAATTCCACTAAGTGGACTAAGAAGGGTTTTGCCTTTCTCTATAGAAAGGTATTAGAATTGCTGGAAAAACCGACTTTCGAACGGAGCCTCGGAGACCCATAGTGTTATATACCATTCGACTCAGCTCGACGAGATCGGAAAATGTCTGTGTGTGTGTGTGTGTGTGTGTGTGTATGTGTGTGTGTGTGTGTGTGTGTGTATGTGTGTGTGTGTGTATGTGTGTGTGTGTGTATGTGTGTGCACTTTTCGAAGATATTTGAACGCGCTCAATTTTCTCAGAGATGGCTCAACCGATTTTAACAAACTTGGGCTCGTTTGAAAGCTACTATCGGGGCATTGATCAAGTTCGAAGATAAAATGGCTGTGACTTTTGGTTCCGGAGATATGATTGTATAAGTGACGTAACCGACAAAAAGCGTTGTATTTGAACGCGCTCAATTTTCTCAGAGATGGCTGAACCGATTTGAACAAACTTGGACTCGTTTGAAAGCTACTGGCGGGCCATTGATCAAGTTCGAAGATCAAATGGCTGTGACTTTTGGTTCCGGAGATATGATTGTATAAGTGACGTAACCGACAAAAAGCGTTGTATTTGAACGCGCTCAATTTTCTCAGAGATGGCTGATCCGATTTTAACAAACTTGGACTCGTTTGAAAGCTACTGGCGGGCCATTGATCAAGTTCGAAGATCAAATGGCTGTGACTTTTGGTTCCGGAGATATGATTGTATAAGTGACGTAACCGACAAAAATCGTGCTATTTGAACGCGCTCAATTTTCTCAGAGATGGCTGAACCGATTTTAACAAACTTGGGCTCGTTTGAAAGCTACTGTCGGACCATTGATCAAGTTCGAAGATCAAATGGCTGTGACTTTTGGTTCCGGAGATATGATTGTATAAGTGACGTAACCGACAAAAAGCGTTGTATTTGAACGCGCTCAATTTTCTCAGAGATGGCTGATCCGATTTTAACAAACTTGGACTCGTTTGAAAGCTACTGGCGGGCCATTGATCAAGTTCGAAGATCAAATGGCTGTGACTTTTGGTTCCAGAAATATGATTGTATAAGTGACGTAACCGACAAAACACGTTGATTTTTACCGCTCTTGTATATATAAGGGTGCCAAAATTTTGGGATCAACTCTATTTTCGTAAAGTTCTAGTGCTCAAAAGTTCAAGCACCTCGAAAAAAGCCTTCATGCAAAATTTGACCTAAATTGGACATGCTTAAGGGGTGCTGCCCGGTGGTAAAGGTTTGACAATTATCGATCTTGAAAAAGCACCATAGGGGGGAGTACATGAAATTTCCAAAATAAAAAATTTTTTTTGATGCCAAAACTCTTAAAACTGCATAAAACATCGAAATTTAGTGTTATCCCGAAAAAATTTTTTTTTGAAAAAATCAACTTTCTGGGACATATTTTTTCTAAGTCCCAAAAAGTCGACTTTTTCAAAAAAATTTTTTTTCGAGATGACACTAAATCTCGACGTTTCATGCAATTCTAAGCCTTTTGGCATCAAAAATTTTTTTTCGATTTCGAAAATTTCATGTACTCCCCCCTATGGTGATTTTTCAAGATATATGAAAATTTCACTAAGTGGACTAAGAAGGCTTTTTTTATTTTAGATTAGCATCACTGTTCTCATACAAATAGGCAACGCAAATGTCAAGCACTAGTTTGGAAAAATGATGCTGACTGTGTGACATAAACACTGAAGCATGCTTTTGTGAACTACTCGAATCAATCTGAATCAATTGGTGTCAAAATTAGTATCCAAAATTATTTAATAAAAGTATGAAACATATTTTCATGAGACAGTTATTAAAGAAGAGAAATGCATTATCACACCACTAGGTGGATTAAGAAGAGTTTTCTTATTTAATAATCGTTCGTATTCGCCGTTTTCCGTCTGTGCCATTTTTGCTCTGTACTTTGTCCATATATTTTTTCGTATTTACAGTCACTCGTCGTTATTTTTTTCACACTACAGTTTATAATCTTTACTTTCATTTGTCCTCAGTTCTTATTGTCTTTACTTTCTTTGTTCCTGATGTTTTAGTGTTTGAATTTTTTCGTTTTACTTTCTTTCGCCCCTGTTCAATTCATCTTGTTTTTTCACTAGTCCTCACTTTTTGTTTATGCATTCGTTCATTTTCACCGTCATCAGTCATTACGTTCTTTACATTCTTTTTTTTTTGTTCAGCTGTCTATTGTCTGTACTTTCCTTTGTCTTTTCTTCTTCTAGCCTTTACTGTCTTTTGTCTTTGCTTTCTTTTCTGTTTATTTATAAATTTATAATTCAACGAATTTTCGCCTGTGCCTGTGTTTTCATCTTTAATTTCTTTCGTACTCACAGTCACTCATCGTTACATTCTTTTCGCTCTACATTTTTCTTGTTCGTTCTCACTTCATTTTTCTTGACTTTCTGTCGTCTGTGATATTTTTTGTTTTACTTTCCTCAGTCCTAATTTCGATGTTTTATGCAGTTTTAAGAGTTTTGGCATCAAAAAAAAATTTTTATTTTGGAAATTTCATGTACTCCCCCCTATGGTGCTTTTTCAAGATCGATAATTGTCAAACCTTTACCACCGGGCAGCACCCCTTAAGCATGTCCAATTTAGGTCAAATTTTGCATGAAGGCTTTTTTCGAGGTGCTTGAACTTTTGAGCACTAGAACTTTACGAAAATAGAGTTGATCCCAAAATTTTGGCACCCTTATATATACAAGAGCGGTAAAAATCAACGTGTTTTGTCGGTTACGTCACTTATACAATCATATTTCTGGAACCAAAAGTCACAACCATTTGATCTTCGAACTTGATCAATGGCACGACAGTAGCTTTCAAACGAGCCCAAGTTTGTAAAAATCGGATCAGCCATCTCTGAGAAAATTGAGCGCGTTCAAATACAACGCTTTTTGTCGGTTACGTCACTTATAGAATCATATCTCCGGAACCAAAAATCACAGCCATTTGATCTTCGAACTTGATCAATGGCCCGACAGTAGCTTTCAAACGAGCCCAAGTTTGTTCAAATCGGTTCAGCCATCTCTGAGAAAATTGAGCGCGTTCAAATACAACGCTTTTTGTCGGTTACAACACTTATAGAATCATATCTCCGGAACCAAAAATCACAGCCATTTGATCTTCGAACTTGATCAATGGCCCGACAGTAGCTTTCAAACGAGCCCAAGTTTGTTCAAATCGGTTCAGCCATCTCTGAGAAAATTGAGCGCGTTCAAATATCTTCGAAAAGTGCACACACATACACACACACACACAGACATTTTCCGATCTCGACGAACTGAGTCGAATGGTATATAACACTATGGGTCTCCGAGGCTCCGTTCGAAAGTCGGTTTTTCCAGCAATTTTAATACCTTTCTATAGAGAAAGGCAAAAAGCCTTCTTAGTCCACTTAGTGAAATTTTCATATATCTTGAAAAATCACCATAGGGGGGAGTACATGAAATTTTCGAAATCGAAAAAAAATTTTTGATGCCAAAAGGCTTAGAATTGCATGAAACGTCGAGATTTAGTGTCATCTCGAAAAAAATTTTTTTTGAAAAAGTCGACTTTTTGGGACTTAGAAAAAATATGAAAATTTTTCTAAGTCCCAGAAAGTTGATTTTTTCAAAAAAAAATTTTTTCGGGATAACACTAAATTTCGATGTTTTATGCAGTTTTAAGAGTTTTGGCATCAAAAAAAATTTTTTATTTTGGAAATTTCATGTACTCCCCCCTATGGTGCTTTTTCAAGATCGATAATTGTCAAACCTTTACCACCGGGCAGCACCCCTTAAGCATGTCCAATTTAGGTCAAATTTTGCATGAAGGCTTTTTTCGAGGTGCTTGAACTTTTGAGCACTAAAACTTTACGAAAATAGAGTTGATCCCAAAATTTTGGCACCCTTATATATACAAGAGCGGTAAAAATCAACGTGTTTTGTCGGTTACGTCACTTATACAATCATATTTCTGGAACCAAAAGTCACAGCCATTTGATCTTCGAACTTGATCAATGGCCCGCCAGTAGCTTTCAAACGAGTCCAAGTTTGTTAAAATCGGATCAGCCATCTCTGAGAAAATTGAGCGCGTTCAAATACAACGCTTTTTGTCGGTTACGTCACTTATACAATCATATCTCCGGAACCAAAAGTCACAGCCATTTGATCTTCGAACTTGATCAATGGTCCGACAGTAGCTTTCAAACGAGCCCAAGTTTGTTAAAATCGGTTCAGCCATCTCTGAGAAAATTGAGCGCGTTCAAATAGCACGATTTTTGTCAGTTACGTCACTTATACAATCATATCTCCGAAACCAAAAGTCACCGCCATTTGATCTTCGAACTTGATCAATGGCCCGCCAGTAGCTTTCAAACGAGTCCAAGTTTGTTAAAATCGGATCAGCCATCTCTGAGAAAATTGAGCGCGTTCAAATACAACGCTTTTTGTCGGTTACGTCACTTATACAATCATATCTCCGGAACCAAAAGTCACAGCCATTTGATCTTCGAACTTGATCAATGGCCCGCCAGTAGCTTTCAAACGAGTCCAAGTTTGTTAAAATCGGATCAGCCATCTCTGAGAAAATTGAGCGCGTTCAAATACAACGCTTTTTGTCGGTTACGTCACTTATACAATCATATCTCCGGAACCAAAAGTCACAGCCATTTGATCTTCGAACTTGATCAATGGTCCGACAGTAGCTTTCAAACGAGCCCAAGTTTGTTAAAATCGGTTCAGCCATCTCTGAGAAAATTGAGCGCGTTCAAATAGCACGATTTTTGTCAGTTACGTCACTTATACAATCATATCTCCGAAACCAAAAGTCACCGCCATTTGATCTTCGAACTTGATCAATGGCCCGCCAGTAGCTTTCAAACGAGTCCAAGTTTGTTAAAATCGGATCAGCCATCTCTGAGAAAATTGAGCGCGTTCAAATACAACGCTTTTTGTCGGTTACGTCACTTATACAATCATATCTCCGGAACCAAAAGTCACAGCCATTTGATCTTCGAACTTGATCAATGGTCCGACAGTAGCTTTCAAACGAGCCCAAGTTTGTTAAAATCGGTTCAGCCATCTCTGAGAAAATTGAGCGCGTTCAAATAGCACGATTTTTGTCAGTTACGTCACTTATACAATCATATCTCCGAAACCAAAAGTCACCGCCATTTGATCTTCGAACTTGATCAATGGCCCGCCAGTAGCTTTCAAACGAGTCCAAGTTTGTTAAAATCGGATCAGCCATCTCTGAGAAAATTGAGCGCGTTCAAATACAACGCTTTTTGTCGGTTACGTCACTTATACAATCATATCTCCGGAACCAAAAGTCACAGCCATTTTATCTTCGAACTTGATCAATGCCCCGATAGTAGCTTTCAAACGAGCCCAAGTTTGTTAAAATCGGTTGAGCCATCTCTGAGAAAATTGAGCGCGTTCAAATATCTTCGAAAAGTGCACACACATACACACACACACACATACACACACACACACACACATACACACACACACACACACACACACACAGACATTTTCCGATCTCGTCGAGCTGAGTCGAATGGTATATAACACTATGGGTCTCCGAGGCTCCGTTCGAAAGTCGGTTTTTCCAGCAATTCTAATACCTTTCTATAGAGAAAGGCAAAACCCTTCTTAGTCCACTTAGTGGAATTTTCATATATCTTGAAAAATCACCATAGGGGGGAGTACATGAAATTTTCGAAATCGAAAAAAAATTTTTGATGCCAAAAGGCTTAGAATTGCATGAAACGTCGAGATTTAGTGTCATCTCGAAAAAAATTTTTTTTGAAAAAGTCGACTTTTTGGGACTTAGAAAAAATATGAAAATTTTTCTAAGTCCCAGAAAGTTGATTTTTTCAAAAAAAAATTTTTTCGGGATAACACTAAATTTCGATGTTTTATGCAGTTTTAAGAGTTTTGGCATCAAAAAAAATTTTTTATTTTGGAAATTTCATGTACTCCCCCCTATGGTGCTTTTTCAAGATCGATAATTGTCAAACCTTTACCACCGGGCAGCACCCCTTAAGCATGTCCAATTTAGGTCAAATTTTGCATGAAGGCTTTTTTCGAGGTGCTTGAACTTTTGAGCACTAGAACTTTACGAAAATAGAGTTGATCCCAAAATTTTGGCACCCTTATATATACAAGAGCGGTAAAAATCAACGTGTTTTGTCGGTTACGTCACTTATACAATCATATTTCTGGAACCAAAAGTCACAGCCATTTGATCTTCGAACTTGATCAATGGCCCGCCAGTAGCTTTCAAACGAGTCCAAGTTTGTTAAAATCGGATCAGCCATCTCTGAGAAAATTGAGCGCGTTCAAATACAACGCTTTTTGTCGGTTACGTCACTTATACAATCATATCTCCGGAACCAAAAGTCACAGCCATTTGATCTTCGAACTTGATCAATGGTCCGACAGTAGCTTTCAAACGAGCCCAAGTTTGTTAAAATCGGTTCAGCCATCTCTGAGAAAATTGAGCGCGTTCAAATAGCACGATTTTTGTCGGTTACGTCACTTATACAATCATATCTCCGGAACCAAAAGTCACAGCCATTTGATCTTCGAACTTGATCAATGGCCCGCCAGTAGCTTTCAAACGAGTCCAAGTTTGTTAAAATCGGATCAGCCATCTCTGAGAAAATTGAGCGCGTTCAAATACAACGCTTTTTGTCGGTTACGTCACTTATACAATCATATCTCCGGAACCAAAAGTCACAGCCATTTGATCTTCGAACTTGATCAATGGCCCGCCAGTAGCTTTCAAACGAGTCCAAGTTTGTTCAAATCGGTTCAGCCATCTCTGAGAAAATTGAGCGCGTTCAAATACAACGCTTTTTGTCGGTTACGTCACTTATACAATCATATCTCCGGAACCAAAAGTCACAGCCATTTTATCTTCGAACTTGATCAATGCCCCGATAGTAGCTTTCAAACGAGCCCAAGTTTGTTAAATTCGGTTGAGCCATCTCTGAGAAAATTGAGCGCGTTCAAATATCTTCGAAAAGTGCACACACATACACACACACACACATACACACACACACACATACACACACACACACACACACACACACACACAGACATTTTCCGATCTCGACGAACTGAGTCGAATGGTATATAACACTATGGGTCTCCGAGGCTCCGTTCGAAAGTCGGTTTTTCCAGCAATTCTAATACCTTTCTATAGAGAAAGGCAAAACCCTTCTTAATCCACTTAGTGGAATTTTCATATATCTTGAAAAATCACCATAGGGGGGAGTACATGAAATTTTCGAAATCGGAAAACAATTTATGATATCAAAAGACTCAGAATTGCATGAAACGTCGAGATTTAGTGTCATCTCGAAAAAAAAATTTTTTGAAAAAGTCGACTTTTTGGGACTTGGAAAAAATATTAAGTCCCAGAAAGTTGATTTTTTCAAAAAAAAATTTTTTTTTTGAGTTGACACTAAATTTCGATGTTTCATATAGTTTTAAGGGTTTCGGCATCAAAAAAAAATTTCGATTTTGGACATTTCATGTACTCCCCCCTATGGTGCTTTTTCAAGATCGAAAATTGTCAAACCTTTACCACCGGGCAGCACCCCTTAAGCATGTCCGATTTACGTCAAATTTTGCATGAAGGCTTTTTTCGAGGTGCTTAAACTTTTGAGCACTAGAATTTAACGAAAATAGAGGTGATCCCAAAATTTTGGCACCCTTATATATATAAGAGCGGCAAAATCAACGTGTTTTGTCGGTTACGTCACTTATACCATCATATATTTGGAACCAAAAGTCACAACCATTTGATCTTCGAACTTGATCAATGGCCCGACAGTAGCTTTCAAACGAGCTAAATTTTGTTCAAATCGGTTCAGCCATCTCTGAGAAAATTGAGCGCGTTCAAATATCTTCTAAAAGTGCACACACATACACACACACAGACATTTTCCGATCTCGACGAATTGAGTCGAATGGTATATAACACTATGGGTTTTCGAGGCTCCGTTCGAAACTCGGTTTTTCCAGCAATTCTAATACCTTTCTATAGAGAAAGACAAAAAACTAAAAGGAAAGTAAAGATGAAACAAAAAAATAAAGACTGAAGAAGGTAAAGACGAATAAAGACAATAAAAAAATACAGCGAAGACGAAAGAATGCATTGACAAAAAATACAAGGACTAGTGGAAATAAAGACGAATTAAACGAAGATGAAAGAAAGTAAAGATCGATGATTGTAAATATCGGAAAAAAGGAAACACGTAAGAAAGTGAAGACAAACGGACGTAAAAACCAAAAAAAAAAAACGTTATAAGTACACTAGTAAAAAAGAAAAATAGTTCCGTTGAAGAAAGGCAAGATGAACGAAAGTTAAGTGGTAAAGAAGTACACACGAAAAAAAGTAAAAACGAATGAGAATGAGAACGAAAAAAAGTGATGACGAAAGAAAGTGAAGACAAAAGAGTAGAGTAAAAAAAAAACAACTGCTGGTACGAATGAAAATGAAAGGAAAGAAAGTAAAGGGTAAAGAGAAGAAAGACAATCAAATGTTAAGACGAAATAAAAGGAAGATACAAAAAATTGAACACGAAAGACATTAACAGAAGAAGCAATACCGAAAGAAAATAAAGACGAAAGAGAGTAGAAAAGTAAAAAAAATCACAAGTGAAGTAGGAAGAAAGTAATTACAAAAATAAACAAAGAAACCAGAAACGAGAAATAGTAAAAACGCATGCAAGTACAGCAACAATACGGTAGATGAAGACGAGATAAAGCAGAATGGAACAACAAGAAAAAAATAAGACGACAACGAAATACTTGAATGCGTGAGAAAATGCAAACATAGAAGAATAATCGCGAGAAAAAGATGAAACGATAGAAATTTGTGACGAAATGATTTATTTATTTATTAAACCAAGTCTATCGGACTAATGCATAAATGAACAAACAGAGTTGGAAAAAGCACATCTGATTAGAAACATATTTATGCTATTTATAACCAATTTCAATTATATGATAAATGATAACAATTATATGATAACTGATATAACACGCGGTTTTATATGTGCATGTGTTTAAACTGTTTTTTTTCAAGAATAACGCTAAAAAATGGTTTAATAGTATGCGAAGTTCACGCTTCAATAAACTTTATCTAAGATGAGAAAAACTTGATTTTTTCAATCTACAGATTCTTTTATTAACAGAGTTTGCCATAACTAAAAAATTAGAGGATTCATTCCATGATCAGAAGAACGGCGTGACATTCCAGCTTGTTGAATTACCTTTCTTCCGAAAACAATTCCACTCTAATTGAACAAACAAATAGAAAGATCAAAAACAAATTAGATTTACAAGCCTATCGATCGATCGCAGAGGCTTCCACTCAATCGCTTCTATAAATTGGAACCGACAGAAAACCAAACAAACTTTAATCCTACACCGAACCGCAGTTCCCATGGCGGAAACAAAAAAATCAACTTTTCCAAGTTCACTCCATGAATCCGAATGCCACAATCGCCAATGGAAATCTGCTGCCGGAAATGATCTACCAACCGAGAGAGGAAGAGGGAGAGAGAGAGAGAGAGAGCGATAGAAAAAAAATCAATGCATCAATTATGAATAGCAACCCACATCGGTATTCCATCGGTTCTGACCGACTGACAGACCGGGTAGACTCCGGGAGTGACGCAAGCCGTAAATTCGGCAAACGGCCCCCCTGCCTCCGCATCCGTCCGCGTTTCCCGAGACTCCGCCTGAATAACGTAGCACTGCGATAATCGAATCAACAATGTCCCATCGCACCATGTCAGTCATAAAAATTAATAACTTTTGACATTATAGGAGCTATTTTTTTCGTGGCGCCAGTAGCAGCCATCAACTAAACCGTTGTTTTTTGACGAGCGGGAAACTAGCGGCGCGTACGCACATTTGTCAATAATTCAATTATTTTTATGAAAGTTTTATTCCAATGACTCTCGTTTTTTCGTATCGTACCGAGCCTGTCTGCCTGCCTGCCTATTGCACCTAGGCACGCAATCGGAACAGAACCGGGGATTCGATTGAGGACTGCTATGAGTAGAGATGGTCCATCGGCACAATGACAAAATTGACTGACTTCCTGCCTAGCAGCCGAGCGCCTCCTTCTCCTTCTCCTCCGTCCATTAGTCGGAAACTCACTGCGAATGCTTCAATGACCGGTCGTTGTATTGTGGCGCCTCCGATGTCCTGACGAAAACG
Source organism: Malaya genurostris (assembly GCF_030247185.1). Classification (NCBI taxonomy): domain Eukaryota; kingdom Metazoa; phylum Arthropoda; class Insecta; order Diptera; family Culicidae; genus Malaya; species Malaya genurostris. The sequence goes on along the minus strand of NC_080570.1, from coordinate 34,064,964 downwards.
GCTCCCAGCGGGGTCATTTCAAAATTAATCTCTAATTTTCACAACTACCGAAACACGTTGGAAGTTTTGCGGTTTACATTCGATAATGGGCCGCCGACACAACTTGAAACCGGCGGCGGTGGAAATATCGTACAACAAATACAACTGGAAAATATGACCCGATTTCAGTGGTTCCGGTTCGGTTCGGTTCGGTTCGGTCCCTGGCTCCCGGATGCGGGTGGGGTTGAAATGGTTGAAATTTCGCAGTAATGAGCTTGACAAAGTAGTTTCTATTTCGGTCGGTGGTTAACCGATTCCATTTGTTTCGTTGACAGCGGCCCATTCGTCGCCGGCCATTGCTGGATTCTTATTGTGAAATTTAGGTAGGCGAATTATGGCTTTGTTTTTGTTTTCAGCTTGAAGCTCTGTTCTACATAGGCTTGTCGTTGGTCCGCATCTTGAATAGAATTTCAAACGATTATAAATCGTTTAGGGAAGTACAATCAAATTTCCTTTCGCGAAGCCACAAATTGCTTGCCAAACAAACATTTTTTTTTCGAGTACAAGGTTTTTGTTCAACAATTGATTAAGCCGACAGGAAAATCCAATAAAAATCTATTCAACGAATTTCTTTCCTCTCATACATTCAAACCGGAGTTTCGAAAGCGTACCGCTCCGTACAGCTTCAGTAGAGATAATAGAACTGAAAATCAATCACTTCTTAGAACCACTCATCCTCCAATTGATTGAGTTCCACCGTCATACAGACGTCGGGAAAAGAAAAGCTTTGCTATTTTCTGCTATTGCCAGTCGATAATGATAATGAAAAATGCAAACGACACTAGAGACTAGAGTTTCCGAGTGACCGGGAAAATCGGGAAAACCGGTAAAAAGTCGGACAGTTTTTTGTCGTGAATACGACTTATTTTACTATGGGGCGCCTTTTCAAAATTAGCCATATGGATTAATAGCAGCAACACAATTCTTTCACTATTGCATCAAAAATATGATCAGGAATTTAGGATAATATTTTGAGCAGTGTGAGATAACCATAAACAACTAAAAAATTAAGTTTTCTGAAAATTAAAAAAAAAACAATGCGGAAAACTCTTTGCTTTCGCTTGGATTTTTCGCACAAGGACGACGGTTTTAAGGTAGTCAAGCACATATCTTCAACTGAACGTTATAAAAGAGGAACCGTGGCCGAAAATCGATCAATTCTTCTCGTGCGTTGCATGGAAGGGAGAGAAGACGCATTCAAACAGCGGCATCGGCGAGCGCACCTTCTGCGTGGTTAAACACCTCAAAAGCTCAGGTCGTAGTTCTCATTTGCTTTCCGGTCGTCAAGGCGAAAAGACGCATTAAACCAGTTTCGCATCATTTGGCACTGCGAGTGGCTGTGTCGGTTTGTACGCAAAGCTAGTTTCAATTCAAGCAAGAACGATTGCATCAGACAACAGAGCTGCTGGTCGTTTGCATTGGAGCGAAAGAAAACGAGAAACGAAAAGTTAACATTATATAAAATCAGCCGTTCTAATGGCTCTAAATGTTACCTAAAGAACTATTAAGATTACTTCTATGTAAATCGAAGGTAAAAATCATCAGTTTAGTGAAAATCCAAAATAATTTAATTTGCTTCTGCATTTTTCGCTGTGCGAAAATCGTTCGAGGAAAATGTTCCGAACTGTGCTAAATATCGTGGTGAATTCCACAATTTGATCCTTCGAAAAGGCAGAAATGTATCCTGTACAGTATCTTGATAGTTTTTTTTCAATGAAATATGCAAATCCGAAATGAGATAATCGACGTCAAAAATCGTTTAAAATTCTAATAGTGAAAAGGGGGAAAGTTTTACAATTCACACAATCGATCAACTATCAATTCTAATTCGAAAGCATAAATTCTAATTCGAAAGCATAAAGATCGTGTCAGCATAAAGCATAAAGATCGTGTCAGCATAAAGAATCGTGTCAGTTTTATTCGTACTCACGACATCCAGTTATGTCTCTGACATTACACACCCTTAATTTTTTTGAGTTGCTACAATAACAGCACAATGGAAGCTCATTTTGAAAAAATAAGGATAATTGTGATGCTTCTGTTAGATTTTTATTAAATTTTGGAATAACAGATCGGCTGAAAAGTTCGTATCGTTTCTATGAGAGGGCGCCACTAGAATTAAATCCATACCATTTTCAGTTACTACCAACCTTCAAAAGATACGTGTATAAAATTGACAGCTGTCTGATTATTAGTTTGTGAGATATTGCATTTTGAGTGAAGCTACTTTTGTTATTGTGAAAAATGGAAAAAAAGGAATTTCGTGTGTTGATGAAACACTACTTTTTGATGAAAAAAGTGCCGCCGATACCAAAAAATGGCTTGATGAGTGTTATCCAGACTCTGCACCGGGCGAAGCAACAATTCGTAAGTGGTTTGCAAAATTTCGTACTGGTCATATGAGCACCGAAGACGATGAACGCAGTGGACGTCCAAAAGAGGCTGTTACCGATGAAAACGTGAAAAAAATCCACAAAATGATTTTCAATGACCGTAAAGTGAAGTTGATCGAGATAGCTGACACCCTAAAGATATCAAAGGAACGTGTTGGACATATTATTCACGAATATTTGGATATGAGAAAGCTTTGTGCAAACTGGGTGCCGCGTGAGCTCACAATCGATCAAAAACAACAATGAATCGATGATTCTGAGCAGTGTTTGGAGCTGTTATATCGAAATAAAACCGATATTTTCGTCGATATATAACAATGGACGAAACATGGCTCCATCACTTCACTCCGGAGTCCAATCGACAGTCAGCTGAGTGGACTGCACGCGATGAACCGAACCTAAAGCGTGGAAAGACTCAACAATCGGCCGGTAAGGTTATGGCGTCTGTATTTTGGGATTCGCATGGTATAATTTTCATCGACTACCTTGAAAAGGGAAAAACCATCAGCAGTGATTATTATATAGCGTTATTAGAGCGTTTGAAGTACGAAATTTCAAAAAACGGCCTCATTTGAAGAAGAAAAAAGTTTTGTTTCATCAAGACAATGCACCGTGTCACAAGTCGATGAAAACCATGCTGAAATTGAACGAATTGGGCTTCGAATTGCTCCCTCATCCACCGTATTCTCCAGATTTGGCCCCCAGTGACTTTTTCCTGTTCTCAGACCTCAAGAGAATGCTCGCTGGTAAAAAATTAGAAGCAATGACGAGGTAATCGCTGAAACTGAGGCCTATTTTGTGGCAAAGGACAAATCGTACTACAAAAATGGTATCGAAAAGTTGGAAGATCGCTATAATCGCTGTATCGCCTCTGATGGCAATTATGTTGAATAATAAATACGAGTTTTGGCAAAAAAATGTGTGTTTCTATTAAACGATACGAACTTTTCAGCCGAACTGTTAAGTATTCAACACACTTACAAAATTGTTGGCTAAGTCGCAAGGTAACATAGGGAATTTTTTTTACTAAAATTATTAAACATTCCTAGGAGCCTTCATATTGTTAAGTTTGCTACTGGTTGCCCTCGTTTCAGCATAATTTGTCTCAGTAATGTCATCTTGAAACAACACTCGTGTTATGCTCATATTTCTGTGAGATGTCAATGGGACTCACAAAATTGGAAGAGTTGACGATTTTAATCTTATCCACCGTTTTTCAGGGAGTGTTTGAGTTCCTTCTTTGAGAGCTGAAACTGATTTCTGAGAACCGGTATGATATCTAAGTACGATTTAGAATATGAATTGATCTATGTTTAATTTTCATTTGAAGGTCCTCAACTGTTCCATAGTAGGATCACAAAAATGTTGAGTTTATTGGTTGTTGATGTAGAGTAAACTTAGTTCAAATTTTGGGAACTAACTTTGGGAACATTTTGCTTAGTCAGAACTTGTATGCACACTTTCAGGAGAGGTTTCAGTAGGTTATGCTTATGTCAGTTGAAAACTAATTGCTGTCTCCAGAGATGCAAGGTTCACAGATGAAACTGAGTTTTTTTTTAACAAGAAGCACTTATTTTAAAAATGACACAGATTTCTAAAATAAATCAGTCTTCAAATTGCTGTTCCTGGTTGTCTCAGTTGCAACGTCGAAGCGATTTCGAATTGAAGACATTATTGACATATTTGCTCGCGGATTTAATTTAATTGTATTGAAAAAAAAACATGCGAATATCAATTCCTCTATCTTTAGTTTTCACTAACTACGAATTGTTACTTCTGATATAATCAGTGCACAACCCGTAGATATTCCCACGAGACGCCACTGATTTGAATAATGTATGGCTGTATCGATATTTTCCCAAATCAATTTCATGGTTCACATTGTTTTCGATATGAGATCTGTATCCTAGCCGATTAGTTCTATGGTGGTAGAATATATAACTAATTGAACTAATCATTGCTTAATTTAAAACCCTGAATGTTATTGGTAAATGATCTGAATCAAAATCAATTCATTACGAATGTTACCATGATCTGCTAGAATCAGATCAATCGTAGAAAGATTTCTCAAAGAAGATAAATTAGTTGAGCTATTGAAAATAAAACTGGCTTAAAACTAGCGGAGAGTTTATTATGTAGAACTCGTACTTTCTAATTATTTTTCTGATTACTCCACGAATATTTAGAATCCTGTTAAGAAAAAAAATAGATCGATATCTCGTCCGTTTTTACAGCTATTATTTATTTTATTTGCTCATCAACGCATTGAAGTCGTAAACATGCTGCATTTCAAAAATGGGATGACATAACGGATGCACCTATTGTCTAATGACTAACAGATACATTAGAAAAAATTGGTGTTTTAGAAAAGCAAGTAGTGGCAACCGAACGGTTTTTCCAAATCTTAGGTACATTAAATGATTTAAAATTGAATTTTATTAGGTAAAAATTTAAAATTTTTGTTGATAGGACATTGTTCATAATTGGTTTTATAGTTTCCATCACAATCAATGACAGCATGCCAATTCATCTGAGGGTATCGTTCATTGAACAGCTGTGCTTGCACGCAAATTGTCACAATTTAAACAGCGTACATGTGACAATTTGTTGTACCATGGTCGAAGCCTGACAATGACGATATTATGTTAGGCTCGCTGTACCATCAAGTCGTTTATAATGCAAAATAGAATCTATGCAGGCATAGATTGATATTGATTTTTCAGAGTGGTAAGCGTCCGTTTTTGGGATTTTTGTTCCTGGTTGATTTGAAAATAAATCAATAGTTCAATCACTTGTTACCCTGCTTCCGCGACAGTCGCCGAGTAGAAGGAGCATAAAAAATGAGCATAATATTCTCCCTCGAAAAAAATATCGCTTCGACAACGAAACACCCGCTTGAATGTTGTTATTCATGGCACTAGAGTTGATGGGTCTCATATTCAAGGTAATTTTGTTGCGTAAAACGAATTCAGGTAGCTTTTCATTTCCAGTCTAAGGTTCGATTGAATCTGGTTAGTTACCCAAACGGTTTTTTTACGGAATCAGTTTCATTATTTAATTGTCAAACCCCGTATTTGTTGTTTTAGAGATTATTGATTTAATATTGTTTGTGCGGCTTTTAATTTCTCAATTATTCTATTTCCTATTCCGTATTTTCCTATTTTTCTAGAATACTCACTTCTAAGTAGACATAATTTGAATGTATCTTCAAACCTCCAGGCTTCGGTATCCGAACGAAAGTTACAATTACCTGAAATGAGAAAAGAGAATGGAAGTATTATTAACTATTGTTTCAAGAGTATAAATTCTAATTATTTGAAGAGCGCTCCACCATGGTTATGAGAACGAAGTTTGGGAGTATCCATCCATTAAACATAAATCATTACGATGTAATGGGGAAAGACAGTTTAAACGTGTAATCAGGGGCTCGCAAGGATGAACCAACCAACCAACCTTCTTTCCGCTTGTATCGAATTAGCTTCAAGCACTTGCTTCCCGGTTGACTAAACGATCTACGATCTCTTCAACCCGTTCAGCGCATTCCAGCGACCCGCATTCTGGCAGTGGCTGTATCCACTTTAATGTCATTGGAACTTACACACTCAATAACCCGGCACTGCCAGAATATTCTGCTGCAAATTTAATGAGTGCCTCCCGCCGTGCCCACGCTATTATTTCCAACAACGGAACAAACGAGCAGCCGCCTGCTGAGGGCGGTTCGTTCCTTTTCCCCAGCCAGGAAATATGAAATCCAATAAAGTCGCCCACTTGAGGTCTGTCACAGTGAAGGTAGTACGGACAGCGTACCGCACACTTGACGGTTACTCGGTGACATGGCCTGCGGTTGTACGGTCCAAGCAAGGGGCAGCATCGGAAAGCGCAATCCGGCAGGACTCCTCCCGGCATTACAAAAAGGTTACAGTGCAGTCGAGTCGAGTTGAGTTGAGTTGTGCAGCCTAGAAGCAGTAGGAAACGGATCATTTGTTTAACGTAGCCGAAGAAATTGACGGGTTCTAGGTGGATGCATCCTTGCAGTGTACACAAACATCCAACTAACAAAGGACACCCCGTACCGGGGTGGGGATAGGCAAACGGGAATACACTGCTGTTGACACTGTTTTTTGCCGGCGAGAGTGCGTCATCCTGTCACGCACAGGTTCCTCGAGAGAGTATGGTTCACAACAGTTCACACGAAAGTTTACCTGTTTTCAAAGTTGTGGGAAGCGGGGGGAGGGTTTTAAACAATCGAAATCAAGGAAGGGTTGAAACTCTGCCTTTGCATCGGATGTTCGTTAAATTAAGGATTCTGTCGAATGCCAAGATTTCCAAAATAAACACAAACATTTTCATAACCTATCAAAAAAGCTTTTCTATTTCAGTTCTGGAATCAACTTGTTTGCATAGTCGAAATATATAAGTATATCCTGAAGCCAAATAAATGGTCTACAGCCGACAGAACGTTGCTCTCAATCGATCCAAGCAAGCGAGTTTTCGTGTACCAACATAATACCGTTAAATGACAGTTTTCTTTATTTCGGGTGTTTTGAATAGCCTCCTCCGCCGGCGCACCGATTCTCTCTGGTGGCAGAACTCATTTATTATCCGTTTTTCCAACCCATTTCCATCGAATGTTGATTCACTGTGGGACGGTCGGGGTGTGAGCATGGTCTCTGAAGTCCCATCGGGGCAAATACCTGTTGAAGCACTCACGCTGTCAATCGGCAAACCAACAGGAACCGCCTACGAATATCACGATGGCACTAAACGAAGGACAAATGTGGGTGCTACAACCATCACGAGGAAGAGAAACAACACAGACAAAAAAAATACCTCAACAAATTGGGACACTCGGTGAAGCGAAACGACGAGTTATATTTGCTATCGATTTTCCTGTCAGCTATCGCTTTCATCCAATTGGGTGATTTGTTTAATTTTTTATTATATATCCTCCGGAGTGCCCATGCGAAAGCCATGCCAGCCTGACGTGGCTTATTTAGCTTACGAAATGTTCGCCATCCGTATTCATTTCGGACCGTCTGTGTGATACGAGACTATCAAACAAATCTTGACAGGAAAATCGGTCGGAAGCCCGATCCGTTTTTTCCTCTCTCTCTCTCTCTCTCTCTCTCTCTCTCTCTCTCTCTCTCTCTCTCTCTCTCTCTCTCTCTCTCTCACTCGGCACTGATTTCGAGTATGGGACACGTACCTTTCAATGAGACATGGCTGGCTCTGTTCCACATTTCGATGGGCTGTGCAGTCAGCAGCCTGTGGAATTTTTTTGTACGTTACTGTGACAGATGTTCACCGCACTCCCGCTCGCGATTGGGCTCCGCTTGCCGGTTCATAAATTTTCCATTTCCTCACGGTGTCTATTAATCTGCAGCATCGATGTGGTGTGCCAAGCAGCGGCAAGCTGACAGCACTCAATTACAAGCATCAGGTTTTCGGGTCTCTATTCAGTATCGAAAACGGTGAACGAGAACGTGAAAAATAGAAAGGACAGTGGACGCGGGAAAGTGTGCGTCGGATCCCTTTTTTTCCTATCCCGGTTTACCTTGATATTCGGTTACCGCATGCAGCTGCTCCGGTCGGTTTGTGTTTTGTTTTTGCTGCTCATTCGTGATCAGACAAGCTAACAAAATTTGAAGAAAATTGATATGTTTTCAATGCATTGTTATGAACATAAACCTTAGCCAGGTCAGCTGTTTTTGCAAAGGGAGAAACTCACATTCACATTGGATCTGAAAATTCGACAACGTTCCACGCAAAGATGTCAGGCTGGTTAAAACCAGGCGGGTATAAATAAACCAATATTAATAATAATAAGATATCAGGTCTGCCGATTTGTCTGTTAAATTGCAGATTTCTGAAATAAGCAGTAGACATGTTTTAGTTACAGACTTTTAAAAGTCACGTTTTTCGCCGACATTTGTCTAAATTTACAGACTTTTGCAATCGACGCGGTCTTTTTTTTTGCTCACTAAACCAACTCCGTACATCATTCTCAATAGAAAACTTGAAGTCCGCAGACTATTTTTCAACCTTGCCTAAAGATATTTTGCAAAAGTAAGACCTTTCATTTGAAACTAAGTTTGTGAAAAATCGGTTCAGCCATCTTCGAGAAAATCAAGTGCATATTTTTGGTACACACACACACACACACACACACACACACACACACACACACACACACACACACACACACACACACACACACACACATTTTGCAATCTTGACAACCTGTTTCGAGTGGATCGAAAAAATCATGTTAATTTACGCCTCAATACATGCACTTAAAGGAAATGTCTGTGTCTACTTATAAATGCATGTAAATATCAATTGTTTACAGCTTATCGAACTGAATATCATAGCGAAACAAGCACAAAATTTGAATTTACATAGTTATGGATGTAATATTCCGTTACTGCCGCAGGAAAACTGCTCTTGAAAAACTGCTTTCGAAAAACTACTCTAAAAAACTGCCCAAAACCATTCCTCTAAAAAAAACTGCTCTGAAAAAATGCTTTCAAAAATTCCTCTAAAACATCGCTTTCACAAAACTGCTCTTGGAAATTACTCTCAAAAAACTGATATTAAAAAACTGCTCTCAAAAACCTACTTCGAAAAAACTGTTTTTAAAATTCATCTCAAAAAACTACTCACAAAACTGCTCTTAAAAATCTGCTCTCAAAAAAATCTTCTCAAAATACTTTTAAACTGCTCTTAAAAAACTACTCTCAAAAAAACTGTTCAAAAAATTCCCCTGAAATAACTACTCCGAAAAAAAGTGCCTTCGAATAATTCCTCTAAAAAACCGCTCTCACAAAACTGCTTTTCCAAATCAGCTCTCAAAAAACTGCTCTCAAAAACCTATTTACAAAAAACTACTTTAACAAAAACCGATCACAAAACGCTCTCAACTTTTCCTTAAAAACTGCTCTGCTCTTCTCAAACAACTTTTTTAACTGTTTAAAAAAATAATCTCAAAAAATTCCTCTCAAAAAACTGCTCTGAAAAATATGTTCTCAAACAATTCCTCTAAAATACCGCTCTTACAAAACTGCTCTTGAAAAACTGTTCTTTAAAAATCTGCTCTCAACGAATTTCTCTCAAAAAACTGCGCTCAAAAGACTGCCCTTAAAAACTACTCTAAAAACTGCGCCCAAAAAACTCCTCCCAAAAAACTGTTCTCGAAAACCTACTTACAAAAAACTACTTTAAAAAAAATCAGATTACAAAACGCTCTCAACTTTTCCAAAATACTCTCAAAAAAAAAACCTCTAAAATACCGCTCTCACAAACTGCTTTTGAAAAACTGTTTTTTCAAAAATCTGCTCTCAAAAAGTTTCTCTCGAAAAAACGGTGCTTCCTCTTAAAACTCACTCTCACAAAACTGCTCTTAAAAAACTGTTTGAGAATTTAAAAATCTGCTCTCAAAAATCTGCGCTCAAAAAAATGCCCTTAGAAACTACTTTAAAAACTGCTCCCAAAAAACTGCTCTCTCAAACTCCTCTGAAAAATCGCTCTCACAAAACTGCTCTTAAAAAACTGCTCCCAAACAGCTGCTCTTGAAAAACTGCTTTAAAAAAAACTACTCTCAAATAACTGCTCTGAAATTCGTCTAAAATACTACTCTTAAAAATATGCTCTCGCAAAAATCTTTTCAAAAACTTTTTAACTGCTTAAAAAACTACTCTCAAGAAACTGCTCTGAAAAAAAGCTCCCGAAAAATTCCTTTGAAAAACCGCTCTCACAAAACTGCTCTTAAAAAAATGGTCTCAAAAAAATCGTCTCAAAAATCTTTAAAACTGCTTAAAAAACTACTCTCAAAAAACTGCTCAAAAAATTCCTCTCAAAGAACTGCTTTGAAAAAAATGTTCTCAAAAAATTCCTCTAAAATACCGCTCTCACAAAACTGCTCTTAAAAACGGTTCTTTAAAAATCTACTCTCAACAAATTTCTCTCAAAAAACTGCGCTCAAAAATTCCTCTTGAAACTCATTCTCACAAAACTGCTCTTAAAAACTGTTCTTTAAAAATCTGCTCTCAACAAATTTCGCTCAAAAAACTGCGCTCAAAAAACATCACTTAAAAACTACTTTAAAAACTGCTCCCAAAAACCTCCTCCCAAAAAACTGCTCTCTCAAACTCCTCTGAAAAACCGCTCTCAAAAAACTACTCTTGAAAATATGCTCTCGAAAAAATCTTTTCAAAAAACTGCTCTGATAAAAATGTTCTCAAAAAATATCTCTAAAATATCGCTCTCACAAAACTGCTCTTAAAAAACTGTTCTATGTAAATCTGCTCTCAAAAAGTTACTCTCGAAAAAACGGCGCTCAAAAATTCCTCTTAAAACTCACTCTCACAAAACTGCTCTTAAAAAACTGTTGTTTAAAAATCTGCTCTCAACAAATTTCTCTCAAAAAACTGCGCTCAAAAAACTTCCCCCAAAAAACTACTTTAAAAACTGCTCCCAAAAAACTGCTCTGTTAAACTCCTCTGAAAAAATGCTTTCACAATACTGCTTTTAGAAAAATTGCTCTCAAGTTCCTCTCAAAAAAGTCCTCTCAAAAAACTGCTCTTAGAAAACTGCTCTCCAAAAACTACTTTCAAAAAATTGCTCAAAAAATTACTCTCAAAAAACTGCTCGTAAGAAAATGCTCTCAAAAACTTTCTCCTAAAAAACTGCTCTCTAAAATTTCTCTGAAAAACCGCTCTCTTAAAAATGCTTATAAAAAATTGCCCTCAAATTCCTCTAAAAAAAATCTACTTCCAAAAAACTTTTCTAAAATTCCTCTCAAAAACTGCTCTTAAAACACTACTCTTAAAAACTGCTCTTAAAAAACTGCTCTCAAAAACCTGCTTACAAAAAAAACTACTTTAAAAAAAATCCGATCACAAATCTGCTCTCAAAAAACAGCTCTTAAAAATATGCTCTCAAAAAATTCATCTCAAAAAACTTTTTAACTGCCTAAATAAAAAACTACTCTTGAAAAACTGCTCAAAAAATTCAGCTACAAAAACTGCTCTGAAAAAACTGTTTTCTAAACTTCCTCTTAAAACCCACTCTCACAAAACTGCTCTTAAATTCCTCTCAAAAACTGTTCTTATAAAATCTGCTCTCAAAAAATTTCTCTGAAAGAAACTGCTCTCAAAAAACTACTTTCCAAAAACAGTCTTCCAAAAAAACTGCTCTCTAAAATCCTCTGAAAAACCACTCTCACAAAACTGCACTTCAAAAATTGCTCTCAAATTCCCCTCAAAAGACTCAGAAAACTGCTCGTAAAACAACTGCTCTAAAAAAAACTGCTCAAAAAATTCCTGACAAAAAACTGTTCTGAAAAAAATGCTCTCAAAACCTACCTCTACAAAACGCTGCCCTTAAAAACTACTTTAAAAACTGCTCCCTCAAATTCCTCTGAAAAAATGCTCTCACAAAACTACTTTTAAAAAATTGCTCTCAAATTCCTCTAAAAAAACTATGCTCTCGAAAAATTCTTCTCAAAAAACTTTTGAACTGCCTAAATAAAAAACTACTCTTGAAAAACTGCTAAAAAAAGTCATCTCCAAAAACTGCTCTGAAAAAACTGTTTTCTAAACTTCCTCTTAAAACCCACTCTCACAAAACTGCTCAAATTCCTCTCAAAAACTGTTCTTAGAAACCTGCTTTCAAAAAATTTCTTTGAAAAAAACTGCTCTCAGAAAACTACTTTAAAAACTGTTTTCCAAAAAATTCCTCCTAAAAAACTGTTCTCTCAAATAACTTTTCTCGAAAAACTGCTCCTAAAAACTGCTCTCAAAAACCTACTAAAAAAACTGCTCTCGAATTCCTCTCAAAAACTGCTTTCAAATTCCTCTCAAAAACTGTTCTTAGAAAATCTGTTCTCAAAAATTGTCTCTGAAAAAACTGCTCTTAAAAAACTACTTTAAAAAATTGTTTTCCAAAAACTTTCTCCAAAAAAACTGCACTCTAAAATTTCTCTGAAAAACCGCTCTCTCAAACCGGTCTTGAAAAATTGCTCTCAAACTCCTCTCAAAAGACTGCTCTCAAAAAATTCCTCTCAGAAAACTGCTCTTAAACAACTGCTCTAAAAAAAACTACTCAAAATATTCCTGACAAAAAACTCTTCTGAAAAAATGCTCTCTAAAACTACCCCTACAAACCGCTCTCACCAAACTGATCTTAAAAACTGTTCTTTAAAAATCTGCTCTCAAAAAATTTCTCTCCAAAAACTGCTCTTAGAAAACTACTTTAAAAACTGCTCCCAAAAAATTCCTTCTAAAAAAATGCTCTCTAAAATTCCTCTAAAAAAATAGCTCTCAAATTCCTTTCAAAAAACTGCTCACAAAAACCTACTCTCAAAAAATTTCTCTTAAATAACTGCTCATAAGAAACTGCTCTCAAAAAACTGCTCTTAAAAATTGCTCTCAAAAAACTGCTCGAAAACTTCCTCTCAAAACACTGCTCTGAAAAAAAAATGTTCTCGAAAAATGCCTCTAAAAACCACTCTTACAAAACTGCTCTCAAATACGTCTAAAAAAAACTGCTCTCAAATATTTACTCGTATAAAAACTGCTCTAAAAAAATTCGGCCTAAAAAACTACTCTCAAAAACCTACTTGAAAAAAACTGCTCCTCTTCCTCTTAAAAAACTGCTCTCAAAAAATTCCTTTTGAAGAACTGCTCTTAAAAGCTGTTTAAGAGCTGCATCCAAAAAAAACTGCTCTCAAAAAACCACTTCCCAAAAACTGCACGCAATAACCGTTCTATTGTGAAATGGTTGTTAATTCATCGGAAAGTTCATAAACGGAGAAAAATCCATTGCCTCTTCCGTGTCATGATTAGAAAATCACGAAATCATGAAACATGTCTTCTCATAAAACTTCATGACAAAAATGATTGATATCATGAAAATTTTCATGGGAGATGAGCTATTGTTCATGAAATTCATGATCATTTTGCTCATGCAATCAAGCCTTCTTTTTATTAATTTCAACATTTCAATGAATTAAGTTTTTTGAGAGGAATTTGAGAGCAGGTTTTTTTTAAAGGTGAGAGGAATTTGAGAGCAGTTTTTTGAGAGGGTTTTTTTTCAAGAGCAGTTATTTGAGAGGAATTTTTTGAGAGCAGATTTTTGAGAGGAATTCAAGAGCAGTTTTGTGAAAGCGGTTTTTAGAGAAATTTTTCTGGGAGCATTTTTTTCAGAGCAGTTTTTTTTTAAAGCAGCTTTTTAAGAGCAGTTTTTTGAAAGCAGCCTTTTAAGAGCAGTGAAGCATTATATCGAGACGAACTCAATTGGTCACTATGAAGCTTTGGGTGGTTTTGTAACAATTGGATGGATTTTTTTAATTCGGTAGGTGAGACCCATATCAATCTCACTCTTCCACTGGATGCATATGAAAGTTAAACCATTGGCGTAGTTCAATCGCCTCTTTTTATTGCATAAGATGGATCAGAACTATTTGACTGACTGAACCGTTGCATTCGAGGGAACAGAGAAACGTAGTATTTAATAAATCTGTCCTTTTCAGGGCCAGTAGATCGATCTATTTATTGAAGTGTGGGAATCGTTACGAATCAAAAATCAATTAAATCAACGGATTCGCATTCAAAAGAAAAAGGAATTCGCATTCGAAGATAATGCTTTGAGCATGATTCAATTTTTCTGTTCTTTTCGGGACCGAAAAATCAATCAATTAAATGATGAATTATGGTAGCAGAAACAAGTTCTTTTTCGATTGAAATAATTTGAACCCTTACTGCTAAATTTGAAATACGCTTCCTCATACGATTTTCGACTGCATTTGAACAAAAAAAAAACAACCGTAAACAGAAATTGTAGGACCCCTCGGATTGATGGCGATAACCTTTTGTTATTGGAACATAAAAGCTGAAATTTCCTCGATTACCGAACCGAGAATCCCGTCCCTTATTGCTCTAAAAGGGCTATCGATCCAAATGACCCTCGTCGGTTCATAAATTCCTGATCCGCCCACGGTTCGCTTCCCAGGAGCGGGGCTGCGGGGTGACGTTTGATTTTGTTTTTGTTATCGGAAAAACGGGGAAATAAAAATAAGAAAGACCTACTTCCTTGTGTCGTTCGAGGAGGAAATGGAAGATGATAAAGAACGATATTCCGACTACTGACGGAAAAAACTGTTATCACTTTGGTTTAGTGCGTTTCGTTGTTTTGGGGGTTGGGAGGGAGTTCGAGGTCGGATCTTGATATGCGGCCGATTGGCAGAGCACTTCAGAAGCTGATTTTATTTACATATAAACCCCAAAACGATTGTGAAAGGATCAATTTGCGGCATTCTTACGGCCATGAATAAAAAAAACACCGAGCATAGGCCGAAGAAGTTTGTTCCAGTCCATGATGTGTGTTCGACTTCGGTGCGTCGGACGCCTAAGGAATGACTACTCGGAAAGTGCTCTTGAAGTTTCAAAGACGCTACTACATTTCAACTTACTAATCACAGCAATTAGGCGCAGCGATTCTCTGCTAGGTGCCATAATCAACACCTTCGTCATCTTCGAGACTCGCGGTTCGCTTCGGTATAATTACCGTTGAAAAGCGGAACGTCACTTGACTTGAGTTGACACATGCATCGACCGACCGACCGACCGAGTGTAAGAAGAGCTTGATTACGTGCAGAGAGCAGAAGCTTAACCTGGCGACTGGTTTCAGTAGACTGCTTGCCGAGTGTGAAGTAGTTGCAGCAGTTCCCTTCAGTGATTAATTATGGTGCATTCATTTTCCGGAACAAGTTTCCTGGGAGGGTGGGGGGAGGGTAGAGACGTCGTAACCGTCGCAGTCGTCATTGCTTTTGAAACTGCGTTGGCGTGGGCAAATCAGTGACCTAATCACGCAGACATTTTCCTAAATGGAATTTCCATGTACTCGCCGCCTCCCCTGAACACAGTAATCCTTTTCTTAATTGCATAAATCTTCAACGGAACTCGGGGAAATCGTCCCCCACTTGGAACGTTTGATCTTGGCACTGCGATAGACGATCCATAATTAACCGGTCGGGAATGGTTCACCTATTAGAAAATAGAACTGGAGAAATGGAGCGGAGCTGAACTCTAGAAAGCTAATTGATAGTGGTAATAAAAGAAAAATTTAGATTTAACTCAAAAAATTTTTCAAACTTTAATATAATCAAAAACTTTCGTTGGTATAAACTACCATCACCTTTTCAGTTTGTAAACAGTTATGTCAAGTTAATATAGATTTAAATGTGACAACCCTTCACTCTATGCAAAATTGAACAAAGCACGCTGTGTGCTAGGCGGTGGTGTTTCCTTCTTCCGTACCAGCATTTGATACTCATTGCTTCACAATTTCGGAACCGAAAGTCGGATCTGTATGGATGGAATTGCACAGTATTTTTTAAGACATTGAGAGCTTTTATTTGAGTCATGATTTGTGAAAATCGGTTTAACCGTTACTGAGAAATCGAAGTGAGTAACGTTTTTGGAGTTTTTTTTTCACTATTACCGATGCGTTTGGAAGCGGAAACCGGCGACTAGTAGTCCCAAAGTACTTTTATTTATCCACTAACAAACAAGATCTGCCAACTGGATGAATTTACCAGTAAATTTGATATAAATTTGCACTTCGTTTCGTCATCACTTTTGTAAAAATCCCCATGCAATTGAAAATTTTTCACTTATCGCGCTGTAATACCGGAACAGAAAGTTTGATCTGGAACAACTTCTCGGAGACATTTTTAAGATTTTCAAGACCTTTTAATTGCATCTTAGTTAGTAAACTTCGCTTAAGAAATTTCCGAAAAAATTGAGTGCACATTTTCACATAGATTTGCACATATCCTCTTGTAATTTCGGAACCGTAAGTCGGATCTAAATAAAATTCAGTAGTTTTATATGGGACCACAACACCTTTTGTTTGAATATAAGTTTATGAAAATCGGTTCAGCCATCTTTCAAAATCGTTTGGAAATGTTAGACCACTGATTCCGGTACACCCGAAAACCGGAAACTGGAAACCGATTACAGTCAAAGTTGGTTCAATTGGCCAACAAAGACTACCAAGACGAATTTGGATCAGTTTTTATCAGGTGTACAACTTTGCTTCCGCCGTTTTTTTTTTCTCCAAAATTTAAAGCTTTATTGCGAATAAGTGCTTACTGATGAATTATTTAAAGTATTGTCCGTCGCTAACGACAACTTTCTCCCATCTTTCCGGCAAGTTTCGGATCCCGGCTCGAAAAAAGGAGTCCTCTTTTGACGCTATCCATGAAGCAATCCATTTTTCCAACTCTTCGAAGGATGGAAAATGTTGATCTGCCAGGTCGTGTGCCATCGAACGAAATAGTTGGAAGTTAGAAGGGGCGACATCTGGGGAATACGGCGGGTGGGGCAAGACTTCCCATTTCAGCTTTTCCAGGTACTTTTTGACCACTTTTGCCACGTGAAGCCCAGCATTCTCGTGTGGTAGGATGACTTTGTCATGTCGCTCTTGATATTGTGGCCGTTTTTCTTTTAGCGCGCGACTAAGGCGCATCAGTTGCATTCGGTAGCAATCTCCTGTGATGGTTTCACCCGGTTTTAGAAGCGCGAAGTAAATCACACCGAGCTGATCTCACCAAATACAAATCATAACCCTGGCGCCGTGAATATTCGGTTTTGCCTTCGACGAAGTAGCATGCCCGGGCTTTCCCTATGATTTTCTGCGTTCAGGATTATCGTATCGAACCCACATTTCATCACCGGTTACGATTCGATGTAAAAACCCCATACGATTTTGTCTTTGAAGCAGTTGCTCACATACAAATAGACGGCGCTCGATGTCCCTCGGTTTCAACTCGTACGGCACCCAGTTTCCTTCTTTCTGAATCATGCCCTGGGCCTTGAGACGTTTTGAAATGGCTTGCTGACTCACTCGCAACGATTCGCCAAACTCTTCTTGGGTTTGGCACGAATCTTCATCAAGAAATGCTTCTAGTTGTTCTTCTTTGAAGGTTTTTTCCCTTCCACCACCATGTTTGTCTTCGTTATCGAAATCACCATTTTTAAAACGTTGAAACCACTCCCGACACGTTCTTTTACTCAGAGCAGCATCACCGTAAATTTCTGAGAGCATTCGATGCGCTTCAGCTGCATTTTTTTCGAATTGTAACAGAAAAGTACATCTTCCCGCAAATGGCGAGAATTGGGCACATGAACAAACATTTTCGAGCGTGAATAATACGAAAACAAGAACAACTGTCACTGAAACGGCGATGACAATTCGTTATGCACTGTACACACTTTTTACTTCGAAGACATTATCATCTATGTATTTTGATTTTGCACTTTGAATGACGGTGTGCCCATTTTTTATCGTGTATCAACTTATAATACCGGAACCGGATGTTGTATTTGGACTTATTCAAATTGTCGGAATTTATTATATATTCAAAGTACAGTGATTCCTTTCATTTGAAGCTAAGTTTGTGAAAATCGATCTAAACATCTCAGAGAAACTTTAGTTAGTTCCTTTTTAGAATTTTCAACACTAGTTCCGATACTTCCGGAACTCCGGAAACTCGGGATCGGTACAACTGAAGTGAAATTATTTGGTTATCCGCTAACAAGATCTACAAACCAGAGAATTTGTTTGAACAGATTTCAAGGAAATTTCACCTCTTTACATTGTCATTTATGGAAAAACACGTTTGAAATCAAAATTTTCAAACTGATCACCCTGTATTTCCGAAGCCGGCAGTCGGGAACTTTGTATGCAATCTTGAGACCTATAATTTGAATCTAAGTTTGTGCAAATCGGTTCAACCATCTTAAAGAAAAATGAATACCGGTTTCATTTTATTTTGCACATATCACCCTCTAGCTCTGGAACCGGATGTCGGGATCGAATAAGATTCAGGAACTTTGTATGGAACCACATTTCAAGTTTATGAAAACTGTATCGACTGGGTATATGAAACTGGGCGCTCCGGCCCTCGGTTTAAAAGTCGGTTTTCCACGTAGTTGCGTAGCTATTCTTAGAGAGAAATAGAAAAGAAAAACGCTTACACCACATATTTGGTAATAATACTGAATGAACAAATAATACATTTGAACCTATTCACTTGTCATTTTCTGAGAAAACTTAGCGTAAATATAAAACAAATTTATACGGCTATATCTCCGGAACCGACTGTCGTACACATGAGCCTTCCGAACCTATCAAATAACCCTAGTATTAGAAGCGTCGAAGATTTGTTTCAAAATCGGCATTCAGGCATTTCTGAGAAAATTTTGTGCCTTCAAAATAAAGTCTTCTTTGTCGATTACGTCATTTATAAGATTTTTCCTTTCGAGCCGGAAATGTTCACCATAACCTTTCGTGATCAATGAACCATAGTAGCTTCTATATGAGTCTAGTTCCGTTGAGCCATCTCAACGGTGTTGTTGAAAAGAAGGGTGCATTTTGTCGTTTATGTCACTTATACCAGCATGCCTACGGAATCAAAAGGGGCAGCGATTTAATTGTCAAGCTTGATCAATGACTAAATACACTCAAGTAATTTTTTATGCGATTTTTTTAACGCGAATTTTCAAAGTATTGCGATTTTGTTTTATGCAACTTTTCGAAGTTGTGCCTCTTATCTCGGAAATGCATGAATCGTCGAGAACTGGTGGTATCTCGAAAAAATAATGTTTCAGTCATCTGTCATCGATTTTTTTAAAATTTGTTTTTTTGTTTTTTTTAGATAACACCAGATCTCCACGTTTCATGAATTTTTAAGACACAATTTTACCTAATTTCAAAATTTAGGTGAAATATACCGTTCAACAATGATAATTCCAGCAGGTTGATTAATCTGCACTATTTAGATAAAACCCTACCCAACCCGCTATTTAGCATGAATTTGATTTATAAATGTAACAGAAGCGCAAAATTTTGCATGTCTCTAACACACAGCAGGCGCAGCGTTTAAACGACACGTATGATAGCCTGCGCTCCTGTCACTTTTGTGGATGATATTCAAGCTAGATTGGGTAAAAATTTTTAATCAGCTGCATAACATGCTTTGTAAACATTTTCAGAAAGGTTTAGTTTTTGTTGATCGGCGAATTTATTCATCATGTAATTTGCTAAGGGTTGAGATATAACGGTTATGAAAATTCATTTCCCAGGTTTCTGGGAGAGAATTATATCAGATATGTTCAATGTGCGAAAAAGAAATTTGTTTTTCAAAATATCATCCAGGAGAATGTTCGCTAGTGAACTTTTCACAAGAGCCAAGAGTAAAGTATCATAAGTTTGATATTACGAGTCAAAAGGAAACATCAGAGAGTATGAATTTAAGGGTTACAAATAAGAAGTATTGAATCAGACGATCCGGAGTCAAGAATTTAGAGCCCACAATACGGAGTCAAAAAGCAAGAATCAAGAGTCAGCATTCGACGGTCCAGCGTCGACAGTCAGGAGTCAAAAGTTCAGTGTCCAGAGTACAAAGTCTGGGGACAAAATGAAATGACGAGATTCGAGAGCCGGTATTTGATTTAAAGAAGTAACAGGAGCGCAATATTTTGCATGTCTCTAAAGCACAATAGGAACTGCGTTGAAATGACACCTATGATCGCCTGCGCTCCTGTTACTTCTGTATATGATATTCAATTTGGTTTTTTTTTTAATCAGCTGCATAACATGCTTTGTGTTTATTTTTTATTAAAGTTTTTAATATCATCACAACTATTATTAATTACAACACTTGCTACTTTTATTGATTATACTGAACGTTTTCAGAAAGGTTTAGTTTTTGTAGATCAGCGAATTAAGTCAGGAGTCATCCGTCATGAGCCAAAAAAATACAAGAAGGAAGAGCTAAAACTCAACACTCAATGATCAAGAGAACGGCTCAGGACTCAAGAGTCAAAAGTAAAGATCTGGAATGGAGATAATAGAATCCGTAGTCCAGAATAAGTAGTCAATAGTCCAGAATCCAATTTTCAGAATCAGGAGACAATAATCAAAAGCCAGGAGATCAAGAAACAAAAGTCCAACATCGAGAGCTGAGAGTCAACAGTCGGGAGACAAAACCTCACGTCAACGTGGGGGCTGCTCAACCGTTAGGTGACTTTAGAAGTTCAATATGAACTGTTACTGTTACTGATGAGTCGAAGACGAGATTTAGGAAAGCCGATTAAATCTACTTTCTACTGAACAACTAGCCATGAAAATAGTGGTCTAAAATTCTAGAAGTGAAACAGGCATCAATTTAAAAGAAAAATGGTACAATCGGTTTCAGTGAGAATCGCGGTTGAAAAAAATCAGCGGTGAACTTTTCTTCGGTGAGTTTTCTGATTGATGATTCTTTCTTTTGTCTGAAATTCACTCGCGATTTTCGTAATTTAGACTTTTGTCCAACACTGGGTATGGTTGACGATTTTCTCATTTTCAAACGGGTAAGGGGTTTAAAAATTGTCGTGTTCGGGACGGGTACGGGTAAAGATTTTTTTTTCTCATCGGGTACGAGTTAGGTGTGGTAGAAAAATTATTCTCTGGTTCGGATCGAGTACGGGTAGAGGCTATTTAATTTCAATCGTGTAAGGGTCCGGTTCGGTTCTAAGAAATTTCATACTCCTTTATCCACAGCTGAACATAAAACGACTTATCGTTTCAGCAAAAATTTTTCGTGAATTGAAATTCGAATTGCTACCGCATCCACCATATTTGTCAGGCTTAGTCCCCAGAAAATATTTTCTGTTCTCAGATTTAAAACAAATTGCATGCTGGAAAGAGATTTGCAACGAACGAATTGATCAACAGCTGAGACTGAAGCGTGTTTTTGAGACTGAGGAGAAAAATGGTGATGTTGGATGAATAAAATCGAAATTTGAATAAAAACATGGCTTAATCGGCCACGTAAAGTTTGTACGCAAAAACGTCGAAGTCATTTTGTTTTATTGAATGACAAACATAGCTGCGCATTGGCTGACAATTAGGCTTCAGACAAAGCGCAAAAATTGTTTTTATCGTATGATTTAGGGCTCCAATTGCTTGACCATCCAAACCCTAAAAAAAAAAGATTTATCAAAACTGGGTTAGTTCACGCGACACGGCGGAAAGAATGAATTGCAAATTCGAAACTCGATTGGAAAAAAGATCGAAAACTAAAGAGAAACGAGTCGTTTGAAAACTAGAAATAAGTTATATAAAAGAATTAATTCAGAACTCGTGAACTGAAAACGGGAGAAAAGAGCAAACCGAAAACCGGAAAAAAGCGAATTGAAAACTAGACAAAAAAGTGAATGGAAAACAAAAGTAAATAGCATATTGAAAACAAAAGGAAAAGGTAAACTATAAAGTAGTAATTTTCAAACAAGTGGTTCGAGTAAATTGAAAACAAAAGACAAGAGTAGATTGAAAACTAACAAAAGAGAAGATAGGAATACTGGAAAAAGTAAAGTAGAGCGAGTAAAATAAGTAAGCAGATTGAACATTTGAAAAGCATATTGAAAATAAAATAAAATAAAATAATCGAATCGAAAACTAGAGGAAAAAGTATATGAAAAACAAGACGAAACGTTAAGAAAGATAAGAAAAAATAGCAAATTTGAGCATAAGAAAATGGCAAATTATTAACAAATAAAAATAGTGATTTGAAAACTAATAAAAAACAGAGTAATTAGGAGACAAGAGAAAAAAAAAACAAATTGAAAACTATCAAAAGGGAAGATTTGAATACTGAAAACAGTAAAGTAAAACGAGTAAAATAAGTAAGCAGATTGAAAATTTGAGAAGCACATTGAAAATAAAATAAATAATCGAATGGAAAACTAGATGCTAAAAATATTTGAAAAACAAGACGGAACGTAAAGAAATATAAGAAAATATAGCAATTTTGAGCATAAGAATATGGCAAATTAATAATCGGTTATAATAGTGATTGAAAAACTATAAAACAGAGTAACTTGGAAAAAAGAGAAACACAAATAGATTGAAAACTATCGAAAGGGAAGATTGGGATACTGAAAAGAGTAAAGTAGGGCGAGTAAAATAAGTAAGCAGATTGAAAATTTGAAAAGCACATTGAAAATTGAATAAAATAATCGAATGGAAAACTAGAGGAAAAAGTATATGAAAAACATAAGGAACCGTAAAGAAAGATGAGAAAAATAGATATTATGAGCATAAGAAAATGGCAAATAATAATAGGTAATAATAGTGATTGAAAAACTATAAAACAGAGTAACTTGAAAATAAGTGAAACACAAACAGATTGTAAACTATCAAAAGGGAAGGTTGGAATACTGGAAAAAGTAAAGTAGGGCGAGTAAAATAAGTAAGCACATTGAAAATTACATAAAATAATCGAATCGAAAACTGGAGGCTAAAAATATGTGAAAAACAAGAGGAAACGTAAAGATGGATAAAAAAATAGATATTATGAGCATAAGAACATGGCAAATTAATAATAAGTAATAATGGTGATTGAAAAACTATAAAACAGAGTAACTTGGAAATAAGATTGAAAACTAACAATAACGAAGATTGGAATAATGAAAAAAAAAATGAAATAGAGCGAGTAAAATAAGTATGCAGATTGAAAATTTGAAAAACACATTCAAAATAAAATAAAATAATCGAATCGAAAACTAGAGGAAAAAGTATATGAAAAACAAGACGAAACGTAATGAAAGATAAGAAAGAGTAGCTATTATGAGCATAAGAAAATGGTAAATTAATAATAGGCAGTAATAGTGATTGAAAAACTATAAAAGAGAGTAACTTGGAAAGAAGAGAAAAACACAGATTGAAAACTATCAAAAGAGAAGATTGAAAACTGGAGAAAAGTTTTCGTGAGAGTTTGCTTGGTCAGACCGGATGAAATGTGGCTACTTAAGAACTTTAATAATACTTTTGGTAGTACCCGGGCACATGTGGGTGGGAAGCAACACGAACAGAACAGCAAAGCATAGCTCAATCTTCGACAGAAACGTGAACCGGGAAAAGCAGATTATGTGAACCAAACAAGATCCAACCAAGTCTATGTAAATCACAGAGCGCTTATTCAAAAGGCAATAAATCGCAATCCGTCGTCGTCGTCGTCCGTCGGTCCGTTCCGATAGATTTTACTTTAGTCTGAAGTCGACGATGGTGCGGTTGGATGGGGGTACGAAGGAGGTGAGGGCCAGTGAACTATCGTGACTACGTGACCGTGACGAAATCCTTGCTCTTTCTCTCTTTGCCCGGGTTATGTCGAAGGCTTATCGTGGAAAAGTCATGATGACGGCGGGACGACGAATTGCCTGCAGGATGGCGGAGGTCGTAGAATCTAAGGTTTTTCTTTCTAGTTCTGCGTGACGCCGTACGTCGTCAACCGGTCCGGTCACAGTAGGCCGTTTTTTTTTCTACATGCCATGACATGACAGGAGCTGTGAGGTGCGGTGCGATGCGATGCCGCGTGAGTGTGGTTTTATTTTTATGAGTGAGCAGCACTTTCATGTTGCCATAAATAAGTTTTATTCATGGGTACTTCTCGGAAACTGCTGATTCATCCGATGGGGCTTCACTTTACGCTGCTGGTAGCATTGAGTTTTGCGTTCAGTTATTCATACACAGTTCGGGCCAACCGACCGACCGATGTCACATAGGGAGGGGAATGGCATAAATACATTGCGAAAACGGTAATTATTGTTTAGCTTTAGACTGGGTCTCATGTTTCATGCTCGGAATTAAATCCACATTCTGATGATGGAAATGATGTTTTCGCATCGGTCATCATAACTAACTAACCGCTGGCAGAGGTGTTTGCTATCGCTTACATAAAGCGTTTATGCAAGTATCAGTGCCCAATCGGTTTATCGCATTTTGCTGTTTGACGATTCGAGTAAAATTGTGAAACCCGATAAGCGTTTCACTGCGGTTTACACTGCCTGCCAGGGGAAACATGGAATATGTTTGTCGGAATGAATTCTTTCCCCGATAGCACCTATCGCATGTACCGAAGCCATTAGAAATACGACCGAACGACCAAACGTCGATTTGGTATTAATTTTATTCATTGGCAATTGTAAAAATGGGATTTCATTTCAAAGGAGACTGCCAATCGTGAGTCACGTCACGCTTAGGGATTCGGTTGAGGAAATGCGAAAGTTAAATGAATCGTCACGAACAGGCGAGCAGGCGATTGATATTGACAAGGTCGCTCAATTGCGAATCAGTTTTGTGATATATATATATATATATATATATATATATATATATATATATATATATATATATATATATATATATATATATATATATATATATATATATATATATATATATATATATATATAAAAATATATATATATATATATATATATATATATATATATATATATATATATATATATATATATATATATATATATATATATTCGGCTTGGATAAGATACTAGCAAACAAAACAATTAATGTTTAAAGTAAAAAAAAATCGGTTTTCACAAAAGTATTGGACCTAAAAGCCTTTTTCGATCAATGGAACAATTCTACCGTTTCAACTATTTTGTGATGCGATTAGATAAATCTTAGAAGGTAATCATGGTTCTGTAGACCTATTTAGTCGTGAATACGACTCACTTTACTATGAGACACCTTTTCAAAATTTACCCTCTGAGAGAGTGATGAGTTTTTGATCATGAATATCTCCTGTTGTATCTAACGTATCAACATAATGTTGGCAACAAGCCATCGGAAATATGATCATCAATTTATGATAACATTTTTAGTTGTGTGACATAATCCAGAATAATTCAAAATTAAAGTTAACTGAAATGTTTGGTATAAACCGGTATCGAAGAAAACTTATGACGTAGGTATAAAAAAGTAACACTTGATATGTTAGTAGTTGCAGATCGCAGTTGACTGTGCAAGAATTAAAGAAAGTGCATCGTTCCGGTTGGTTCAGATCCAGATCTCAGATCCAGTTCCTGTATCAAGAATTCAGTTCAGTATTGAATCTATTGCGGGACGTTCGCAAAGTCAATTTCCCTTCAAAGATGATCGATTACGTCATCCTACTGCTAGTCGTTTGCATTGGAGAAAAATACAACGAAAAGTGGACAACGATGGGGAACATTATGCAAAATTAGCCCTTCTAATAGCTACAAATGCTATCTGAATAACTATGAAGATTGCTTCTTTGAAAAATGAAAAAAAAAACAATCAGTGTCGTGCAAATCTGGAATTCTAGAATTTGATTAGTTTTCTGCACTTTTCGCAGTGCAAAATTTGCTCCAAACGAGTGCGAATAAAGCCAGCATTTGACTGCTTTGCGTTCGAGGGAAATGCTCCGAACAGTGTTTAATTTCGTATAGAATTCCACAATTTTGCCTTTCTGAATGCCGAAAATCTATCCTGTACAGTATTTTGCTAGTTTCTTTCACTGAAATATGCAAATCCGAAATGAAATAATCAGCATCAATAAGTCAATCTCTAGTATAAATACACCGTTACAATTCTGGAAGCGAAGAAGTAAAAATTGCGAAATTCGCACAATCAACTAATTCGAACGGTCATTATTATTCGCATCCACTACCTCCAGTTATGTCTGTGACATTACTCACCCGCCTTTTTAATATCTTTCATGCGTGCCCTTATATCGCGAGTAAGTAGAGCAATTCCAGAAATGCTTAGCAGATCATCAGACTCGACCTTCACCGATTTGGATGAAACTTTGCACATGGCTTCAGTATGGCAAACCATAAGTTTTGAACCGATGGAGAGGTCAGCCCGTCTCACGACTGATATTTAAAAAGGGCGTATGTTTTTTGCATTTCACAAAAATTGCCTTTTTCAAATCGTTGTAACTCGGAAACCATTAATTGTACAAAAATGGCGTTCAGGAAGAAGTTGTATGGAATCGATTGGGCACTCTAAAAAAAATATGCACTGAAAAAAATTTTTGATTTTTTTTTCTCAATAATTACAAAGTAATCCGAAAATGTTAAATAAAAAAAACACGGGTTTTAAGTTTTTTCTTGATAATTTTTATTCTAAAGCTGCTATTAAAACCTACTGATTGATGGTTATCCCATCCGTGCCTTTAGAAAAATTAAGAAGTTACAGCTAAAACAGTTAGCTCTTCTCGTTGTAATTTGGAAACCGTTCATCGTACAAAAATGGCGTCCAAGAAGAAGTTGTAGGGAATCAATAGGGCACTCAAAAAAAAAATATACACTGAAAAAAAATTGATATTTTTTCTCAATAATTTCAAAATGAACAAAAAAAATTAAATAAAAAAAATTCAGGGTTTCGATTTTTTTTTTGATAATTTTTATTTGAAAGCTACGGATTGATGGCTATCCCATCCGTGCCTTTCGAAAAACGAAAAAGTTACAGCTAAAACAATTTACAGATATATTCGAAATTTCAAGTTCTCGTTGAAAGATAATCATTTAAATAGTAGAATATCATTCTACAGGTTAAAGTCAATATATTTGTTCATGATATCCTTTCTTCTAAAAGTAGCTGTTCTTGAGATACTTGGATATTTAATTATAACACCATTTTTTATATTTCCATGAATTGTTTATTTGTTTGCTATATCTACAATTATTACATGTACATGAATAATTCTTAATTATATTTAAGGTTTTTAGAAAGAAGTGAAAGCAGCACATAAAGTCTTTTCCAATGTGGGGGGGTTGCGTACCGCTTAAAAGAATTACATTACTTCGAAAATGCAATTATTCTTCACTATACGGGGCCGAGTGCTAATTAAAAAAAATGCAAAAGTAGCCGCGTAACCTTTTTCTGTCATAATTGTCAACGCTTAAAACTGAGTGATTTGTTGTTGGATTTAAACATGTCAATCAACGTCCTTTAAGTACTTCAATAGTATACCGTTGAAAAATCGCTTTAAATTGACCTATGTTTTCACGAGCCAATTACAGCTTGCCATAATGATGTCATCCTCTCGACCGTACGAACTACCAATCAAAAAACGGAATTTATGAATATATGTCCCACACATTCGTTTTTCTCAGTCAGTGCCTGGCTGTGATCGAGGTACCGGTAGTTTGACTAGCGAGTTAGATGGCAAAACTGACAGTTACATCCATTCGCTCACTGGATAGTTGCTGTTGCCGTATGTGTGTGGTGCTGTTTTCCCGGTATGTGAATGCCGTTTTCCGTCTGCTGCACATCTTGTTCGCTTGAGTATATTGAATACCAATTAGCTATTGATTTGGGTTCTCCGGGTTAACTAGCAGGCTAATCTAGAATTATCGACGATGGATTTTTTTCGGAACTAATTTGAAGCGCTTGTATCTCGGTCATTTTTTGATGGATTTGCCACATTTAACTCGATTCGGAAGCATTAACTCAATATTGTATGTTTAAAATGGAATCATTAATAAATCAAAACCGGCAACAATTCCGTTCGAGTACCGTAAAATCGACGGCAACTTCCCCTGTTCTGCTGGTCAACTACTCCCATGCTTGGTCGACTAAAAAATTCACGTAAATTATCGTCAGTCTTAGAGACTTTTGGACGACAAAGTGCGTAATCCGACGAGAGGCACCACAAAAACCGCGCGGTTTTTTTCTGTGCTCGAAACCGTCGTCCGTGCACTGGTCCCGGTTTAAAAGGAACTCGAATTTCGTAGGAATTACCTGTGGGTACCTTTTTGCTAATCGCACCGACTGACGGCGGCAGCCACGACGGGAACGGTTTAGCTCTTCAGTTTGGCACACAAATCGATTATCGGATGCCTAGCGTGATTCCGTAGAAAAAAAAACCATAAACTCACTGCCCAGTTATGGTTGGCGGTTGCTCGTTCTGGCTTTGGCTGAACGCGAACTACGGACGAATGGTCCATAAAGTAGAATTAAAGCTGCTCTCTATCCCGAAATGGAATTCCTCGGCAAAAACACGGGCGGACACGCGAAGGAAGAGTCCGAGCTTGAATAAGAGTGAAGCCATCGAAGCAAACCGTGGTAAACCAAATCAGTTGGGAATTTTGGCGAGACGACGCGGGAAGACTTCGCTCCACTCCACTCCACACAGTTTGGCGGCTGCTTGTCAGATTGGTCCAGCGAGGGACCACAACCAGGCCAGCAGCAGCAGCATCAGCGCACCAAACAAGTTAATGATCGTGTTTCCCGCGCTTACTCTCTTCCATCGTTGTTTCTTTTCCTTAGTTTGTCTCTCCTTTTTTTGTTTTGTTGCGGTTGGGGCAGGGGAAAAGCCTCCCAATCATGTTGAACACAAACGATGGAACACATATTTTCAACATGGATTTGGTGGTGGTGGTGGTGGTTGTGGTATTCCACTTAGGTAAGATCCCGCGGGGTTTGCTTTTGTTGGTTTATTTATCGGATTCCGTTCTGTGACCGCTCCGACCACGATCAGGGTCCAAGCTTTTTCGCAGCAAGTGCCGTTTTGAGTAGGCATATGCCATGGCCGCCAGTGCTTCTAAAACATATGCAAACGAAGATGAAATCATGGCCGAGAAAAAAATATTAATTTATGAGAACATAATTTCCGGAACGGCTTTATGGTTTCGACTTCAGCTTAGAACCGTGCTTCATCTTGGGCGAAATCTCCATACTTGGCCGTGGCTTTGACGGAACTGGTGATACGGTTCTTTGTGCGTCCGCGCGTGACTACTCCTTAATTAGCAACCGTCGTTCGTAACGTGTTTAGTCTTTTTTTTGTTGTTGTGCTGGGAGCGGCAGTACCCCGGGAGTCGATGGCAATGTTTTGGAAAATATTTCAAGCTGAACTTGAGACACGTATCTTGTTTCCATGCTCTGGGTAATTGGGCGTCCATTCGACAAGGTAGTGCTACAGAACTCCCCGCATGTTCGATTCGCCCGTCGTAAAAAAAATGCTGTAACGGAAATTCCATCAGGGAGAAAAACTAAACACTATCGTCTGTAAGCGAACCATCAATACCATTCGGTAAATCGATGCTTCGTGCTAAATAGAGAATCGCCTTTTCAAAGCATAGTTAGCATGTACGGCAAGCCTTTTTTAGGCGGATACTTGGCAATCTACATAGATAAAATCGAAATTGGAACTTTGATTCTATGCCAGATGACTCCATTTCAGGTTTTAAAAATGCGGACAATTTAGCCAAGTGTGGTGCTCTCATCGGTGGAACGTATAAAGACAACTGAAGTTTCAATTTAATGACCACCCTTTCAGAGTTCTTTTTTTATATTATTGGCGATTTCCGCTTCCGACAGCACCAAATGAAGTGTTGAAAAACTTTAAAATAGAACTGACTTCAATTTCACAAACATATCTAAGTTGGTGAAAGGCTTTCTGGGTTCATTCGCTGTTGTGCGATTTCATATACAAAATGTTACAGTGCAAAACACAGAAAAATCGTCGAAACTAGATTCAAAACCAATCGTTTTACCAGTTCCCAGAAATACAGAAACTGATAGTTAAATATTTATGAAAAAAAAACTAACTTCGGTCAACATTCTCAAAGATGGCCAAACCAACTCCAAATAAAACAAAACATGCAAATAGTCTCATTAAATCATAATTTTTTCATTAGGTCTATTTCTGCCGCAAATTTGGGCTGGAACAAAAGAGTTTTGAATAGATTTGGTTAGTTAAAAAATAAGCGGGCTACAACATTCTCGAAACCAAAAGAATCACTACTAACTCTTTTGAACTTGAGCATTGGTTACTTTCTGGAAAAAAAATCTGTGGATAGACAAAAACGGTTTGGTTACGTCATTTATACGGTTTCGGTTACGTCATTTATACCATTATGCCTTCGGCACCGAAAGTTTCTGCTATTTGATCTTCGCACTTGATCAATGATGCAATAGAAGCCTCCAAACGAACCCAGGATTGTTGAACTCGGTTGAACCATTTCGGAGAAATTGAACCACGGGACAAATTTCGATTTGTCGGTTAAGTCACTTATAGCATTACACCTGTCAAACCGAAAGCGAAAACTTTGGAACTTGATTCAAAACTTGAGAATAGTTTTCAAGCTTCCAATAGCAGCTTTCAAACGAGCTTTAGTTTGTTATAGTCGGTTTAGCCAACTCGGAGAAAAATGAGCGGAAAAAATAAATGCGATTTGCGTCACTTATGCCATCATATCTCTGGAACCGGAAGTGACAGCCATTTCAACTTCGAACTTGATTTAGATCTCGAGATTAGCTTTCAAGTGAGCCTACGCTTGTGAAAATCGATTTAGCCAAATTACGTTTTGTCGGTTACGTCACTTATGCCATTATATCTCTGGAACCGGAAAAGTAGCCTTTAATCGAGACTAAGCTTGCTAAGATCGGCTCAGCCATCTCTGAGGAAATTGAACGATAAAAAATAAATGCGTTTTATCGGTTACGTCACTTATGCCTTTATATTTATCGAAACTAAAAGTGACAACAAATTGCCCTTAGAACTTGATTTACAACTCAAAAGTAGCTTTCAAAATAACCTAAGTTTATTAGAATCGTTTGAGCGGAGAGAAAAACGTATGATTTGTCGGTTACGTCATTTTTACCATTATATCTACGGATCTGAAAATGACCAGTGATTGCTTTTAGAACTTGACTCACATTTCAATAACAGCTTTTAAACGAGCCTAAGACTTGAACTCGGTTCAGCCATCTCCAAGAAAAGTGAACCGAGAGAAAAATTTACTAGAAGTGGTACAAACATTTAGACACAGACATTTTCCGATCTCGTTGAACTGAGTTGTAAATAACTTTTGGAGATTTCCGGAGCTTTGATCAAAAGTCGGGGTTTCAAGCAATCTCGCTATTACTATTATATAATCTATTACCTTTATATAGAGAAAGGCAAAACCACGCTTTTTGTCGGTTATGTCACTTAAACGATTATGCCCCCGGAACCGTAACTGACAGCTAATCGATCTTCGAACTTGATTTCCAACCCAATAGTAGCTAAAGCTGGTGAAAAACGGTTCAGCTGTCTTCGGGAAAATCGAACCAAGGGACAAATTGCGTTTTGTCGGTTACGTCACTTATACCATTACACCTCTTAAACCGAAAGCGACAGCCAATAGACCTTCGAACTTGATAGTACCTTTCCAGCACCCAGGTAGCAGTTTTCAAACGAGCCTAAGTTTGTTAGAATCGGTTAAGCCATCTCGGAGAAAATAAATGCGTTTTGTCGGTTACGCCACTTATATCATTATATTGCAGGAACCGGATGCAACAGCCATTTCAAATTCGAACTTGATTCACATCTCAAAATTGGCTATGAAGCGGGCCTAAGCTCGTAAAAATCGATTTAGCTATCTCGAGAGAATTCAGCGGGGAGAAAAAAATACGTTTTGTCGGTTACGTAATTTATATCATTTTATCTCTGAAACCGGAAGTGATCGCCAATTGATCTCCGAATTTGATTCACAACTCAAGAGTAGCTTTCAATCGATCCTAAGCTTGTTAAAATCGGCTCAGCCATCTCCGAGGAATTTGAGCGAGAAAATATAAACGCGTTTTGTCGGTTACGTCAGTTATGTCGTTATATTTCTCGAAACTAAAAATGACAGCAAATTGTTCCTAGCACTTGATTTGCAACCCAAAAGTAGCTTTTAAAAGAGCCTAAGTTTATTAGGATCGGTTAGCCATCTTCGAGAAAATTGAGCGGAGGGAAAAAAAATGGTCGGTTACGTCATTTATACCATTATATCTACGGAACCAAAAATGATCACTGATTGCTGTTAGAACTTGATTCATATTTCAATAATAGCCTTTAAACGAGCCAAAGACTTGAAATCGGTTCAGCCATCTTCAAGAAAAGTGAGCGGAGGAAAGCGGAAAAAACATTCACACACAGACATTTCCCGATCTCGTCGAGCTGAGTCGAATTGTAAATAACTCCTGGGGATTCCCGAGGCTCCAATCAAATGTCGGGGTTTAGAGCAATTCTGATACCTTTCTATACAGAAAGGCAAATAGTTGGACGATCCTACAGGTTATTGTGGAATTTTATTCGGATCCGAGTTCCGGTTTTTCGAATTGTAGAGTTGATACCGTTATTTGAAGTGAGGATGTTTGACCAATTTCTTTGTTCATCATTTTACTGAAATTCTTATCCTCTTCTAAATTAGATGTTCAAGAATTTTCGTAATTAGTTTTTGCACTTTCCATTTCGTAATATTTCATTTTTTCCATTTGATTTTGGCTAAACATTTTTTTTAATTGTTGGGTTTCGCTGTTATGTAACTTTTTTACTGTCAACGACTTCTCTTAATTTTTCAATTTTTCTGATATACTAACTAATTTTTCAACTATTCTGATTATCTATTTTCTATGTTATCCTTAGTTTTACCGTTTTTTTCAGTAGTCTATCACCTATAGCATTAATTTTCACAATTTTCATCAAATTATTTGTTGTTGTTTTATTTCCCATTAAATGGAAATAATTTAAAAAAAAAACCGAACAGAAAAGTTGACAATTGGAATGTTTGAAAATCAAAATTTAGACTTTTGAAAATATATAAAAATCATGAAAAAAAACAACAATTTTTAAAAATTCATCGGGTAGAATAATTAGCAACAATTGGAAAATTGTAAAACTATAAAATCTAAACATTTACAAATTCATTTAGGGTTTATTTTATTGTTTGTTTTATTTTTTTCTACGTTTCGTCTGTGACTCGTCAGTGTCATTAACATTACATTCTGCTTAGCGGA
The DNA here is from genome assembly GCF_030247185.1 of Malaya genurostris. Taxonomy (NCBI): domain Eukaryota; kingdom Metazoa; phylum Arthropoda; class Insecta; order Diptera; family Culicidae; genus Malaya; species Malaya genurostris. The sequence continues at coordinate 34,031,887 of NC_080570.1, read as the reverse complement.
TAATGCTGAACTGCTAGGTGACCTAACAGAACACCATGAACTGCTATGCACTGATGAGTCGAAGACGAAACGTGAGGAAAATTGAAAACGGTTATTTGTCTTCAGCAGAAATATAAACTAACCCTTAAATGAGTCCAGTATGTTTTCGATCCTATAATTTTACATTTCTCCAATGGTTCAGTAAACTATTTGATGTGCTTCTAAACTTTTAACTTGTTTTGCTCAATCTATTGTTTATGAATTTATTTCAACTTTTAACCATTAGGTTTTTCACTAAAGGCTTGTTTTGTTCATGATTTTCCGATTTGTTTTCCTTTTTTTCACTATTCAATGCACTTTTACTTAAGTATAATTGTTGATTTTCAGACGTTCCGAATTTCAACTTTTCTGTTCTGTATTTTTCTATTTATACATATGTTGTATCAATAGATTTCAATGTTCGCATTTCACGAGGAAAATGACAGTAAGTTTGTTTTCTTTTCACCATTGGGTGGAGTTTTTTTTAAAATTTATTCAATTTTTAATTTTGTTTTATTCATATCTGTTGTTCTTTTCAATTCAAGATATCCTAACTACTTTATTCTATACCATTTTTGTATTTCTAATTGTTATTTTTTCACAATATTGCTAATTAATGTTTTCCTTTTATGTTTTACTTTATTTTCCCGTTTTATTATTCGAGCTTTCTGATCTTTCCATTCTGCTATTATGTTCTTTCGTTTTCAAGTTTCACTATTTTGAAATGTTTCAATTTCGATGTTTTTGTTCTATTACTCAACTCTTCCATGATATATCCAATTCGAATTTTACAATTATTTTATTAATCTGTGTTTCTCGGTCTGATTCTGATTTCCAAATTTTCCCGATTTAATATTAACAGATTCCAATGTTTCGATCTTTTGAAGGATATTGTCAGTAGTTTGCTATCTTTTAACCGTTGGCTGGAGGAGTTCTCTTTATTCTTATCCAATTTTCAATTTTCTGTATTATTTATAATTAAATTTTCTTATTTGTTGTTCTTTCAAATTAAAGCTATTCTAATTTTTTTTGTTCTCTTCCTTTTTTTCAAATTGTTATTTCCTTTTAATATTGCTTATTCGTATTTTCCTATTCTATTATTCGAGCTCTCTTGAAAATATTTTATCTTGAAATATTTCAATTTTTATATTTTTGTTGTAAATTTTCTGATTTAATATTAACAGATTTCAATGTCTCAATTTTTTTAAGATATTGTCAGTAGTTTGATTCCTTTTAACCATTGGCTGGAGTTTCCTTTATTTTTACCCAATTTTCAATTTTCTTTATTATTTGTAATTACATTTTCTTATTCGTTCTTCGTTCAAATTAAAGATTCCCTGAGTATTTTATTCTCTGCAATTTTTATATTTCTAATTCTTATTTGTTTACAATATTGTTTATTAGTATTTTCCTATTCCATTATTCGAGCTCTCTGATCTTTCCATTCTGCTATTATGTTCTTTTGCAATTGTTTTAAAGTTTTCCTATCATGAAATTATTTTATCTTGAAATTTTTCAACTTTTATGTTTTTGTTGTAAATTTTCTGATTTATTATTAACAGATTTCAATGGCTCGATTTTTTAAAGATATTGTCAGTACTTTGCCACCTTTTGAGTTTTCTTTATTTTTACTCAATTTTCAATTTTCGTTATTATTTATAATTACATATTCAAATTGGTTGTTCGTTCAAATTAAAGATATTCTGATTATTTTACTCTCTGTAAATTTTGTTTTGTATTTCTAATTATTATTTTACAATATTCCTTATTACTATTTTCTTTCCTTTTTTGCTTTATTTTCTTATCCATTATTCGAGCACCCTGATCGTGCCAATGTGCTATTATTATTCTTTGTTTTTTTTGTTTTAATTTTTTTCCTATCTTGATAGTTTTTGATTCTGCAATTTTTTAATTATTCTCACGTTGCTGTTCTACTATTTAACACAATATTCCTTATTAGTATTTTCTATTATTCACAATATTCTTTATTAGTATTTGCTTTTTGTTTTCTTTGTTTTTATTCGAGCTCACTCATTTTTCCATTGTACTAGTGTTCTTTTTTTTTGGCTCAAATTTTTCCTATCGTGGAAGTTATTGATTCAGCAATTTTTCAGATATTCTCATGTTTTTGTTCTACTATGTAACACTTTCGTGATATATCCGATTCGGATTTTACAACTATTTTATTCACCTGTGTTTCTCGGTCTGATTCTGATTTCCAAATTTTCTGATTTAATATTAACAGATTCCAATGTTTCGATTTTTCGAAGGTTATTGTCAGTAGTTTGCTATCTTTTAACCGTTGGCTGGAGTTTTCTTTATTTTTATCCAATTTTCTTTATTATTTATAATTAAATTTTCTTATTTGTTATTCTTTCAAATTGAAGTTATCTTATTTTTTTATTCTCTTCCTTTTTTCAAATTGTTATTTCCTTTTAATATTGCTTATTCGTATTTTCCTATTCTATTATTCGAGCTCTCTTGAAATTATTTTATCTTGAAATTTTTCAATGTTTATGTTATTGTTGTAAATTTTCTGATTTAATATTAACAGATTTCAATGTCTCGATTTTTCTAAAGATATTGTCAGTAGTTTGATTCCCTTTAACCATTGGTTGGAGTTTCCTTTATTTTTAGCCAATTTTCAATTTTCTTTATTATTTATAATTACATTTTCTTATTCGTTGTTTGTTCAAATTAAAGATTCCCTGAGTATTTTATTCACTGCCAGTTTTGTATTTCTAATTGTTATTTGTTTACAATATTGCTTATCAGTGTTTTCCTTTTTTTTTGTTTTGTTTCATTTTCCTGTTCTATTACTCGAGCTCCCTAATGTTTCAATTGTCCTATTATGTTCTTTTTCAATTGTTCTAAAGTTTTCCTTTCCTGAATATTTTCGATGTCGAAATTTTTCAATTTTTATGGTTTTATTCTACTAGTTTGAGGTTTCCAAGATCGAAAATTTTGTTTGTTGCCGAATGTTTCAGAAATGTACCAATCGTTTAAAAACTGGTGTTATCACGAACAAAAATTGAAAGTCGACTCTCTGGGACTTTTTTTGTGATAACACCGGATCTCGACGTTTCATGTATGTTTTAAACGGATTAGGGTCATTTCGTCGAAAGCCATTTCGCTGAAAGCCATTTCGCCGAAAGGGTTATTTCGCCGAAATTACCCTTTTAGCGAAATAATCCTTTCGACGAAATGACCTCTTCGGCGAAACGATTTTCGGTGAAATGACCCATTTGGCGAAATGGAATTCGGCGAGACGACCCGTTCCCGTTTTAAACATTTGACGTCAAACACAAAAAATACTAAAAAATTGTTATTTATGAATTTGATTTTTTCCCCCAAACTTTGTTTTTTTTTAATGCGAATTCTCAAGGTTCGGCGGTTTTTTTCAATGCATTTTTTTATGCGGTGTATACTTCAGGGTACATATAGGTAGCTTCACATAACAGTGAATAAAGATTGTGTTGAAAAAAATTCCGTGTTATTTTATGAAACCTGTGCAAAAAAAAAATAATTTCAAATTTCCGAAGTTTTTTGTTCGGTTTCTAAAAAAAAGCACGGATTATTATTTTTTTTTTTGCACAATTTTATCAATTACAACGTATTTATTTTGTTCGATTTTAATTTGGTTCGAGCTGTTTCCCTCGTGACTGAAACTTACTTTATGCGATTTTGCCTTTCTCTGGAAAAACTCCTATTGATTTATACCATTCGACTCTGTTTTCTATGCTTGATTTTCTCGGCGATGGCAGAATCGATCCGAACGGCGAATTTTGAAACCTGAGAATTTGCGGTTCAAGTGGAACTGCTTGGTGGCAGTGGTAAGTTCAATTCGAACTGCTAATGCAGTGATGAATGAAAAACGTAAAAATTCTCAAGCATTCCTGAAGCATCCGATCCGTATTGAGTCTGTTCAGATGTCTTATTGTCATATTTACGTTTTCACTTACTTATTTTAAAATTTTGCACGACATCGGATTTTTGAAGAATTTTTTTCTCATTTTAAAACGTATGTGTTCTACTGTTTCTCTGCTTTCTAGCAGCCACACTGAAGCAGCTCAGTTTCAACAAAAAAAAACTCGTCATCTAGATTTGCCATTGTCAGACCGAACCGTGCAGCAATTCTTCCCCGCTTTATTTTCTCTCCTCTTCCTCCTCCTCCTCCGCCTCCTCCATCAAGGGATCATCATTCATGCCTCTATAAAAGATCTCCTTTCATTACGGTCTCTCTGAATTGACATCCCACCAATCCAACAACGCACTGCTGCATCGAATATATCACACACACACTGCACTTACACCACTTCAATACCGACACCAGCACCGGCGGCGTTCCGTCCGTCCGTCCTTCCTATCTTCTTGAAACTTGCACGGTTTGTTTATGTTCGCGGCCTGTTCCCGGCCCTTTAGAGGAAAAACTCGAAGACCTGGAAACTGGTTATTTTTGTACTTACATAGCTATGCTATGCGTTCCCCTCACCGTCCCGGGTGCCGTCTTGCCTCCTCCACTCCACCACCGCTGTCAACACTTAACTGTCTAAATTGGTTCGCGGCTTTTAGCGAAAGGCTTCTTTTGCTTGTTTCTCATCGTGGACCGGCCATCATCAACATGATCATCGTCTTTGGCATTGCCAGCGGACACCAGTCAGAAGACAGGATGTGTCCTCGGTGCTATATTTCTTTGCGTTTTGTTTTCGATTTCGAGTTGCGATGCTGATGCTGCTGCTACTGCAAAAAAAAAAACAACTAGCTCTGCTCTGCTCTGTCGAGTGCGCCGCGGCGGTTGTCGACTGTCACGATAGTTCGGCCGGGTCTTTTTCTGCGGGTGAATCGAAACGGATGAAGCGGAATTGTCATAGCCAGGATGATAGAACCGGGAGCCCACCAAGTGGGCGCATGAGTTTAATCTTTTTGTTATGGTACAAGACAAGTGATTGAATTAATGATCTTCTCTGTCTGCTCGGGAGTTTCGCGACCGGAATGTGTATGATTCTTCTGTGCATGCAAATAATTTATTTCAATTGAATGTATTTAAGGTTACCACCTCGGATGCATCCCTCGTTCGGAAGCCATTTTTGTTCGAAGAAAAAGATTTCCTGCAATTGAAGAGAGTTGCGTTTTCTTTACAGTTTTTCTAGAGTTGTCGAAAGTATCACAAAACCATCACACAAATATTCTAGAAACGCACCCGATTATACCCTATTATTCGCACTTTGTTAAGGAAATTGGATACAACTAGAGATCAAATTACCCAATTACATTTTAGAGAGTATATTCTTTGATATTATGCAACACAAAATTTTAGTGTTTTCGACCAAGAGAAAGGTATATAACCCGTTATGAGCATAAACTTAGTGAGTCACCCTTTTTAAATTTTTTTGAGTACTTCGCTAAGTTCATATGAAGTTAGCGAAGTACTCAAAAAATTTTTTAAAAAATTAAACAACAAATATGCTTCAAAACAAATCAAAGCCCAGTGAATAATTTGTTGCTAATTTGTTGTTAATTAGTTACGGTAATTTTGAATTTGTTGCTCATTTCAAAATCAAATTTTTGTTTTCAAAGCATCTTCAGGTATGTGAAATTGGAAAAATGTTTGTTACTGCTCTTTATTGAAGCATACCATTTTTCGGGTTGAAAGTCAAAAACATGATCGACAAAAGTGTTTGAACTCTTTTTTTTTTCAATTTTCTAGTATAGTTTTACCTGAAATATAACGGCCCTTAATATAATATCTGGACTTGCTATAATCTTAATAAAATCTGAATGTTTGCTTCTGATTTGGAATCATATTTATAACATAATAATATATAAATATTAAGATCACATTTAATTTTGATAGAATCCTGTTATGCTCTGTTGATCGGGTTTTGACACTGTGATGATATTTTCATTCTTTCTTTCATTATTCTTTTATTACATACATCAGCAACATGTGGAAAACTATCACCCGCTCTAGTTCTTGACTACCGTGACCGAATTTCATATGTGTTATACTCGCGATGTTCATATATGGATCAGGGTCATTTCGCCGATAGCCATTTCGTCGAAAGCCATTTCGCCGAAAGGGTTATTTCGCCGAATGACATTTCGCCGAATGGGTCACTTCGCCGAATGCCATTTCGCCGAAAGCCGTTTGGCCGAAAGTCATTTCGCCTAAAGTCATTTCGCCTAAAGTCATTTCGCCGAAAGGGTTATTTCGCCGAATGACATTTCGCCGAAAGGGTCATTTCGCCGAATCCTGAAATCGTCTTGAAATCGTAATTAAAATTGATTTAAATTATAGACAAACGAAAGATGATAGCGTTAACGCCCGTTTTGTTAACTTACCATTGTACTTCTTGAACAATGATTGATTGTTGTACTCTTGAATAAAGATTGATTCATGAACCTCAGAAAGTAGAAAACTTGTTGACTATTAGCTAGTAAGCATCAAAGCAATTGCATAGGTGTATCTACCAGGCAAATGTAGGTGGTATTTTCCGTTTATTGAGTGAAAATGAAAAAATACTAATGCGGCTACGCCACATCGTTTTAGTTCATGTGCTGTCCGACCTCGCTATCGCTCGTTCGGACCTAACTAAAACAAAGAAACCTAGCTTTGAGTAGACCGGGCAAACGAGGCGGTTACAGGTTTGTATGCAAGAGGCCGCCGCTTCCGACGGCGGGTCGGCGGCCGACTTTCGGCGAAATGGTTTTCGGCAATATGACCCGCTCCCTTCATATATTACTACCATTCATATATGCACCACATACCAGTAAGTTCTTACTTTGTAGCATTCTAGGTTGTACCCGAAGTATGATCGTGTATGTGTTATGCAAAGGTTGAAACTCATTTCCTCCTTTTCGTTACTTTGATTCCTAAGTCCTGCGCTTAAGTTGCATAAACTACTAGAACAAAGCACCATGCGTTTCCTTCTAACAGAACTTGATGGGGACGCATGGTCGACTGTTATTTATTTTTTTTTAGAAAAAATCAAATATTGTGGTCGTCCACATTTTTTAAACATATGAAAACATACCACTTTAACATGTCCAAAAATTTGTTATTTATCACTAAAAAATCTGGGGTGGTGCAAAAATTGGAAGAGGGATAAAATATGTTTCAAAATTTTCAAGTATTTTTCAATGGAAGAAATACATCTTCAAAAATTTTGAAAAAAATTGTAAACCTGTAAATTAATTACCCATAATGTCTTGAATATACCTGATATTTTTCAAATTTCTCGGATAAGCGATTTCATTAAAAATCAAATAAAATAAAAATCAATAGAACCACCCTAGCTCCGTCAATATGGCAGTTAAAGAGTTGAAACTTTAAGAAAATTGTTCCCAGTCTATGTCCTTTCAAATGTGATATAACAATATGAATTCCCTTTGGGGGCAGATTTTACATGCTTATCCTGCTATAGCCTTTACATGTTTTTTAGTTAAGTGCTTTGAAGTGCTTCTAGAGCAGCAATAGAATTTTTCAAGAACGATCCACGCAGCATCATTAGAACCATTCTTTGGAGATGGCTTTGACTGGATTGTCACCCATGTGTTAAAATTGGTCGACCAATAGTTGTCTAGATAAAACGAATTCATCTGTGTTTAAATTCCCAATATTTTCTGTAAAGCTCACCTGCAAACTGAACCAAATGGATTCCTACTTGAAGCCTAAAGGCAATCAAAGCTGAATCGAAGGAATTTATTTTTATTTCGACTATTTATCTTGATTTGATGATACCCACAAGCCATGCTAGTGCGTTACAGCCAGAAAAAAAAACATGCATAAAAGGTGAAGTAAAAAAATGACAGACGCCTTCCATTTCCGCATCCAACGTCCGTCAGTTTTCTGTGACGGAAAACTACTCTCTATACACTCTCAATGCTGCATCCTGACCTTGAACCTCACTCGGGTCCCGGTCGTAAATCAAGCCAGGAGCCCATTAAGGGATAACGGCAGCTGGCGCTTCGGCTACCAACCGGAAATGTTGCAAGGCTCCGATCAAAACTACATCGGTAGAAGAAGAACAGAAAAAAAACACGATTCATTTGCCAACTCCTCAACTCGGTGCAGGCAGCATGTAATCACTTTTTTTTGTGCAATTTATTTCACTTCTGGCTCGACGGCTGGAACCACCGGGAGGGGGCGGGACCACAACTCTTAGGTCAAATAGACCCGTATGTCAGCGCATCACACCTGCTGAAGTTGGCAAAGATTCCGCTGTCGAACAGATAGCCAGCAGATGTTTGCCTGAAAAAGGGTGGCGCCATCTGACGTTGGTTGGTAGGTCGGTAGAGAATAATTTGGATTCATACAGCATCCATCCAATGGGATGTCAAAACTCGCATCTTATTGACACGGATTGTTGTCTTTTTTTTTCGGAAAACATGTGTGTTTTATTGCGGTACTTTCTTTCGTTTTTTTTTTTGGGAAAGGAAGGAAGGGTTTTTTTGCAGTCCAACAACTGCATCCCTGCAACCTAGAAATCGACCGACCGGAGGAAAGGCAAAAATTGCGTCATTTCCATTTCTTTTCACTGGCCCCGGTTGGTGTTCCGGTGGTGGCAACGAAAAACGGACTTCCGACCGGGATGCTTTATTTTTATGTGTGTGAGTGTGGGAAAGCCCTGGGAAAAGTCATAAACATAAATACATTTCTTTTTTTTTTTCTTCATTTGGTCAATAGAAAATGAGGCGCAACAAACAAAAGAGCGTGGAGTGGATCCTTGGTACGAGCAGTAAAGTATCCTCCCTCAGGCGTCTGGTTTTGTTTTTGTACTGTCCCGAGGAACTGTAATTCAGCCGATCGTAATCAACGTTTTTGTTTTCTCTCTCTCTTTCTCTCTCTAGAGGTTAGCAACGGTGTTCGACAGAATCCGCGAACGGTGAAAAAATGTGACGTTTTTTGCGGCACAATTTTTTTCTACTGCTTCTAGTTGTACGTAAAATTTATTTACTATTTAAAAATCAAATCTCTACCACCTTAAATCTCACTTGCAACAAACAAAAAAAAAAGATGCCGAACCGAGCAAGCGTTTTTTCTTGTTGTTGCCCCTGCAAGTATGTAACAGCGATAATCACCGCAACAACCAAAGAGCAAAAGTGTACACATAAATTACACACACACAGACTGCAATCAGCCAAGATCCTACCGCACCGATAAACGGAACCATGCAAAGAGCAACGGAGACACGCTGAGTAAGAAAAAAAAAACGCGCCACCGGAACTCTTGCTTTCTTTCCTACTTTCTTTCTTTCATGCTTACTTTTTGTTATCAAGGAGATAGGAGAATAAAACCCTGAAAGGACGAATTAGTGTGCTTATCGCAGAGCTAATTCAAGCGATCTTACAGAAAGATTTTTTCCCCCTCTCTATCTCTTTCACTCGCTTCTTCCGACCGAAGGGGGATGAACTAGTCGAGTCGGAGGAAATGCTGCTATTCTATTCCTAGTTTTTATTTTCTATCGTGAATATTATAATCCTACTGTAATTTGGTTTGGCACTTTTTTTTTAAATCAAGCCCATCGTAGCTCACATTCCATACAATAACCAACTGGTTTGTTGGCAGCGCAGAAAGGAATCTTTCTCGAAGGAGAGGGAGTGGAGAAAGAAAAAAGGGTTTCCAGGGTTTTCCAGTGTTGCATTGTTTGCATTATTTGCTAGGTTCCGACAGTCCATTAGAGCCCAAAATCGATCGTCAGGTTAGGCGCGGTCTGATTAACATTGACGGGATGAAAGTACATTTTTCAATTTGCTTTTTTTTTTGTTAATTAGGACGAATCCGGATCGGCGCTGAGTACCGGAGGAAAATGAAGGTTGACAAATGCAATTAGGTGGAATGAAACAACGCGAACGCTCGGAGCATCTTCATTTCGGAGACCGTCTAAAATTTGTGCTGTGACTTTTCGGAATGGATTTCCATGTAGTGATTATCTCGATTACGAAATTGCAAAATTACATAATTACTGGAAAATTTTACGCTGATTAGTTGACTCGCACAGTGTATTTATAGTAAAAATAGAGCTCCGTACATGTGCACTGTGTTCTGTTTTTATTTTTATACCAAATTGTAAGTTCTATTAAAAACATTATTATCCAGCTAATGTATAATAATGACTCGTGATGGCTGGAAATTCCACTTCCAGTACGATGCAAAATCAAACCATGATTTCGCTGCGAAAAAACCGTTTCTCAATACAACTACGAGGTCTGTTCAAAAAGTTCCCGGAATTTTTTAATTGCGCGCGTCTGGAGAGTCCGGTGGTCAAAAAAATTTTTTTTTATTGTGTTGGTACATATGTCCCTAATGTATGGTGAAATTTTCAGCTGTATTCATTGTTTACATTCTGTCTTGTAGCGGCTGGTGTAGACGTGTTTTTTTTAGCTCGGCGATTTTTGTTAGTTTAAACAATGGAAGAATTGAAGAATTTGTATTAAATTTTGCGTGGAAAATGAAATAAAGTGTAACCAAGTGTGCGAAATGTTACAGAGAGCCTACGATGAGTCTGCTATGAAAAAAACAAGTGTTTACGAGTGGTATAAGCGTTTCCAAGATGGCCGCGAAGACGTTGAAGACGACGAACGCTCCGGTCGACTCAGCACGTCAATAATCGATGAAAATGTGGGAAAAGTGGAAAAAATGATTATGGATGATCGCCGAATCACTATTAGAGAAGTTGCTGATGAAGTTGGCATATCAGTTGGATCATGCCATCATATTTTTTCAAATGTTTTGGGCATGAAACGAGTGGCAGCAAAATTCGTTCCAAAACTGCTGAATTTTGATCAAAAAAACAAACGCATTACCATCGCTCAGGAGCTGTTAAACGACGTCAACGACGATCCAAATTTACTTGAAAGGGTCATAACTGGTGATGAAACATGGGTGTACGGTTATGATGTCGAAACAAAAGCACAATCGTCCACGTGGAAGCACCCAACGTCACCAAGACAAAAATCGCCGAGCTAAAAAAAACACGTCTACACCAGCCGCTACAAGACAGAATGTAAACAATGAATACAGCTGAAAATTTCACCATACATTAGGGACATATGTACCAACACAATAAAAAAAAAATTTTGACCACCGGACTCTCCAGACGCGCGCAATTAAAAAAATCCGGGAACTTTTTGAACAGACCTCGTATAGCGACGACAGCACCTTATGAGCATGAACATAGCGAGGCACCTCTCGCCGATGATAACGAAAATAGGTGAATAATTTGTTGCTTATTTGTTGCTAATTAGTTACGATAATTTTGAATTTGTTACACAATTTATTTTTAATTTTTTTGAGTACTTCGCTAAGTTCATATGAAGTTCAATATGCTACAAAACAGGCCCCCTTTCAAATATGCTACAAAACAGATCGAAACCCAGTAAATAATTTGTTGCTTATTAGTTTCAATAATTCCGAATTTCTTGCTCAATTATTTTTTTATTTTTTCGAGTACTTCGCTAAGTTCATATGAAGTTAGCGAAGCCACACTTTCAAATATGCTTTAAAACAGATCGAAGCCCAGTGAATAATTTGTTGCTAATTTGTTGCCAATTAGTTACGATAATTTCGAATTTATTGCTCAATTTAGTTTTTATTTGTTTGAGAACTTCGCTAGTTGATATGAAGCTAGCGACGTACTCAAGAAAATAAAAACAAAATTTGAGCAACAAATTAAAAATTACCATAACTAATAAGCAACAAATTATTCACTGAGCTTCGATCTGTTTTGAAGCATATTTGAAAGAGGGACTTCGCTAACTTCATATGAACTTAGCGAAGTACTCAGAAACTAAAAAAACTAATTGATCAACAAATTCAAAAATACTGTAACTAATTAGCAACAAATTAATAACAAATTATTCCCTGGGCTTGATCTGTTTTGAAGCATATTTGAAAGTGTGGCTTCGCTAACTTCTTATGAACTTAGCGAATCACTCAAAAAAATAAATAAAATAATTGAGCAACAAATTCGTAACTGATTAGCAACAAATTATTCACTGGGCTTCGATCATATTTGAAGGGGGCTTCGCTAACCTTTTATGAACTTAGCGAAGTACTCAAAAAATGAAAAATAAATTGAGCAACAAATTCGAAATTATCGTGACTAATTAGCAACAAATTATTCACTGGGCTACGATTTGTTTTGAGGCATATTGGAAGGGGGCTTTGCTAACTTCACATGAACTTAGCGAAGTACTCAAAAAAAATTTAAAACAATTGAGCAACAAATTCAAAATTACTGTAACTAATTAGCAACAAACTATTCACTAGGCGTCGATTTGTTTTGAAGCATATTTGGAAGGAAGGCTTCGCTAACTTCATATGAACTTAGCGAAGTACTCGCAAAAATAAAAAAAAAAAGAGCAACAAATTGACAATTACCGTAACTAATTAGCAACAAATAAGCAACAAATTATTCACCTATTTGCGTTATCATCGGTGAGAGGTGCCTCGCTAAGTTCATGTTCATGATTTCATGTGTGTTAAATTGGAGCATTTTTGTAGCACTCCAATTCAGCGACTTCGCGATTCCCGCTTAGAGAATCGCTCCAAAAAATTCGCTTTCACCGAATATTTGATCGGTGCACTGAACGGAATTGATACTGTTTCCCAGCCAAGCCAAGGAACCACAAGACCTTTCATTGGAATCTAAGTTTGTGAAAATCGTTTCAGCAATCTCTGAGAAAAGTGAGTGCATAACGACGTTACATACACTCACAGATATTTTGCGTACTTGATGAACTGAGTCGAATGACATATGACACTCGGTCCTCGGTCTTAGCAATAAATTATTCACTGGGTTTCGATATGTTTTGAAGCATATTTGAAAAGGTGGCTTCGCTAACTTCATATGAACTTAACGAAGTATTCAAAAAAAATTAACAAAAAATTGAGCAACAAATTATTTACATATTTGCGTTATCATCGGCGAGAGGTGCCTCGCTAAGTTCATGCTCATGTTCGACACTCAAGTTCAGATTTAAGTTCTAGAATTAAATTCAGAGCCTGGACTCTGAAAATGCGTTCAGTTCCAGAACTTTAGAAGAAAGTTTACGAACTGAATTATTGATTTGATAGCCAGATCCAGGCTCCAAATTTAGTTTTATAATTCATTTTCAGTTCCCGAATGTCCACAATTCACGTTCTGGTGTTGATAAATGAATGGTGACAAAAAGTTACAGCTATTGAGTACTTTTTACCACCATTCATTTAATTTAACATCGAATAAATGTCACAAAATGGTCATTTTTAGAATCAATAAAATATTGCCAAAGAAGTTTTCCTCATCGTTATTTTTGTGGTAGAATATGTTTGTCATCAATAAGTCATAGTTAAGTATAGATTTATACATACACCGTTACAGTTCTGGAAGCGAAGCAGTAAAAGTTGCATAGTTCACATAATCAACTAATACGAACAATTATTTGGAAGGAAGCATCTCGCCTTTATTCGTATTCGCGTCCTTCAGTTATGTCTCTGACATGACGCATCCGTGCTTTTTTAATTAAGATATTTTCTTACATGAATTCAAATTGATTCGGTTAGATAACAAAAATCTACCCGAGAGTCCTATTTCGTGAGAATGATAACTCAATATTTTTACGAAAAAGTTAGATCGAATAAAACAGAACGACTGGAATCAGAATTGTTTCGATAAAATAAAAAAGTGCAGTAGAACATGGTTTTGTCTTTCTCATATTTAAAAGGTTATGCAATCACTTGAAAAACCGACTAGCAAAAATGTCAAAAGTGTCATATACCATTGGACTCAGTGCATCCGACTTTTGGCTTCGGAGTTATAGAGTAAAATGTCTTAAATATTGTACACCGTCATTTAAACCGGCGAAACAAGAACCGTAAAACAAACTCTAAACTGAACTCAAAACCGTTATTCCCAATCTTAGGGTGAAATGGAAGGTCTTTTGGTCCTATTGAAAATTACTGCATGTTTTCGGATACAACAAAAATGTAAAGCGACTTCAGTGGCAGCAAGCCAAATCAGCCAAGCAGATTCATAGGGTCTTTCTGTGCTTCGATGATGAACATGAAGTTAGCTCCGAACCTCTTGCCGATGATAATGCAAACAGGTGAATAATTTATTGCTAACTAGCTGAATTACCCGGCGTTGCTCGGAAATGATTTGTGAAGGGAAGGCCGAAAAAAAATCTCGAAGTTGTCCTGCTTAGTGAAATACACTGATTGTAGTGAAACATAACTTAGACGGAAACCCGATTGAACAATATTCCGTTCATGTTCAGATTGCGAATGATCAGTGTTCCATCTCAGATCTCACAATAATCATAATTTTCATGGTATTCTCGACAAATTGGGTCAGTTTTTTATTTGAACCCATTTGTTAGGAACATTTAAAACACCTTTCTCTCTATTAATACCTTCTTATTAACCTCCGAGTTTCATATCTATATGTGCTTGTAACGTACTTCCGTACTTCCTCGTCACAATCGATCTACAATACCTTTGGCTTCCATGGATATAATCACTTGCTACTCCCTACTCTTTATAAAAAAATTTATGACATCAAGAATTGTTCAAAATTTTCCATCTGATAATGATTATTTTATAACGAAAGGTTGTTTAACATTCGTACTATAGAATGACGTTTTTATATAATTTATTTTACCAAGGTTTTAACCATTTTGGTCGTTCATCGGAGATTCCTCTTGTGAATATTTTTGTGAACCTCTCTCAGAGGCTAGAAATATACTGCACTCGTAAAGAAGAACCAATTTTTCGTAAAACCCGATTAATTTTCCCTTACACCTTCCATGTTCGGGGCACTCGCTACTCTCGCTCACCCTCAAAATAACCTTATAATCTATTTTGATTTAACTTCCTTTTTGTCAGTGAACTTACTACAGATCTCCTCCATGATTACCCTGAGTAGTGTATCTGCGCTTTTCAAAAAAATATCGATTCCCACCTTTGGTACACGTGCCAAACTTGGTGGGGATTCGTTCAGTTGTTTCGTAGTTATGCTGAAACTTAAATACACTCGCATTCATAGACAGATAAAGAATATTTTCCCTTAGTTCTTTGAATTCCCCGGCAAAATGAAACCAGATCTTTTGAAACTATTAAAAGAAAAAGACGACCTTGTAATTCTTGCCACTCACTTGTTTTATAAAAAATGGGAGATTAAAATCTATTTTCAAAAACCCCTCCTTCTAGTCTAAATGTCGATTCTCTTCAAATTTCGATATTGACCCTCT
Source organism: Malaya genurostris (assembly GCF_030247185.1). Taxonomy (NCBI): domain Eukaryota; kingdom Metazoa; phylum Arthropoda; class Insecta; order Diptera; family Culicidae; genus Malaya; species Malaya genurostris. The sequence continues at coordinate 34,016,638 of NC_080570.1, read as the reverse complement.
CCCCCCATGTTAACGACACTTCCTACACACTTTCCCCCCTGAAAATGTCCTAATGATAATTTCTAAAGAGCAAGAAGTATCTGTGCCAAATTTGATAGCAATCCGTTCAGTAGTTCCGGAGTTGTGCCGTTACAAACATTATATCTTCTTTTTAGGAGACGTACTACATCCAGCTTACCCGAATACCCTAAGTTGCACAAAAAGTATCTATGGTCTCCAAAAAGTATCGATTGTCGTCAAATTAAATAAATTTTTCCATGACCCCTGTTAAGGATAGTTGCTACGCTCTCTCCCCCATAAAAATACCCTTACAACTATCTCTGAAGACCAAAAAGCAGCTATGCCAAGTGTGATAGCAATCCGTTCAGTAGTGTCGGAGTTATGCCGTTACACCCCCCTCTTTTAACGCACTTGCTACATTCACTCCCCATATCTATCATTTCTAAGGTATGGGAAATGTTTGCATGATCTTCAAAAATTATCGATTCTTGTCAAATTTTATGAATTTTTTTTCTTGGCCCCTCTTGTTAATGATACTTGCTACGATTCTTCACCTATGAAAATACCTTTATGACTATTTCTGAAGAGCAAGAAAAAACTGTACCAAATTTTATAGCAATTCGTGCAATAGTTTCGGAGTTATGCCGTTACAAACATTGCACTCATTTTTTAGAGGCACTTACTACACCCTCTCCTAACAGAATATCCTTATAATCTTTTCTAAGTTGTGCAAAAAGTGTCTTCAAAAAGTACAGATTCTCGTCAAATTAGATAATATTTTTAATGATCACCTTTGTTAAGGACACTTGCTACGCTCCCTTTCCCCATGTAAATATTCTTATAACCATATCTGAAGAGCAATAAGTACATGTGCCAAGTTTGATAGCAATCCGTTCAGCAATTCCGGAGTTATGCCATTGCAAAAATTACACCCCCCTTTTTAAAGGCACTGGCTACATCCACCCCCCATATAATCATATCTAATATATGCAAAATGTTTCTATGGTCTTAAAAAAGTATCGATTCTCGTCAAATTAGACAAATTTTTTCATGAGCTCTCCTTGTTAAGAACACTTACTACGCTCCCTCCCCCCATAGAAATACGCTTATGACCATCTCAGAAGAACAAGAAGTATCTGAGCCAAGTTTGGTGGCAATCCGTTCAGTAGTTTCGGAATTATGCCGTTTTAAACATTACACCCCCCTTTTTAAAGGCACTTGCTACATCCACCCCCATATAGTCATATCTAAGGTATGCAAAATGGTTCTACGGTCTTCAAAACGTATTGATTCTTGTCAAGTTATATGAATTTTTTCATGACCCCTCCTTGATTATGACACTTGCTACGCTCTCTCCCATATAAATATACTCCCTAAACCATCTCTGAAATACAAGAAGTACCTGTGCCAAGTTTGGTGGCAATCCGTTCAGTAGTTCCGATGTTATCGCGTTACAAACATACAAACTTACATCCATTTTTATATATATATATATATATATATATATATATATATATATATATATATATATATATATATATATATATATATATATATATATATATATTTGTTTGTTTATTTGTTTATTTTGGGGAGCAGGGAAAAGCCCGATGGAGATGAAATATAGCAATTTCTCTCTCCAGCAGGCATAAAACCTCCTCATCTTTTGTATCAACAGATTACAATGATCCAACAGATACATTTGCGTTTAAAACTAACAATTAAAACTAACAGTTAAAGCTAAACCACTAACTATATAACTAGTTGATGACACAATATTACAGCATTACAGAGCAGCTTCCTTGAAAGGCGGGATAGAAGAGAAATATATAGATTAGTTACAGTGATTTTGAATTTGTTATTCAATTTTTTTTATTGAGTGCTTCTAAATTTGGTACTTCACTAAATGAGTAAAAAAAATTCAAAATTACCGTAACTAATTAGTAACTAATAAGCAACAAATTATCCACTGGATTTCGATTTCAAACTTACTTAGGAGGGGTGCTTCGTTAACTTCATGTAAATAACTTAGCAAAGTACTCGAACAAAATTGAGCAACAAGTTCAAGATTACCGTAACTAATTAGTAACCAACTAGCAACAAATTTCAAACTGGGTTTCGATTTGCTTTCAAGCTTACTTAGGAGGGGTGCTTCGTTAATTTCATATAGATAACTTAGCGAAGTACTCAAAAAAATAAAACAAAATTGAGCCACAAGTTCAAAATTACCGTAACTAATTAATAACTAATTAGCAACAAATTTCAAACTGGGTTTCGATTTGCTGTCAAAATTACTTAGGAGGGGTGCTTCGTTAACTTCATGTAAATAACTTAGCGAAGCACTCAACACATTATTAAAAAAGTTAAGAACGAATTCTAAATTATTGTAACCAATGAGCAACTGATCAGCAACCAATCATTCACCTATTTGCGTTATCATCGGCGGTAGGAGCTTCGCTTAGCCCATGTTTATGCTTCGATGAATGGTAGAATAACAGTTCGGCTGAAAAGTTCATATCGTTTAATAGAAACACACATTTTTTGCCAAAATTCGTTTTTATTATTCAACATAATTGCCATCAGAGACGATACAGCGATTATAGCGATCTTCCAACTTTTCGATACCATTTTTGTAGTACGATTTGTCCTTTGCCTCAAAATAGGCCTCAGTTTCAGCGATTACCTCTTCATTGCTTCTAAATTTTTTACCAGCGAGCATTCTCTTGAGGTCTGAGAACAGGAAAAAGTCACTGGGGGCCAAATCTGGAGAATACGGTGGATGAGGGAGCAATTCGAAGCCCAATTCGTTCAATTTCAGCATGGTTTTCATCGACTTGTGACACGGTGCATTGACTTGATGAAACAAAACTTTTTTCTTCTTCAAATGAGGCCGTTTTTTTTTTTTAATTTCGTCCTTCAAACGCTCTTATAACGCTTTAATAGTCACTGCTGATGGTTTTTCCCTTTTCAAGGTAGTCGATGAAAATTATACCATGCGAATCCCAAAATACAAACGCCATAACCTTACCGGCCGATTGTTGAGTCTTTCCACGCTTTGGGTTCGGTTCATCGCGTGCAGTCCACTCAGCTGACTGTCGATTGGACTCCGGAGTGAAGTGATGGAGCCATGTTTCGTCCATTGTTATATATCGACGAAAAAAATCGGTTCTAATTCGATATAACAGCTCCAAACACTGCTCAGAATCATCAATTCGTTGTTGTTTTTGATCGATTGTGAGCTCACGCGGCACCCATTTTGCACAAAGCTTTCTCATATCCAAATATTCGTGAATAATATGTCCAACACGTTCCTTTGATATCTTTAGGGTGTCAGCTATCTCGATCAACTTCACTTTACGGTCATTGAAAATCATTTTGTGGATTTTTTTCACGTTTTCATCGGTAACAGCCTCTTTTGGACGTCCACTGCGTTCATCGTCTTCGGTGCTCATATGACCAGTACGAAATTTTGCAAACCACTTACGAATTGTTGCTTCGCCCGGTGCAGAGTCTGGATAACACTCATCAAGCCATTTTGTGGTATCGGCGGCACTTTTTTTAATCAAAAAGTAGTGTTTCATAAACACACGAAATACCTTTTTTTTCCATTTTTTTTACAATAACAAAAGTAGCTTCACTCAAAATGCAATATCTCACAAACTAATAATCAGACAGCTGTCAAATTTATACACGTATCTTTTGAAGGTTGGTACTAACTGAAAATGGTATGGATTTAATTCTAGTGGCGCCCTCTCATAGAAACGATACGAACTTTTCAGCCGATCTGTTACTGTTTTTGAAACACTATACCATGTAAGGTTTCACTGGTTTATTTGTAAAGAACATTTGAGTTTGTGTCCGCAGCTGCAAGTTGCTTGCCAAATCGGTACTATCATGTGATTAGGGCATATCGTGCAATATGCCCTTTTGAAAGTTACGAAAGATAATGCTCATTACTCAAGTTTTGCACATGAAATTCAAGCATATTGCGCACAGTTTCGTAGATTGGGCTTCTATCTACGCGATTATATCGATTATTGTGTAAATGAAAGTTGTAGAGCCGAGCAAGGAGCATTATATTTTGTAACATTCGCAAGGGCCTATCGTGCGATATGCCCTAATCACATGTTACTACCGAAATCAGAAAATTTATGGCGTATTTATCAAACGTTAATAAATCGTAGTAAAACTTTTATCACTGAACAGAATAGCTTTCTGAATAAGTAGCTGTTTGAAAAACGACTAAATTTTAGTAATTGAAGTGACCGTTCGTCTTTTCAAAATCAGCTCAGTTTTCTAGTATAAAACCAACCCAAGCTAGATGCCAAATTTCACCGAGAATTGAATGGAAGAGTCACCCAGCTAGGGTCATAATTTTTAACCTATATTCAGACTGGGCGAGCGAAGTAGAGAGTGACACGATCGACCGTACCGAATGCGATCGACTGGAACAAAAATAAATTACATCTTGATATGGGAAGCACGAAGAAGATAGTAAAGCAGGAAGAATAAAATGAAGCAAAGCCAATTGTGTTGCTTTCACATCTCTTCATAGACGTAAATCGAAAGTGGGGGTGGATAGGCAGTATATTAACTGATGGAAGATTGTTTGAAAAATGTCCATTTCCGTTAAAATGATCTACGAATGACTTGTGATTGAAATAATGATGAGTTTTGATTGAAATCTGCACTGAGATCCCTAAAATAAAGCCACATTCATCCCAAGCAGAATAACCTCTCAACGGTCAAAACAATTCAGGTATCGTAGGAGTTTAACGAAACTTCAAATTCAATGTCATCGGAATTGAATTTCACCGCAAACTCTCATTGCTATGCAGAATCATCCCAAGCTGCTACACTCAGAGAAAACCAAGTTCACTGCCAATTAGCAAGCAAAACAATCGGTTTCATTTTGAAGCTACTACGGTTTGGAACAAACCAGACCAGACAAGAACAACTCTGGTGAGTGTTCGACGTGATGTCGATCGGAGAAAAAACAGAACCAAAAATTCGATTATTTCACTGATTGTTTCATCCTGCGTGTTCGAAAATGCGGACGACGACGACTCGGTAGAGGTTCGTGACGTGAACTGCATTGCGGTAGTCTGCAACCTGCGAGAATAACCTTTGCGGTCCGAGTCCGATCTTTGCGCGAACACAAAAGCCAAACTCCGTGGTCAACCGCATTCACATTCCCAAACAAGAAAAAAAAATCGCTAAAACACGGGAAACGATTGTGATTTGTGCTATGTGCATTCATTGCAAAACTCACTCGGTCAGAAATCAACCGCCTGCATTCAGGTATTGCACCTATTCGGGATGGAATTCCGCCTCAGGAGTAGAATTTCGTACCGCAAGTAGGAAAATCCGATACGAGCCTTCGCAAAGGTGCGGCTTTGCACACAAACAAAAAAAAAACATACAACTCACAATTATTCAACCATAAAGCTCCAACAGGAGTCAATGTCGAGGCTAGCTTCTGATGGGTGGAAGCTAGATCGAATAACAAATCCTACTCACATAGGTCAACACACACACAGTTTGACGTCATCCCGAGCTGCAAGAGCTTCCCCATTCTGTCACTTTCCGTCGTCGATAGATGGCATATGACAAAGCAAACACGCTCACACCGAGTTTGTGTTCCCTTTTACGGAACCTACGTGCGGAAAGTACACTCGACGTGTTGTTGAGTAGTAGTTATCTTCAACGCTGAGAGACACCGAGACTTTGTTTCCTTTAATTGCTGTTGAACAAACAGGCAAAAGTTGCTGTAATTTAAGCTGATATTTGCTAACCACAGCAGTGTGTAAATCCGAAACCGAAGTCGACTTCTGCCGAAGACCGTAGACTGACTTGTTTTCCTGTGGACTAATCTACTACTAAGATCTTCCCTTCTGCCATGTTCTGACCCCGGCATCGATCCGGTAAACCAGAAGCAAAACGGGAGAAAAGTAAGAGGGGAAACGTTTCACATCATCCACAGCCGGTCTGCCTGCCCACCGAGCACCGAGTCGTCAATCAATCGGTTTGGATGTGTTAGTGTTTGGAGCTGAGATGCCTGCACCCTTCATCCTTCTATCAGAAACAATAATAACAGAACTCTCGGTTGGAACGCAGACTGACACGGGGCACGTGTACGAAGGAGCCGGTTATCGCTCTGGGGCCGAGTCCAGTAGTAGTAAGAACAGTCACAACATCTTCATCGACTGCCACAAATCGGAATCTGATTGTCACTCAGGACGACGTCGGCTTTCGTTTCGGTTTGTGGAGTGAGAATTGAAATCCGATGAAGGTAGATTTTGTGTGCTTATGGTGGTAAATATTAGTCTGATGAATTTGACACGAAAGTGTTTTGCTCTGATAAAGGAATGCCGTTTCAAAATTTCCTGTGCAAAAAAGTTAAAGATTTTGGTCGGATTCCGTATATCGCAAACAACATTTACAACTACTCACATTGATAGACCCGTTTTCTGGCGTGAAAACGTTTTAGCGTCTTATGTATTTTCAGCAGTTCTAGTTAATCATAAATAGCACAAGAATAAACTTCCTCAAACTTTCGGAGTTAATGAGAGTCATATCAATTCAACTGCTCAACTGGACGAATGGAAACCGAACGACCGTCATTAAAGTTCAATCATTTCTTCTTATGCAGGAATGATAACTAAAAATTCATCATTTACGAGGTTAAACTTGAGCATAATGGAAACCGGATGAAATTTAAGTTATTCCTTCACGAATTTTCGAACTTTTGATCGAACGCACTTCATCAAGTTCCGGACAAGTGTTGCATCGCTTTTTTTGGACGCTTGAGCGCAATTTTTTTGAACTCCTGTATATTCCCAGCTGCCCTACCAGTCTTCTTGAAGACCCTCTTCACGATTGCCCAGTACCGTTCGAAGGGTCGAAGCTGAGGGCAATTTGGTGGATTTATATTTTTCTCCACGAAATTTGTACCCTTTTCCGCAATCCAATTGAGAGTGGTTTTGGCATAGTGAGCCGAAGCTAAATCCGACCAAAACAGTGGAGGTGTACTATGCTTCTTATATCAAGGCAGCAATCTCTTCTGGAGACAATCAGATCGATAGATTCCTGCATTTATAGTTCCGGTAGTGTAAACATGGTGGACTTCAAACCACAAGAACATATTGCTTGCCATACCAGTACCTTTCGACCGAATTTCTCCACTTGAATCGACCTGTACGCATCGCTCACATCCTCCCCAACGACGACAGTAAAGTATTGTGGACCTGGAAGGGTTTTGGAGTCCTCCTTTACATAAGTCTCACCGTCCATCAAAACGCATGCAGCCGGACACTGCAAAAGACGTGAATACAATTTCTGGGCCCTTGTTGCTGCTCGCTTCTTCTGTTCTACACTTTGTTTCGAGATTTTCTGCTTCTTCTTGGGTCTTCAGGTGATTTCGCCTCTTGATACGCTGGATCATTCCGACACTCGTTCCTGCTTTTTTGGCCAAATCACGTATTGACATTGATTTGTTCTTCGTGATTAGAGATACCACTTTCTGGTCCAGTTAAGGGTTGAAAGAATCGGATTTTCTACCTCTTCCTGGTAGCTCATCCAAAGAATAGTGTTCCCCAAACTTATTAATGATGGTTTCAACACAGGCATGATGAATTCCAAGCCGCTTCGTCAATTTTCGCATAGTAATACCCTTCTCACTTAGCCATGTGTCCAGAACCATAATTTTCACTTCCTTTTCAATACGCGACATTTTAAAATCGCAGAATTTCAACCGCACAAACAAGTAAACAAACGAAAGCTGACAGCCAAACGCACAGCATGCTGTGATCTGAGCATAAAAAAAACCATCACAAATACATGCGTACAACACAAATGTATGTGGATAGCTTATTTTCGATACACTACTTAACACATGGATCAATAAGTCCCGAGACTAACAATGGAAACAACATTTTTTTTGCAAAATTTTTTTTTATTCATCAACATAATCACCTTTTAGGGTGATACAATGGTTCCAACGTTTTTCCAATTTTTCAATACCATGTTTATAAAAAAATTATCTTTCGCTTCAAAATAAGCTTCAGTTTCAGCGATGACCTCCTCATTTGAGCCAAATCTTTTTCCCTGGAACATTTTTTTAAGATCAGCAAAGAGCCAGTAGTCACTGGGTGCTAAATCTGGCGAGTATGGGGGGTGGGGAAGCAGATCAAAGCCCAATTCGTTCAATTTCGCCATTGTTTTCATCGACTTGTGGCAGGGTGCATTTTGTTCCATCGAAAGCAATCGCGGCACCCACTTGGAAAAAACTCTTTTCATGCTCAATTTTTCATGAAGGATAGTAAATACACTTCCATATGCTATCTGTGTCACTTCTTTTTACGATCTTTCATTATAATTTTTGTCACTTCACTCACATTTTCCGGTGTAACGGCTTCCACAGGTCTACCCGAGCGTTCCGCGTCATTTGTGTCGGTACGACCACGTTTAAACCCGGCGAACCACCGACAAATCGTTGCTTTTGATGGACAAGAGTCCGGATAACATTTTTCAATCCATTGTTTCGCTTGCACGGTGTTTTTACCCATTAAAAAACAATGTTTTATCAAAACACGAAACTCGGTTTTCCCTTTTTTAAACAAACTACAAAACGACTTTACTCCAACCTCGATAACTCAGCTGTTTCTGGTCGGATCGACTTAAAATTTTTACCCGTTTCAAGCAAAGGTTAGTACTCTAGAAAGACGTGGTTACTGGTTTACTACGAGCGCCATCTCTGCTTTAGTCTCGGGACTTATTGATCCATGTGTTAGTATTGTTATCCTCCTCAACTGGTTATTCTGGTTCAAAGAAAAACGTGTTCAAATCATTTCCGTAGCGATTATGGCTTACTTGTGTTGTCAAGTGCTGTGACAATTATTGTAATCAATGTTCAGTATCAGGACCATCGCATTCAATAGAAATGCTCTTGAATAATTTTCTACATGACAGAATTTCAATTCGGTTCTTTGAAGAACCTCAAAATCGATCCCAAATAATTATTCAAAAAAAAATTTAAAATTTCAGTTGCAAAGCTCAAGTTTAAAATTCAGCTCTATTTTCAGTTCCAGAATCCATCTCCTGAATCCAGGTCTAGAATCCAATTCCAAAATATAGGTCCAGAGCTCAGTTTCAGAATCCAGGTCTAGGATTCAGCTTCAGAATTCATTTCCAAAATTCAGTATCAAGATTCCTGCTCGGAAATCTAGAATTCAGATCCAGATCTCAGTTCCAGAATCCATCTCCAGAATCCAATTCGGGAATCTGGGGCCAGAATTCAGATCCAAAATCAAGTTTTAGTATTCAAGTTCAGAATTCATTTCCCGATTTCAGTTTCAGCATTCAGGCACAGAAATCAAGCTCCGAATTCAAGTCAAGATACATAATTTAGTTCCAGAATCTAAAACCAGAATCAAAAATCAGATTCCTGAACCAGCATTCAGGTTCAGCATTCCTATCCAGAATCCAGTATAAAAATCCCGGCTCGAAAATCTAGAACACAGATCCACACCTCAGTTCTGGAACACAAGTACAAAATAAAGTTTCAATACCCGGATGCAGAATCCCGATCCAAGATCTAGATTTGAAAATATGTTATCAAATTCAGACACAGAATTAAATTCCTGAACTCAGTTCCAGGTTAAGATAGCAGATTTAGAATCCAGTTCCAAAGTTTGGTTCAAGTTTGCAGAGCTCAAGTTCAAAATTCAGCTACCATTTCAGTTCCAGAATCCAGGTCCTATATTACAAAATATAGATCCAGAGTTCAGTTTCAAAATCCAGGTCTAGGATTCAGGTTCAGAATTTATTTCCCGAATTCAGTTTCAGAATCCAGGCACAGAAATCAGACCCAGAATTTAAGTCAAGATACAAAATTTGGTTCCAGAATCTAAAACCAGAATCAAAAATCAGATTCCTGAGCCAGCATTCAGGTTCAGCATTCCTATCCAGAATCCAGCATCAAAGTATCTCAGTTCCGGAATCCAGGTACAAAATTCAGTTTCAGTATCCGGATTCAGAACCCAGATTTGAAATTCTGTTAACAAATTCAGGCACAGAAATAAACCCTTGAACTTGGCTCCAGATCAAGAGCTCAGATTTAGAATCCAGTTCCAAAGTTTAGTTTCAAAATTCAGTAGCAGAGCTAAAATCTAAAACTCAGCTCCAATTCAGTTTCCGAATGCAGGTCTAGAATCCAATTCCAAAATATAGGTCCAGAGCTCAGTTTCAGAATCCAGGTCTAGGATTCAGGTTCAGAATTCATTTCCAAAATTCAGTATCAAGATTCCGGCTCGGATATCTAGAATTCAGATCCAGATCTCAATTCCAGAATCCATCTCCAGAAACACGGTCCAGAATTCAATTCGAGAATCTACGGCCAGAATTCGGATCCAAAATCAAGTTCAGAATTCATTCCCCGAATTCAGTTTCAAAATTCTGCTTCGGAAATCTAGAATACTGATCCAGATCTCAGTTCTAAGATCCATCTCCAAAACCAGGATGAGCATGAACTTAGCGAGGCACCCCTCACCGATGATAACGCAAATAGGTGAATAATTTGTTGCTAATTAGTTACGGTAACTTTGAATTTGTTGCTCAATTTTTTTAAAAATTTTTTGAGTACTTCGCTAAGTTCATATGAAGTTAGCGAAGCCTCCCTTCCAAATATGCTTCAAAACAAATCGAAGCCTAGTAAATAATTTGTTGCTAATTAGTTACGGTAACTTTGAATTTGTTGCTCAATTTTCTTTAAATGTTTTTGAGTACTTCGCTAACTTCATATGAACTTAGCGAAGTACTCGCAAAAAAAAAAATGGGCAACAAATTGAAAATTACCGTAACTAATTAGCAGCAAATTAGCAACAAATTATTCACCTGTTTATGTTATCATCGGCGAGAGGTGCCTCGCTAAGTTCATGCTCATCATGAAATCAGCAGAGATAATATTTTGAATATCATCTTCCTGATAACGGTGTGGGTAATTCAAAAGAGCAATCACACAAAGCATCAAAACCGCCTTTGTCGCACCTTCAAAGAGGAAAACAGCATCGTAACCTCCTTGGATTGGTCTTACTAATTTATCGATACTCGGTTCATTGCGAAAAAAAAGCTTGCAGATTAGTATGTTCACCAGCTGAAGTTGAAAGTACGCCTCTAAAATAATGATTTTTCAGTGTATTTGGTTGTAAGAAATAAATGAAACAATTATTTTCATTGCTTTCGAACTAGTCTCAGCTTCTTTTTCTTGTAAAACAGACATCAGTTTTCTTTCAGTTTGTTTCTCTGTTATTTCCAGTACAATAGTTATGCCAAAAACCTTTTTTCTTTTTCGAAACAATTCATACTAGGAAGGAATGTGGGTTGCCAAATTCCATGGCTAATAGTGTTACTGAAGCCAATTCGAACGATGATATTTGTAGCCCTTTTCGTGAATACTTCAGTAGTGCTAGTAACGATTATTTTGACAGGAACTCCATCGAGGATGCTGCCACCAATGTAGTTGGCTATCCAGCTGCTGCTTCGATTGATGAAATCGTCAAAGTTTGTGAGTGTCTCAAATGCTCCTCGAACCCTGACCCTGACGGCCTTTCTGTGCAGCCAAAATCGCTTCCCCATTGGCTTTGCATAAAAAGGATAATAAACATATTATTTCAAACTATCGTGGTATTGCGTCATGAGGTGCAGTCTCTGAGCTTTCTGAGCTCATTGTTGAGCTTTATATGGTACCACATCTCACATTATATCTGCTGATCAACACGAGTTTTGTTTGTTATTTGTCTCTGATCATCCGAGAAATAGAAAAAGGATATCAAATTGATGCTATTTGACCGATTTATCTGCTGCATTTGATAAAATTAATCATATCGTTGCTTTAGCGAAATTGAAGCGTCTCAGTTTTGATGGATTCCTTATTAACTGGATAAAATCATATCTTGTTGGATACGAAAAATCGAAAATTGGTACCACTACTTCTGAATCTTTCGTCATTACATCTGGGGTACCACAAGGAAATTATCTTGGACATCTTCTGTTCCTGATCTACATTAACGACATAAATATCTCATTGAATTGCTCAAAGCTCTCGTACGCTGATGATTTCAAGCTGTTTTTGAAAATTTGTTTTACTCGACAGAAAATTTACCTGCAATTATCATAATGCGTACATTGTTTCTAAGGCATTCAAGCAACTTAGCTTCTTCTTCCGTATGACAAAATCGTTCCATGATATCCAACGTTTGAAAGCATTATTTTTTGCCTTATTCCGCTCCATAGCAATAGTCACCTCTTTATAACGGGGTGCAACGAACCGAATTAGTGCAGCATAAATTTGTTCGGTTTGTCCTTCGACGATTACCTTGGAGGAACCCTGTTAGCCTTCCCAGATACGAAATTCAATGCAATTTAATTGGACTGGGGTTACTTAGCGTTCGGTTTAATGTTGCAAAAGCTAGTCAATTCATCTAAAGAAGGCTTTTCCCTGTTCTAACAAATAAACAAATAATTTTTTTCTTTTCAAGTTCAATTTCTACAATTTTCAACCTAACAGTCACCAATCCTTCCCTGATATTTCTATGAAAAACGCTTTTTGTAGAATCCAATTGAAGTAACACATTTCTTATCTTTCCAATCAGGTCATACTATCAATATTCTCTGAGTCACGTGATTGGTACTCGTCACCTTGCCCAATTGCGACTCAGAGCCAAACTCATCAATCGAATTCTGCGTAGAAAAAAAAAAAATTAATTATCTCTTAACAGATGAGAACGACAATTTATCACCACTGTGTCTCCCCCGCAGGCTAATCAAGGGAAAGGTTACCGACCTGATTGATTCCGTTGCCGATGGTAAAATCTACCGGAGACCCACTGCTTACGCTGATCCGTGCCTCAAGAATACTGTCTTGTTTACCGAGAAGCACCCGACAGCCTGTGTTTGTTTACTCCGTCACAACACAGCGTTCGTTGTTCTTGGATTGTGTGCTATTTGATTTACCGATTCCGGAATGCTGCCAATCAGCCAACTTGTTTCTATTAGCTTTTCACGCTCATTCAATTAGCTGCTTCAAAACTTTCTTCGCGCACATCAATTCTTCACCGTTCACTTGATTGCTGAGCAAGCACACTCACTTGATTATTTCATCAGCGATGGATTTTCATTCGATTCGGATTATTTTTCTAAACTTCTTCGTGGATCGCGCTTTTAGAAACACCACCCCCACAACACTCAAAACACACGCGTGCACACACTTATTCCCGGCCCCTAGCGGCAATCCTAGCGCGTGCCTTCACTTCAGTATCGTAATAACCGCACCAACTCGGAACCGTGTAATTTCATGCCGGTGAAATGCACGGAAACTAACTCCTTCTAACTGAACGTCGTTCGGCTAGAAAAAAAATGCCCAGAAGTTCGTTCCGCAACACGCCAAATACGACGGCCCAGGCCACGATAAGGTAAGTCAACCGTGTAATTTTGCTTTATTTTTTTTTTTGCTTTCGATGTAGGTAATGCGCTTTTACTGGCGCATAGCTTGCTGCTGCTGTTGCTGCTGGCCTTAGCGCTAGTGCCAACCGGCTAGGTCAGCTTTTCGGGTCAGCACCGCCGCCGTTCCGTACGTTAGAATGTTGTTTGAAAAAGAGAAGCAAAACAAAAAAAAACACCACCACTGATGACGATGACAACGTCGATGATGATGATTATCGACTTTTAACCCGTTGGATTCCCGTTTTCTGTTTACTATATTTTCTTCGGCGTGCACTGCTAAAACGTATCACATTACGAGGTTTTACACGATCGCTAAGAAAACCGGTCCCGAAACACACGACACGACGACTGGTAATTTCGTTCCGAACACACACCACAACGGCGGGGCACAACACGGTCGGTCGGTCGGTCGGAATCGATCTTCTGGAGAGCAGCTTCAAATATCGCGAGGCGATTCTCCGCCTACCTTCACTAGTTAACCTCAATCTGTCAGCCAACACAACACACTGTGGGAAAATTTTTCGCTTATTCAGAACACCTTCGGTTTGAGGCTCGCGCGGTCACATCACTCATCAGCAGCACTTGTTTACCGATAGAACATCCCAAGCCTACTTTGTTCCGGGTTTGATGGAATATTCCTCCCCTTTCTTTCTCTCTCTCTCTCTGAATATAAAACTTTAATATTTATGTTTGCATCACGGAGCGCAAAACAGTATCCAAACTTTTCCTTCTGTGTGCGATCTGATTGCCACCGCTTCTTTCCATCCAGCCAGAAGTGTACTTTTGTAGAAAAAAAAACAACTTTTATTTCATGCCTATATTCTCATTCCAGGCTCGGTTTGCTGCTTACATATCTTCTTGTGACTGGCTCGATACCACCAACACCACCATCGATCACTACACACTTTGCTTAGCTTGCACTCGTTCGTTCGCTAGTGGAGAAGCGTATGAGTGCGCGAGAGAACGGCAAAAAAACGGTAATTCCAGCACAAAATTTTGCGCAAATTTAGGCCGGTTCGGCGTGTGTCGAAAAAACAACAACACCCGAAGAGTCCCGCATGATCAGACACTGTTTTTTTTTATTTCTCGCTATTCTCAAGCCAATTGTACACAATCTACGGAAATGCACTGCACTTCACTTCACTGATGTGAATGTAATGTTGCGTGACTGAATCGAACCAGAAGAAAGAGAAACGAATGTAAACTAAACTTCCGTCACCGTACTTCGCCGTCCTATCGTATTCGAGTCTGAATCACCCGACGTCCCGAATGAAACTGGAATTTCGTTCCAGCGATGGTGCACACGTAATGCGGAGTACTCACGTAACGCCGTTACTCTGTTCCCTCTCTCTCTCTCTCTTTCGCTCTATCTCGTGAGCTGTGTTCTCCTGTTTGTTGGCTGATACATGCGCGCAACTTGTGGGTGACCGAATGTCAACAAAAGTCAGCCAGCACCGCGTTTTGTTGTTGCTCTGCATCAGTTCGCATTCGGTCCGATGATGGATTTTTCGATCACTCCACACTCGCTCGCTCGGTGCTGCGGGTTGCACTTCAATGGAGAGATGAGAGACATGTTGAACTGATCGCATAAGTGGCCTATTTTATTCCAGTTAATTACAATGCAGTGATCACTTGAAAACACTGAGGCAATTCCATACACACATTTAGTAATTTCTTTTACGAAAACTTACGGTAATCATTAGAAATAACCGATGTTTCGGTACATGAATTTCTGACCGTAAATCAGCTTTCGGCATGTTTTCAGTACAGAATTCTGTCAATAATATTGCAATTCACACAGTAAATCTGAAGATTCACTGAGTGCGGTAAAAATCATACTGTCCGTATGGTAAAATTTTCTTCCTACACACTTATTTTCGAATTTTCAGTTCGGTAATGTTTTTACGGAAAAATTCATCACTTTAATCGTAATTATCGATTTATCCGCTATACTTACGTAAGTTGACCTGTTCCACTGAGCTTTTTACCGAAAGTCGGCCGGCTAAAATGCTTAGATCGAAAACTGGGTAATTTTCTACCTAACAGTTTACACTTTGAAATAATTCGGTAGATTTGAAAGAAATAGTACTGAACGATCAGCAGTTTATCAGTTTTTAACGGATCGTTCGGTACATATTAACGAATCCAATTGTCAGCACACCATATTGATTTTAGTTGAATTTGATCAATCTGAGTAAAATGGAGTCATTTTTCAACAAAATTCAATGTCTAGAGTTAGTCTAGTTATGCGATTATCTTCGAATTAATTATGGATTGTAGGTATAAGTTGAGCACAATGATGATTAAAGTGTTTATAATTATGGTGCTTTTCCCGCAGGCGCCATTCTTCGTTCTATGAAAATATGCTAGAAAATAAGCACAGGCTCTAAATATCCGGCTCTTGCATCATCGACAGGCGATGCTCCTCAAGCACTGCAGATTAAATGATTCGTTTGTTCATAATAAATACAATATTTGGAATCGGAACGCTAGCTACAACTGGGTGATGTTTACAAACTTAATTCATATAAAAATAACATATATTTTCAATTAAATAGTAAAATGCATTCGAAGTTCAATTATTTGGTTTTTGGGTTTCTGAAATTTCAAACGTTAATCTGAATTAAATTCAAAATTTATGTCAAATTGTACTGAACTGTAGAAATTACTGAGCAAATCGGTTGTTTAAGCATCTTCCCGTGCTGGCCAAACAGTATAATATTTACCGAATCCTCATCACGAATTACTGATCAGTATGGATAAAAATGACAGCTCGAATAAACTGAGCTGATTGCGGGACGTTCAGCAGTGTAAAGGTCGGAAAAATATTGCTGAGTTCGGTAATGGAAATTAAGTGTGTATTACAGTACTAAATCTGATCTGTAAATACTGATTGTCGTGAAACCTAGCTGTCAAACAGCTATTAAATCTTTCAATACGTGTATTTTTATTAACCAAACGAAAAAAAAATCTTGAGGAGTTCGTCGAATGGATGGAGCTACCGGTGCTCATGTTTTCAAAACATTAGAATTCCTCAAAGCTATTTGTTTTACTTATAGGCAGAAAGTAACTTTATATCACTACACGCATAGAAAAAGTTACTCAGAATTTGAGTACTAGTTACTCATTTTCAAATGATACATGGAAACGTCAAAAATTGAGTAGTTACCATAAATAATAATGAGTAACTCTTACTCTAAATTTGAGTTTAACGCAATAACTCGTTTTTTTGTTACTATTCGCAAGATCAGTCTAAAAGTTGTAATAACCATTTGTAGCAACAGGTTGTATATTTTGTTAGTGAGATCGCGTATTTCGAGGGTGAGTCGCTCAACACAAACGGTGTTGTGTCTGAAAAAACCGGAATGATAAACTCCGTGTTGTGCTTTAGAATGGAACCGAATATGTTCAAATGTCATTTATGAGGAATAAGTGTATGATTGGTGCCTGAGCATAACTGACATGTATGTTAATTTGCGATTGACACACTATTTCAAGCGACCACCACTTGATATAGTATTGAGTTCAATTACTCAATATTTTAATACAATACACTCAGAAAAGGAGCAATTTTTTGGCATATTTGGTATATGTGAAATAAAATTTCACTCAAAATTTGAGTGATAGTTACTCTATTTTTGGTACATGTACAAACAAAGTATTACTCAGTAAATGAGTAGATTTTACCCAAATATCGTTTCCAGTGGAAGAACTCAAATTTGAGTAACCTCGGAGTTACTCTAAATTAGAGTTGTTCCATTTTTTTCTGTAGATGAGTGAGATCTTACTCATTTTTGAGTAACTATTTTTAAGCGTGTATGTCCACTTGCTTCCAACACATATCGTTCGAGGATAACCATCGATGGGCCCGACGGTTTGTGCGGTATTCTGGAAGGTGCTCATAATTCCGATCAACCGGGACATTAGGTCGTATTTTTTCCTAATCTTTTTTTAATTTGTTTTTTTTTTGCTTTTTTCGTGGTAATAAAACCTTAGCGTTTCTTTTCAAACTATTCAAATCCGGCAAACACAATCGTAAGTAGAAAATTTGTGTTGTTTTGTTTTAAATTCGAAAATTCATTCAAATTCAGAATTTTATCAAAAAACTAAAACAAAATAATCTTCAAACCAATCGTTAGATGTTTCCATTTGATTTACAGAACTGTACGGTAGTTATTTGACAGTTCAACAAAATTTTTATTACCAAACGGTCAGTAATCAGTTGAATTACCGAATTACTGATTACCGAACGTTCAGCTGTTGAAATTTCAGTAAAAAATTACCGAATCCTGCGAAATTTGTGTACGAAATCGAAGGTTATTTTGCTCCAATTTTGCATATGCATTCTTTATGATCAGAAGAAACAATTTACATCATAAGTTTGGCATTTTTACTGTAGCCCTACTTTTGAGAAATTGACACGCAAAAAAATATTATTGTACCAATGAAAACGTCCAACTTTGATTTTAAGGGGTTACACCACTGTAGAATTTTCAAAAAATCGGATTTTTTTTTCATTGCAAAAGGTCATGTATGATCTTGAAACTAATATTCCAAAAGATGAAAACCGGGAAAAATTTCTAGACGTCCTTATTTTGAGTTTTACCGCGAGACTCCGACTATTATACTCCGAGCGCCTTTTGTGTTCAGTATCACGTTTTTTGAGCTGACCGGAAACAGAAGTCAAATAAATCTGTCTGACCAATCGATTCAAAAATTTTACAGAATATTCTCGATAGTTATCTTAACAGAGGTACGTAGGGGTTTTTGAAAATTGTGAATATATTTATGAACAATTTTGTGATGCAAGAAATGCGGTTTTATTTTCAAAGGGCTACCATTTTACAGAAAATCAATTAACCTCTATGCAACCCTACGTACCTCTATGCACACTGTAATATGAAATTAGAAATTATTTTGTTTTTTGTTCTAGATCGAAAATTGCGGGAGCTGAATTTCCGGCCGTCAAAATGCAGCACTTTCGCGGAAATGCCGCCAAGCCGCCATTTTGTTTGTCAACTCTTCAAACTGATCGTTTTTTGTACTTAAATATGCATAAAAAAAAGTGCTTTATACAAAATTCGGATTAGTCCATTTTTTGGATCCCAAAATAATTCCCCAAAAAAGTCCTTCTCTTTTTTTCTACAGAGGTGTAACCCTTTAAAATTTCAACCAGAAAAAAATTGAAAATAAGTGTAAAAATTTACAGTTGAAAGTTTTCTTGATTTCGAAACAATCGAATTTGAGAGTATGAACTTTTGAAATAACAACGATAATAGTTTTGAACAACCGAGCAACACTGACTCGGCACAGTGTATTTTTAAGCAGAAGTGACTAAATGCAATCCAGCGTTCATTTCGATTAACTTCTAGTTTTGATGTAAACATTGGGTACCATGGTGATATCGCTTCTCGGAAAATGATTGCTGTGATTTGTCGATTTATCGCTGGTGAGTGCTTTGTGATTTCTTGTAGTTTAATAATAGTTGATACGTTATTATTTTAAGCTTCTCATCAAACTCAATTTATGCTACCAGAATGGTTTGTGACGCATTCGCAACATTGACACACACGTAGCACACGTACAAATCAAGGTCTTCTTTCTGTTTAATTAAAGTTTCTATAATGCACCTGTCATTTGTGACCCAAAAATGACCAAATCAAAATTACATGTTCATAGATATTTAAATTTTAAGTGTTATTTCTAAAATGAAAATAACAAAAGAAATTTTCAAATGGAACTAAATATTTTTACATAGTCCTTACCTAAAACATTGCAGAAGATACCAAAACGGTGAAACCCACCGTTTATGGGATATACATTATTGAAAAAAATACATAATTCCTGAATATTATTCGGGTCAGACTTTCGGATCCGGTATTGTGAATCCGGGTAAAATGTGCAAAAATTTGTAAAAGTAAATGCACCAACTTTTCGCAAAGATGGCTAAGCCGATTTATACAAACTTACATTCAAATGAAAGCTGTTATGGTCCTATACAAAATTCCTCAATTTTGTTTGGATCTGACATCCGGTTTCGGAGTTATGGGGTAAAATGTGCAAAAGAATCAAAATATGTGTACTATTTTTTCTCTGAGATGGTGTGAACGATTTTTACAAATTCAAATGAATGGTCTCATGGTACTTCACAAAATTTCCGAATTTCATTTGTATCCGACTTCCGGTTCCGGAATTAGAAGGTGATTAGTGTAGAAATTCCAATTTAAATTTACTTACTCGCTTTTCTCAGAGATGGCGTGACCGATTTCAACTAACTTTGATTCAAATGAATAGTCTTATTGTCCCACACAAAACTTCTGAATGTCATTTGGATCCAACTTCCGGTTCCGGAATTATAGGGTAAAGTTTGTACAAATTTTTATACCATCACCTAGAGGGGCGAAGCAAAAATCGAAAAATAAATTCCAAAGCAAGCCCAAAACTACTCATTCGATAGTCATTATCAGAAGACGGTCAAAAAAACTAATTTCGGCTATCCTGTTTCCCAGTTTCCGATTCCGAAGGTACAGGTAATAGTTGTCATATTTTTTAAAAATGGATCTCACTTACTTTTCTCAGTGGTTTGACTAATTTTCACAAACTTAGGTTCAGGTCATGTGGTCTTGTACGGAATTCCAGAATTTCATCCGGATCCGAAATCTGGTTCCGGAATTATAGAGTAAAGAGTGTTAAACATTTTATACCTTCACGCGGGTAAAACAGAAAACGTGAAAAAAAAATTTAAATCGGCAAAAAAATTACTCCAATTGGTAGTCATTATCAGTAAACGATCAACTAAACCTATTCTGGTTAATATTTCGAAAATCGAAGAATTCTAGTTTGAAGAATACCACAGTATCATATATGATAGTGTGTTTTTGATATGAGAAAGGCATCATCACACCACTAGGTGGATTAAAACAGGTTTGTATATTTATTTACACTTTCATGCGTTAAACTGAAAATATAAGTAAATCACCAATTTTGGTAAATCATGAACTTGACAATCAATACAATCAAGCATGAAAATTTTATTGTTTAATCAAAAAGATTTTCTTTTTTTATGTTCAAACTGAACTACAGTGTTTTTTTTTTTCAAGAGTTTGATCATAATGCTCGACTGCACGAAAAGTGCCCCAATCGAGAAAAACACTCCACGAGTATTTTCAATAAAAAAAAACGACATATCGATAGTTCCACGACAAAAGGGCCTAACTACAAATGACAGTTTCTCTTTGTTTACTTTTTCTTTCACCATTAACCGGATTGATTTTATATTTCACGCCTTGCTCTTCGCAAAACTTTCAAAATAAAACCACAAGCTTTCGATTTATATTGAAAACTTTCAAGAAATTGCAGTAATGATCAAAAGAGAAAGTAAACTAAATCTAATTAAAATTATGCCACTAATCGATTATATAAACTACAACAAACGTTGTTATTAAAACATTGATAACTCCTTTTAGAACCATTTAGAAATCAACATTTGCATATTTCTCCGAGTAACGAGTGTACTAGTTAAGCTGTAACAAAAACACAAAGTTACGATGATTAGTTCACTGCCAACGAGAAGGACGACCTCGATCGGAATCAGATATCACGTTGCAAATTGCCGTAGCATTCGGGCAACTTACTTATACTCAGTTACTCATTTGTCACATGTGCCGCAAAAGTGCAGCACAGTTCGTGGTTGAATGATTTATCCGTGAGAGCCCAACCGGTGTTTTGTTACGATTACGGGTTTCGAGAGAGTGAGCTCTCTGCAATGTCAGTAACTCACACTCAAACGTTATTCTTCGTTCGTTACGAGTTCGGGATGAATTTATAGCGCAGTGGGTTCTGTTTTGCTGCATAAAATATCAAGTTGAAAATGAATTGAAAGTTTTTCACTACCGAACTTTTGCCCTGTGACGAGTTGGATGAACAGATGAACTACCGAAAGCTAAAACTTGTTGCTGCAGTCGATTTTCTCCGATGCAGACAGGGCGCTTGTTGTTCGTCGTTCCATTTGGATGAACCCGAATATGGTCGGGTTCATTCCGATGCCGAATGACATTGGGCTGGACCGCATGAGACATAACGCTGCAGTGCAATCTAGCCCGAGTGCTGGAAGTTAGACTAAACTGTATATTTGTGTTTTGAAGTGTCGTTGTTATCATTTTACGGCGTCGTTGCATGCTTCGAAGTGGAGGATGATGATTCACTGTGGATGATCGTTCGCTAGTTGATGTTTTGTTTATAGACTGATCTTTGAACTGGAGGAACTCGATGATAGAGTAGTCTAGATGATGGTAGCAGTATAGTTAATCAGCCAACAGATAATATTTTTCATTTTATTAGATACAGTTTTCAGCGCTACTTCATAAATCTAGCATTCAAACTTCAAATTCCACAAAAATCGACTGAAGACCTTAATGAGATCATATTCCAGCCAAGTCAACTCTTATTTTTTTCATTAAAGTTTTCAAGCGAATTGCAGAATTAACTTAAGCTTGTCTTAAAAACTTTACAAAGTGTTCAACTTTTAATCTATTTCTTGGTGTAATAATACATACGCTTTTTCATTGCGTTTGGTCAGTTCACGTGAGATTTTACTAAAATTTCGACGAAGTGGTCGTGATGTGAGCAATGGTACTTTTATAGGGCTTACAGTGTAGCCATATTTACAGATTTTTTTTAATAACTATGCTAGGAAAAAAATATTACATTTAAATTTTTAGACTTTAGGTTTTTGATTAGAAATAAACATAAAACATGTTTTGGTGAATGCATTTCTTTATTATATATTAATGCTTAAAAACAATTAATTGATCTTTGATGACAAAACACGAAATATCTCATGTTGAGAAATCGAATCCATTGTTGGCGTATTACCGGATCTTTTGGAAACCGGAAAGAGTCAGGTTTGGATAGAAATGCTTAATGCGACCACAGTGTGGAACACAACAGTTCATTCTTCTCGTAAAACTAAACACACTTTCGAGTTTACACTAATTTAACAAATCTTTTTTGGTTACACTTTAATTCACTAAAAAGAAAAACGGCTTGATGCCTATTTTAATTACACAGTCTTGCCACTATAAACATTTATTACCAATGAGATTGAAAAAAAGTGAAACATTTTCCGAAAATTTTCATTTTCATTGGTGAGCAAAAATTATACATTTTAATACATTTGTTTTCTGATTTTCTTTATACTTGGCATCATTGCTCGCGTACACCCTGCAAAAGTTTTTTCTTTTCACAATGTGCAGGTGGCAACATCAAAATCAACCAATCAGAAACTGGTCCATTTTGGAACAAAAGCAGCCCCCCCAGATGTCAGGTCTTGTCTTAGAGTTCTGTCAAATTCAAAACTGGCATATGGTGCCGTTCTATTTTTTCTACACGGGAATGCAAAACAACCTAATTTTTAGTACATTCCACCAAATTTTGGGGTTCCGTTCAGTAATCTAGTTTTAGATAAAGTGGCTCTAGGTAGTTTCCGTAAGTTACGTGCAAAAAATACTTAAAGATTAGTTATATCTACTCAATGTTAAGTTATAGTGTACTCACAGTTGAGTCGTTTCGACTCATACTCTCAGTTACTCTTTGTATTTTGACAGCAATGGAAGGAGCAAATGAAAGAAAAGATTCCAAAGAACTCAAAATTAAGTAAAAAGAAGTCAAATAATAGGTAGTTTTCATTTCCCGTGTAGGGTAACAGAGGTATTTTGGCCCACTTTAGGATTGATTTTATTTTGGCCCACTTTGTAAAAATATCCACAAAATGTTGTAATATCCAGTGCTGAAAAAATTCGTTATCACAATGGTGACTCGAGCTTACATTGAGACAACACATATATCATCGTCCACCCAACGACGATTGTCGCTAATTGAATCATAACAAGTATCATGACTGCCGAACCCTTTCAGTATCATTGGAAATTGATTTCATGAAAATGTAAACAAAAGTTATCCCCCTATCACCCGGCGATGAGCCAGTGATAGACGACAATATTTGTCTCATTCGACATTCAGTTGAGCATCAACGGTATCATATTCATTCCTGAGAATCATCGTCAACCGGGTCGATTGGGCCCTTCCAATCATACGCAGTTCCCAGCGCCCTGGAGAATAAGTCTTTGTTTAATTTAATAAGTAAAATGTTTTCCAACGTATCTTTCCCAAGGCCAGTGCGTTGATTAGAGAGAACCAAGGCAAGGGCACTGAAAGACCGTTCAACAGAGACTTGGTTCGATGGTGTGGATAGTACAACCATTGCTACTGCATATATCTCTGGGTGCGTAGTCTTACGGCGCAACCAATGGTCCCACACGTTGTAGTTATGTTTTTGGCGTGGCTCTAGGTCCAAAGACTTAACTTGTTGAAGAAACCCGGTCTCGCAACCAAGATTCACGGATTCACCAAACATTTGCGTAAGATACTGATCAAAATCATCGGTAGACTCTGACGATTCTCTACTTGTACTAGCCGGTGTTTTACCCAGTTGGCAGATACGTTCCCATGTATCGACTATGTATTGCTGAATTTTATCTTTTTCCTCAGCCGTGAATATTTTAGAACCTCGATAGTTGAACCTTGGATCCAGGTATAATGCCATCTGAACCGCCTTCAATTGGCGCAAAATGTTCAATCTATTGTTCAACGACCGAAGTAAATGGGGACTGAAAGAGTTTTCGCGAACTTTCTGTACCTCACTCGTTGCCATCAGCCATGCCATATAGAAGTCAGATAACGACACGTGCTTCTCTTGCATTTGCTTTGTGCAGATGTACAACGGCTTAAACGTATCATAGTAATGCTCAATGAACGACCATTGATTGGAAAGGTCTAGTTCGGGAAAATTATCGGCCAACTGGTTAAAAAACCTTTTTTGGTGTACGAACGATTCCATCATTTTGAATATACCACCCCATCGTGTCCTACTCCAGACGGGTGGGTATGAAGCATCGTAGCTTTCAAACTCTGACCGGTACTTCACCAGCTTACATTTTCTAGCAACAGCAGTGATGGCTCGGATAGACTCATCGGATTTATCAACAACATCCAGTATTGCAAGCTGTAAGGTATGCACGGCACATCTCACAAGAGTAATCCTTTCGGACAGTTCATTGGCCAGTTCAGCAGTAACGTTTCGTTCACACTGTTTATCATCCTCTATCACATCCGACTCATCCAGCTCATCTATGTTCGTACCATCAGCCTGCTGCTCTGTAGGCATTACGTACGTATCATTGTTTAATTTTCTAACCGTTGCCACCATATTAGCCCCATTGTCGCATGTCACGGAAAATATGTTCTCAAGAGATAGCCCATAGTCGGCCAAAGTATCCATAACTTTTGATTTCAAGAACACCGCTGTTTGACTTTCTTTGATTTCGATCATACCAAGGGTACGAATGACCACCTGCTCGTCTAGGGCATACTGTACATTGATGCCTAAGATATGGCGATTGTGTCGGGCAGCAGAATCTATTTTCAAGCAGACGAGCTTGCCTTTCATCTCATCTATCAACATTTCTTTTAGACGACAGGCAGTCTTCGAGAGATGACATTTCATTGTGACACGGTTCAAAGTGCACCCAAGAGTCGTTGTAATCGGTTTCAGTAAGTCTTTGAAGCCTTCCCACTCGAAGCAGGAAATAGGAAGATGATGGAAGGTCGTCAGCTTAACTGCTGACGCAATTAGTAACTGCCGGTCAATAGCTATCAAACGCTTAGGAATTACTCTTTCCTTCTTCTCCATTGGATAGGCAATTGTAAGGAGATTGTTTGCACATGCACGTTCCGTATGTACGGTACGAAAGTGACGGATGAAGTTGCCAGGGGCAAATCTACTCTGGACGTATGGACATCCTGACGCGGGATCGATGTTGCAGATAGCTTTATCGCCCTGTCTTACTACCAATGACGACGCAATGTCCGTCAGTGACCGCTGCAGCTTATTGCGGTCTGCTCTTGTTGTAGGTGCCATCGTATAAACACCACACAAAATTTAGTCGTTAATGGTTTAACTCTAAATACGCTCCTCTATCTAAACACACACACTTGATAAATACTTCTTTGATCAATATTGAATTCGCACTATATCACTATAACCTTGTCTGAACCGGATTCGTTCGGAATACGATACGAAACCTGACAGACTCTCCCTCCTACGCCTCCGACAAGTGCCGGAAGCAACGGTGGTATCTCATTGTTGCCCGGGAGATAATATTTTACCCGAGCTCCCACCTATCTGGCAGTGGGCCACGGTAGTGCACCACTTCACCAGCGCTCATATAGCTATTCGCCTCTCTGTTCGTACCTGTCCCTCCAAACCGTAGTTAGCATTTCCAACAACCTACATATTTTCAGTTAGCTTTTCCAACAACCTATCCGATTTTTTTTTCTTAGCTAAGCCCAACACTTTTTTAGTTATTCCAACAACCGATTTAGTTCAGTCAACACCCGCATTTTTTTTCCAAAACCCAGCTGTTTCACATATGGTAGTGCCGTCCCCGCTCTGTCGAATGCAATTGACGTGAGCGTAGTACGCGGGATAGGTGATAAGTTACGAACGTAGGCGCAATGCCTATCCGTGCGGGATATGTGCCAGTTCGTACATGGGTAACATGCTGGAAGGCCGCAGCATGAGAGGCATACGCTTAGTAAACCGGGTTGACCGGTTGCAACTTGGTCACATTTGTATGGAACAAAAAATTTGTGCGCAGATTTTCCAAAACGGACTTCACGTCGTGAAAGTACGTCGCAAAACTACCAGAACGCACCATATGTCGTTACGTTCGTTTACCAAAGTAAGCCGTAACAACGATTTTAAATAATGCCTCTCGGTACGAACCATCACCATGGACACGTATATGGGCGGTCCGCTGTCTATGCCGCATCGATAGGCGTTAACGGTTAACACTGTATACATAACTACGGACGCGTATACGGGAGCGGTTCGCTGCATGTGCATCGCTGTTAGGCGTTAGCCATAGATACGTTTTCAACCAATCACCAATCTTAAACCACTCGTGCACTTAACAATTGTTACGACATGTACGACCCAGAACTTTATATCACTGGGTCGATGTGATCAACAGATGGAAACTTGGTCAAGTAACCCGGTTGCAAAAACTGGTATTAGTAATACTTAATAATAATAATAATTACTGTCAGTAAAACTTTTCGCACTATATCACTATACCATATAGTGGTATAGTGCGACATTCTATGTCTCTTGCCAACTGATTCTACTCTGGTAATCGGTCCCGTGGATAGTACATGACCTAGTGGAGGTATCGTACTAGGACTGTATAGCACGTCTCGAACGACTTGATCGTTCGATGACGTGCTTATTTTTTTAAAGTTTTTTTCAAGTTTTTATTTACCATATATCACCATACTCGTCTAAGATGTTCCCATCAGTTTGCCATATGATGTGGCATGAATGGCCCTTGTAGTGGGATACATCCCCATACTTGCCTTAGACGTTCCCATCAGTTTGCCATATGATGTGGCATGAATGGCCCTTGTAGTGGGATACATCCCCATACTCGTCTAAGATGTTCCCATCAGTTTGCCATATGATGTATCATGAATGGCCCTTGTAGTGGGATACATCCCCATACTTGCCTTAGACGTTCCCATCAGTTTGCCATATGATGTGGCATGAATGGCCCTTGTAGTGGGATACATCCCCATACTCGTCTAAGATGTTCCCATCAGTTTGCCATATGATGAACCATTAATGGCCCTTGTAGTGGGCATGTCAGCGAAACCGCCTTCTACGTTCCGGTCGGTCTGCCGCACGATGCGAGGCATAGTTGTCTCACTGACGGTACCGTAGTATACGGTTCCGCTGGTTGCGGTGGACCGACGCGTTAAAGTTATTACAAATCATGATAAAGTTGGCCTGTTTTGGCCACAAATCTATCTATAGGGGGACCACATTTCGGAACGTATGCGTCGAAAATATTGACTTTTGAGCCCAAAAAATGCATTTTGAGCGTATGGTCAATTTGGTCCGGAGGGGGTGCATGCCATGTGAGTCGACCAACCATGGTGCGGTACACTACGGCTTGGCTGCACAGGTTCGAACAGTGAGGCATAATGGCTATATGAGCGAGTCCAAACATGATGTTGTACATTACGGCTTGGCTGGACAGGTACGAACAGTGAGGCATAATGGCTATATGAGGGAGTCCAACCATGATGTTGTACATTACGGCTTGGTTGGACAGGTACGAACAGTGAGGCATAATGGCTATATGAGGGAGTCCAACCATGATGTTGTACATTACGGCTTGGTTGGACAGGTACGAACAGTGAGGCGTAATGGCTATATGAGGGAGT